>NW_009260435.1:6087868-6114909 GCF_000687185.1 Egretta garzetta | reverse complement strand
TTCACAAAACTCAATTAACACTTCTAGAAACAGCACACATGCAAGAACTACTCAAGAGTATCACTGTCCATCAAAGTGCCCGTTTGTTTCTCTGAAGTGCCATTAAAAACTGCTGTTTTAATTGCAGAAGTTCAAAAATTGTGAGAACAAAGCTCTCTCTAGATAGCAGAAATGTGAAGTCAAAAAAGGAATACATAAGAGACTGCAGAGAAAAGTCTCTCCTGGTTACTTTGCCTCCTGCTAAAACCATCCCTGAACACTTGCGTGCATCCACTGGATAAAAAAACAGGTTAGGACAAATACATGCAACAGCACAAGCAATGGACAAGGAGACACAAACCTTATCTTTCAATGCAGAGGCCACAGTAAAAGCCATAGTTATCTATGATTGCGAACTACAGTTTTAAATAAAATTGTGCTTGCCAATACAAGCAATTAATTTGACCTCAGTATTCAATTCTATATTCAGTTATTTGATGAGTCTGTCAAAATGATTCATACATAATGAAAGAAAAATAAATTACACTAAATTCAAACTGAAACAATCACAAGAAAGTTTTTCATGGAAAGAATATCAAATATTTCCAGTAAGTTCCTATACAGGTAATGAATGCTTTCAGAATTCATTCTGTGCCTTGTTTATGGTGTAAACAAAATGTGACAATCTCTCACTAATGATTCCTGAAGGTTTTGGTGTAGTAATGCCTTGACATGATTACACTCTAATAAGTACTGTATGGTCTCACATTTGATTATGTGACACATTATCAATATATTGATTGTACTACTGCTTAAGCTCAGGTTTATGACTCTATCTCTGACAATAAAATACAGACAGTTCCAGTCATGCAGATGATAGTTACATGCATTTTTTTATCAGTCCAAAGAAACATGTACTGAAGATTTCCAATGTCAAAATGCAAACAAGGACCTTTGTGAACAATTTTATTCTGATCAGTTCCATCATAAAAGGCTCTAACAGGACAGTACGGGTATATTGGAAGTGCTCATGTTCGAGGTTTATGGCAGACTGCAGGTTTTGTCATGATTAGGTCCTAAAGTAGTTTTTGCAAATGTTCCTGTATTTGAACACTGACAGAAACAGTATCACCAAGATCTTAGAAAGTTTTCTGTACATTCCCTTTAGTTCTCAGTAATCTGTGTCACTTTGAGGCAGCAGCCTTTTTGTCCAAAGCTCTAATTTAAGACATGATAAACCTCTTGGTTATGTTTATTGCTGCTGACTTTTAGCATCTTTAGTAACAGTATGAAGTCATGGAAAACACAGTAACTGTTTGAGTGGTCAAAAGCTAAAGACACCTTTTTTACAATGGAAAACTCTCTTTTTAATTAAAGACCTTACATGTAACTTTTACTACATTACCACATAAATCAGAGATAGTTTTCCAGGCCCATGCTAGAAAGCTACCAAATCTAAACTCTCTGGTTTATCAATTGCTTCCATTCATCTTCTGAAATAAAATAGCTAAAATCTGAATTGAACAAACAATGGATGTTACCCCAAATCTTCCACATACCTGCTTTATACTACTTTCCCAGCAAAACTAGCCTGTACTGACTCAAAGATGATGCTAAAACTTATTAGCTTTAAAAGGTAGATTCCTCTCCCTTCTCTGTGGCACGGGTATGAGCCACTGGGTGCCATTTGCTCTGATACTTGTCTAAGTGGTCTGTGGGCCACTGACTCAGTCAACAAAAACAACCCTGCTCCTTTTTTTCCATCTGGAAGAATTTTGTGCTGGATTGAATCAGCTCACAGAAGGGTCTGCAAAAACACCATAGCCAGTACAAAGTAGGCAACATGAAGCAAGTGAGGTAAAGAATCTCTTTTCTTCGGTGCCAGTGACCTTTTAGATCAGCTCTGCTCTTTTGTAGATCCACAGCTTCAGCATACTGCAACTGAGCTAGTTACAGGTCAGCCTGCTGCGATTGTACTGAGGGCACAACTGAAGCCTGCTCTGCAGTGCTGGTGCCCTGCTGGCCCTGGGGAGCAGACAGGTGCCTTCTGATGTGGTGACAGCTGGAAAAAAAAAAAAAAAAAAAAAAAAAATCAGTCTTCACCTCTTCACCTTTAATAGTAAAAAAAGTAAGCTGGGTTGGAGCTTAGGTCTGAGGGCTTTAGCTGCATGTTGTACACAGCTTGGGTTTCAAAGAAATTTCCAAATACATGTCTGCACATTTCTTAGCAATCTCACAAATAAAAACAGCACCAATCCTACCTGACCTAGAAAACTGGGGCAACAAAAGTGTATTGGAAAATAGTCCTTTTCTTCAATAGCCAAGGAACATTTTACCAAGAATAAGAAAGACTAAGTTATTTGACTAGCCAGCTACATGTCATTGATTTAAATCTGACTCTTCTGTGCTGTCAGAAATGCAGCCAGCTACTCCCATCAAGTCTCTGTAAACAGGACTGAGAAATACAAGATGATAAAACTTGTTTTTATCTCCCCAATACTGTGAACACCTACACTTTATTGTGCATATTCATTTTTTTAAAACACTATCAAATGAGTAGCTCTCTTTTTTTGCCTAGCCATTGAAAGCTCAAAATTGTCAATTAAATGGGTTCTAAAGGGTTTTTGCAAGTTAGAAATGGGATGGATCTAAAACTGCAGAAGCAGATCTTGACTACATAACTATCTATACGTTTGCATTAAAACTTCTTAAGAAACAGGAACCAGAGGAACTCCAATACTGGGAAAATGCTTTGGAAAAAAGGGTTACATTTTATACTTAAAGTGCCTGGCCTGATAAACTGATACCACCTTCTGTTTAATTTTATGAAGAAAATGTTTATTGTTTTGGGTTTTAAATACAAAGATTTCACCTATTAACTCAATAAACGCTCATTCTGTAACCTTACTTTCATTAAAGGAGTAAGTTTCAGGGAATAACAATGATGTCACATTTCCACACACACAAAAGCCCTGAGATGTAATTCATATCTTCATTATTTTTCCCTACGTAAGCCAGTTATAGAACTTCCAAATTACTCTCTGAAAAATGCTTTTTTCCCCTTTTACAGTCACAAAATTGAAACAAAACCCACATAAAATGATTAATAAAGATTATCTGTAAAATAAAATATAAATCTTGTAAAGAATATTTAGTATGGTGTGCCCTGTTTTTTTGTAAACCTTTGAAAAGTTTACTTTTAAAAATCATATTTTCATTTATTTTATCCTGAATTTATAAGTTTGAACCCATACAAATCTACTTCCATGAACAGTTTTACTGACATTATTAGACTGTTCACACAAAAGCAAGAACCTAGTCACCAACATGACTGTGTTTCTGAAATCTTTTAGAACACACAGGGAGAAATCTTAACTTCAGTCAGGTCAGAGAAAGTTTCCTATGAATTTCACCTATAAATATCCTTTAAATACTGCAAACTCTGTTACTAAGCAAACAAACAAAAACCTCAGAGGAAGATCAATCGGTAGGTCTCATCTTTAAACAATGCTAACAGTAACTGACTTCTACCTGTGGATTCTCATTTTTTGTGATTTGAAAACTTTTGTACTAGAATGTGTTTCAGTTTAGAATACATATATAAAATACATTTCTATATACGGGTGTGTATGTGCACATATATATATATATACACATATGAAAAATCTGCATTGCTTGTTCATTCTCATTTCCCATGAGCCTCTCAGACTTTGGTACATGACACCAGATCTTGAATTAGTGCCTAATCACTAGTTATTTTCACTGATCAAAGTTTCAAGAGTTCACAACTCTTTTCTATCATACTCCATTATGGGCATACAAAGTTACACCTTTTACTAATCTAAAGGTATGTCCTTCATTCATTCCTAGGTGGTAGAAGATGAATGACTTTTATTTGAAATTTATCTTCTTAATAACTGATGATTTCTAATTAACTAATTAACAATAACTTGCTGAGAAAAAGCTATTTCTAAATTTTATACACATGCAAAAACCCCACAACAGTAACTGAATAAAGCTACATTATGACCTTTCTCTGAAAGCTATCAGCAAAGTAATTTACAAGCATATAGACACTTCAGTGGTGGACTACATTAGGAAAACCTGTTGCTGGAGAGCTGTACAAACTTTAGCAAATAAATGGAGTTCATTGTAATTGCAAACTGAGCTACCCTCTTCTAAAAAAATATAAAACGTAAGCAATTCAAGTTACTCTTCTGCACTCTACACCAACCACGCAGTCTGCTGACTTCGCAGAAAAAACACAGCCATAGTTTTACCCTTCAAGACTTCTTTACAACACTTGATCAACTTCATCGGTACAGCTTCACCTTTACAAATAATAAATGCAATTTCACTTTTAAAAGAAGCATAATTTATTAACTATAAAACACACCTCTAGATACAAAAACCTGACAAGCTCCAAAGCCCACTAATGAAGAATTGTACTATACCATATTTCAAAGGATCTGATCAGGTGTGATAGGACCTTTCTGGTCACTGCTGGATGAGAAAATATAATGCAAAACTAGAGTATGCAGGACGTATTGATGCCTAAAGACTCACAGCATAAAGCAGTCTCCCACTGATTTCAGCTTCGTCTCATGAGACCTATTTTCCTTTAAATGCTACTTCACCAAATAAATCCATTTTCCAGTTACCACTCTCATGATAATGCAAAAAAAAAAATTGACTTGGGGGTTAGCAAGAGCTTCCTGTAAAAACTGGGAACCTGCTACTGCTTTATATAATCACAGAAGCATTGTTTCTCCTCAATCAGCTTCTTAGAACTGAGGACTGAGAGAGAAGAAAGGCAGACTATGGCCTGCCTCATCAACACTGTATGGCTGCACGACAGTAATTTCAACGGACTGCATTCAGAGAGCTGCTTGGTTTGCCGCCCATCTGCGCTTCTTACCAGTGGCTTCTCAAGGGTGAGGGGTGGGCAGGAAAAAGAATGGAGAGCATCAAAGACACTGAAACACGCAAAAGTCTGTGCTTTGCTTAGTGATTACTTCTGCATCATGAAATGCCAGCAGAGCAAATCTGACCTCTGTACAAGAGAAGACAATTAAGGAAAAAGAAAAATGACTAGGGGAAATTCTCCGTATGGTTTAATGAGGTGAAGGAGGGAAAATATAGTTTGAACCATAAACAATAACTCTTCTATCACCCAAAATATAAATCTATAGCCCAGATGTCAATGCAGGTTTTCCAAAAAATAATTATGCAAAATCTCTTGTTAGAGGAAGACAAAAAAAGAATTAAAACCATCTTTCTTGTTTTTCACAGATGCTCTAAGTGGAAAACATGATGATTACATGATGAGCTGTCGCCCAGCTACAACCCACTCAGTTCTATTACTGCTCACTACAGCTG
The DNA here is from genome assembly GCF_000687185.1 of Egretta garzetta. Classification (NCBI taxonomy): domain Eukaryota; kingdom Metazoa; phylum Chordata; class Aves; order Pelecaniformes; family Ardeidae; genus Egretta; species Egretta garzetta. The sequence goes on along the minus strand of NW_009260435.1, from coordinate 6,109,551 downwards.
CTTTAACATTCAGTCAGCTCAGTTACCTTTTATATTCATTACATGCAGAAATTCTCAAAGGTCCCTTTTCACACAGGGCAATCCTTGCCCTCAGAATCCAAACTGATTTGATCTCTTTTTGCTTTATTGGAATTTAGGACTGAATTGTGAAAGAGAGTAGGAACCCTGTTTCCATATCATTTGAATTCCTGCACCATACACATTTTTCTCTGCCCTTCCTTTTGCTCTCTAGAAGACTGAGGTTATATGGTACAGTGCACCATTTGCATATCAAAAGCAACAGCACTTTACACAAAAATGAAAAGCAGCCACTTTTCTGGTTTCAGTGACTAAGAGCTTAAGACATGAAAAGAATTTCCTTCCTCTGAATCTGTAGCTCCAAATTCAGGTGTAACTCAGTTCATCAAGACTGGTTCAGATAAATAGCTTAAAAGTGAAGAAGCTCCCCCGCTGCCACTGGCAAATCAGTGTCAGTTAGCAAAGACAGTTAATTTTCTTTACAGACCCTTTTCTTCTGAAGCAGTTAGTCTTCACTGTCTTACCTGAAAGAACATAATTAAGAAAAACATGCAAACAAGTTCAAAAGTCATAAAGAAACAATTCTTATTTATCTCAAGTCACATGCAACTTGTCTGAATGGCCCTACCCCACTTACTGGGGTATTTCAATGTCTTTTTTTCAGCTGGCCACCATGGCCTCAGATGTGTCAGATTTTGTTATTAAAATAAGCAGGATGACTCGCTCTACTTTATACAATCTGACAAAAGAACATATATACAGAACACTATTCCAAGTTACTGTAACTTCACGCTAAGGGAGTCGACCTCGCCCTAAGTTTCTACAAGGATGTGCCTTTTCTGTAAGTAAAATGTCCAACACTGGTGTTAAGAACATACACACAAGCTGTTAGTGCAGAACAGCTAGCACAACATGCTAACGGCACAAAGAGCTAACTTGTGACCTTCCATCAAGCTCCAAGAGGCACAGCCTGGATACTATATTATTGCACCCTGTTTTTCTCAACATGAGGCAGAAGTGATTCAAGCATAAGCTATATTACCTGCTGAAGTTCAACATGCCCCTAACTGTATCACACCTAACCTTTACACCCTCAATGCATCAGATCAACCTCCATTAACCTAAAACCAGCATCTACCCTCAAGAAAGCAGATGGGTAGATAACTACATAAATATCCAGACACTCATAGTTCTGTTTCTGGGTAAGACCCTTCCTGCACCTTGATATGGGTCTGTAGCCTAGTGCTTGGCATACTAACAGACAGGTGAGACTAAAGGATACAAAAGCTATCGTATCTTTATGAGGCACAATAACTGGCCATCTATATGTTGGTCCCCCACCCTTTTTACTGATGGTCATATACATCAGGTAGATGAGTGCATAAAAGCTTTAAAAGGGGTAAGAGAGGGATGCAACCATGTCCCCTCTCCCCTGTAACATGACTGTGATTTGTGACATCAATTTTAATGACTTCCCTGCCTAGAAACATACCTGGCCACCCACACACCCTAGACAGAGTGATGAGGTGGGAACAGCAGAATGAATGACTCAGAGAATACCAGCTGTTTACTGCAGTGTCTCACTACTCCCAATACCAACAGTAGCGGGTGGTGTTTGAGCTGTCCTTGACCCTGCCAAATCCCTCTTCAACTACTTCCCACCATTAGATATGTTGATGTGTTTCCAAGTCCTACCATGAATGTATTACCGATTTCATGAGAAAGATCTGTGTGCTTCAGATGGTTTAAAAGAAAAATAGCTAGCAGACAATTCTCATGCTGAAGAGAACCATGCTATACTATGAGTACACTGGATTACACATTCATTGGAGTTGTACCAGCCAATCAAGCTAGTTTATCATTCATGAGTCACTTAAACCCCTTCTCAAATCCTCAGAGATATCTGATCTATTTCCCTATGTGACTTCAGTTAGAGTCAGATCATTTAAAGAAATTGCACTGGAACAGAAACAAGAACCAGGATTTAAAATCAGTCATTCTCAGCAAACTTCCTTCCATTTTTCATCTATTTCTTACTTAATAAAGCACACAGTGCAATAGCATACTCATTTAACGTAAGAAAAAAGTGGCTATAAGTACATTGCTATTTGCATAGGAATGTTAAATGCTAATCCATTTTCATTTTAAAATAAACGTTATCAAGTTCTCAAACACATTTCTGTACTAACACTTTGTGCCTCACGTGAAGCCAACAGTCATGCCACTGTCATGGTTTTACAGACAAGTAACAGGATAGTGGATCCATAGAAGATCAAGATCTCAAATGCAGAGTAATACTATTGCCACCATTCTCTGTAACCCTTACAGGATTACAGCTCATCTGGAACACTATATCCCTTTACTGCACTTCAGGTGATAAAAGGGAGAACCTCCTAAAAGTGTTAGGTGGACTTAGCTGCCAAAGTCATACATCTTATGGTGAATAAAGAGTTCTCTCTTTAATGGTTGCCAAAGCAGACTGAATAGCCACAAGCAGGCTGAATTTCTTATTAATTATTTGGAGAAAATTACACCTACGCTTCTAGAAGTACTTGCTTTTGTGGATTCTAGATCTGTGCTGATTCTTCCAAGATACCGAAAAGCCTACATCCTACACACATGGAAAAAAGAAAAAAATAAAAATCAGGTGTTCGAGAATGTGGCTTCCTCATAGTCCAACTGGACTTGTCTGGTTAGAAAAGTAGCCATGTTTCAGTACATGCAGTCCTACTCCCTGGCCATCTACACCAAACACAAATGAAGTTCTATAAAACTTCATCAACTGATAAGAGAGAAAAGGTACACAGAACATAAATAGGTATTGACACCTGGCAAAGACCAGAGTGATCTAAGGTAGCTTAGCCAACCACTGACAGGTTCACAAGGATAGTCAAATTCAAGCCAAGGCTGGCTTAGTCAAATTCAAACATATGCATGAGTTAGAAGTGAGCATTTTTCACAGCTCTATTTCTCATCAAGCACAGAGAAAAAACTTAAAATTCCAAATTCAAACAGCATATACAAACCTCTTCAAAAAGATTGCAAGTCAGCTGTCAAAACTATCTTTTATGTCCTGCACCATCTTCAGTCCAAGCCTGCCTTTCTGTCTGCCTGCCTGATGTATTCAGAGGTTGTTGCTGGAGTCACTTCCTCTAGTCCATCCTATTTAACTAATGCAATTCAACAGAATAAAATAAACTATTTCTGCAATAGCAGGAAGGCACATAGTGAACTGTGGAATACCAAATATACCAATTCACTTTATTCAGTGGATACAAATTTTACCCAGAATACCTCACTGTAACTGACTGACACTAAAACAGAACAAATAATTCAGTAATCACACCTGCACCCTGAACAGTCTGTCTTGTTCAGGACTGAGGTCATCCAGAGAGGGGAGTTTGCAGTGCAGCTGCTGTGCTTTACATAAACACAGAGCTTCCACGGAAATTTGAATGCTTGCTTCTTCCCCCTCCCTCCCCCCCTTTATTTTTTTAAATATAACTTTCCCATATGCTTTGGAAAAATATACATTTCTAACCCCGACTGCCTTCCGTGGGCGGCTTTTTTTTTTTTCTCTAATTTAACAATGAACTACATCACAAAATTACTTCCTATTGTAAATGACAGAACTGTCTGATGATTTTAGTATGATATTAACGGGAGGTTCTTTACTGTTTTTATAGCATAATAAACAAAATTTTGAACTGCCTAACTCTACTTTTCCAAAAGCAGGCAAGACAGAATTCTAAAGAAGAAACACCCAACAATTCAGATCCATGTGACAAACTGATGGTTTATGTTTACATGGTTATACCCCTTTGGTGGCAAAATGACCCAGCGTGCACTCACAACTTCACAATGCTAAGTTCCTCTCCAAGACTGACCCTCCTCCTCCACATTTGTCATTATACTAAACAAAGAACTTACAATAATGGAGAATAGTTACTGCCATTTCTCATGTGCTAAATGTATATTCTCTTCACAACATCCTCAATGGTTCACTTTTATTACAAGCATTACTCAGTATACACCTTCTCGGTACTTGCCAAAACCACAGACTAAACATTTCCTAAACTATGCTGGGGAAGCATGAAATTCAGATTTAATGTAGAGGATAACCAGCCTTGCACTGATAGCTACAATTTAACAGAGACAGTCTAAAAATTCTGCAACATAAATGTTTAGTAACTCCAAGATAACTGAATTATAATATATATATTCATGTATCATTAACCTACATCAAAACAGATTCGAGCTCTCATTTTGTGAATAGCTCTGCAAGAATGCATCTTTTTTTATCCATGTTCCTGAAATGAGTTGCAAAAGACAAATAGCAGATGTTTCAGTATTGGCCAGTCTAGGTGTCCTAACTGAGCCAAAGCCCCTCACTGAAGCAAGCTGGGAATCCTGCTTCAATAAGGATTGTTAATGGGACCCATTCAAATTCTCATATGCACTGGCAGAATAAGCAGGAAGTTCAACAACAACAAAAAAAGGAAATATATTTGCACATTTCAATGCATTAAAATAATGCAGTACTTCCGTTCTTCTCTATTCAAGTTCCTGTGTATATGTAAAAGAGGATGAAGTAGTGAAATTTTCCATTTCAACTATAGATTGCGCTAGAAGCAGCATCAGAAGATGGAAATGCATCTCTGCCAGTCCAGCTGAATGTTGTGTAGTCAACTGTTATTAAAGGTACTTACTGAAATGAGTGGCAAAATCACCATTGCCTTCAATAACAAAAAGTCCTCTCTGCAGCTAAAAAAATACAACATGGTTGTTTTGCACTTTTATTAAGTGTGCTTGCATTATATCAGCTTTTGCATCAAAGCTAGTAGTGCAAATAGGAAAGCAAAGCCAATTTTATGTAATCACGCCTACCATCTCTGTGGGGTTTTTTTGTTCCTATGGTCACAATGACATCAGACTACTCTGCCTATTTAGTAGTGGAGGGCAATGACAGTTGTTCACCTCTGCTCACACATTTCTCTATTCTTTTCCTCCTGCTTGTACATCCTGACACATCAGGAGTCAGCTTGAAGTTCAGTGGGACATGAAACAATTGCCTCAAAACTCTCCCTCTCCCCTCCCTTTCTCTCAATGTTTCCAGCTATTGCAGGCAAGTGAAAATTTACTTAAGAAAGTGGAAAGGGGGGAAAGAGAATTCACAGGAATTTAACAAAGCACATCTAAACAATGTAAAGTGGGTCATGAATTTACACACTGGAACACACAGTGTTCAAATAATAGCTGTGTTTTAAGTGTAGCAGACACTTGCCCATACACAGAGCTGACTTGGGAAGATTATGAAGCTGTTTGTCTGCCTGATGGCACAGGGAGAGGCTTAATTGGTACTCCAGCCCTATAGACACCCACACTGCAGTTAAATTAATAGGCTTGGTACTCTTAGCTTTCTAGTTTGCCTGGGTCCATATATGTGTTTCAAAAGGCTCCTACAAACTTACATAAGTAACTTCACTTTTCTGTATCACTTTCCACACCTGTAAAATGGGAATAACTGTACTAATCTTAAAAAGAACTTAACACATCATCTGAAGAGAAGTTGATTCACTTTCTGTTCACATAATCCATCCCTGGAATTCCCCATCTAATTAATTCTCTCATCTGAGACACAACATCTAGGCCAGATATATCTACACTCTGCTCTGAAATTAGCTATAGCTATCTTGGAATCCAAAGCACACATACCGTAATAGCTCTAAAAAGTATATTTTGCAGTTCTCCTTTGTACTGTAGAGCATTTGTGAGCAACTTTCATATTTCACCATTAGGGGAAAACATTTTTTCCATAAAGTGAGTTCTTACATATCTAGAAACAAACTTCAACAGAATATATTAAAGAAAATATATTTATACATGGAAAAATACTGTAAAACTTACTGACAAATGTAATCTGTTACTGAAGCCTACCAGTACACACACAGTGTATTTTGTTAGTTTTCCTGCTAAGACATTTCTTGATTCTGCCCTGATGTATAGCACACAAACATACATCTGCACAGTAGTTAGTATCAAAACTCATTTAAAAAAAAAATATCCACCACCAAGCCAACCAACCTATCAACCAAACAACCCCCCCATCCCCCCCTCTTCCTCCATGTCTTAAACTATTAGGAGAAATTAACAAAGAGAAAATAGCAGTATGTTAGATACTCTAATTTCTAGATAATTTTTTGGTCTTCTTCACTGAATTAAATCTTTTGCAAGGTTTAAGGAAGGCAACATTATTGAAGCACCTAAACTACATAAACTACATAAAAGTAACCTTGCCATAGAATGAAAAAAATTAAATGTCATGCTAGATAGTTACATACATGATTATCACGTATTTCTTTTGTTATCCATCTTATATATTCTTCAGCTGAAGTCAGATATTTTCCATAGATGTATTTTTTATAAAATGTAGACAGTAAGAAAAATACTAATCTGTATAGCTGAATTGCTTATTTCAGTCCCTAAAACTGATGATTTTAATTTGCCAGCTGTCCTTCCCATTAAGAAAAGAGCACAATCCCCTCACATCTGCTATTATTTTTGAGCAGCTTACCAAGTAACATGCAAAGAAACGACCAAACATTTTAATAACTAGAAGTCAAATGCATTAGAAAAGAGGTGTAACTAAAAAAAAAGACAAGTATGTGTTTTTATGGACAGGAAGAAATGTTATGCACATGTTGAAATGTATATAGCTATTATATGTTTATATATATTACATATATAGGTATATCATATCTATACTGCATCTATGTTACCTATATGTCTGCATATTACTGATATATTATAGATATATATACATACTTTTAGCTATAGATAATATAGATATCTTAACTAACATCACTAACATAACTTTTTTTTTTTCCCATTTGGGATAATGGGATAAGCTGTCAATTCAAAATACAGAAACGGATATCCATCAGTCATTAACCCTTCTGTAAGCCATGCCTAAAGGCTTTATTAGAGCCTAAAGGATTTATTTAATATTCTTCTTACTAGCAGTTGACAGACATCTGACAACGCAGAAATGTAACATTTCACTTAACTTATCCATAGGCTTATTCCACTGAGCCTCACATGTTTTAGAAAAAGAAAGAGAAAAGAAGTTCCATAATTTTAGGGTGGGGGATGGGAAACCTGTTTATAACAAATGGCCTTTGCTTTATTAATTTCTACCAAAAATTAAGAGGCATTAATTTTACAAAAACCAATTAAAAAATATCTTTAGTAGTAAACCATTCTTGCCATTCTTGGTTCATTAGCTTGCTTGCCTTTTGTTTTGTTTTTTTTTTGTTTTGTTGTTGTTGTTTTGGGTTAAAGTACCATGTGTTGCAGAAACCAGTAAGAAATTTTCTAGAGGACATTCCATATTATCCATCAAGCCTTTTCCCCCCTAAACTTACCAACTTACCAATTCTTCTCTTCTTTCTCTGGCACAAAGAAGTCACATTACAACAGAAGACATGTATCTCTTTCTAGTTTTTTGTCACGTGTTAAGCATTATATAATAAAATGCAACTAGAAAAAAAATTACAATAATACATAAAATACATTGTAAGGTAATTACGTTCCATTTCATTTCAAAAGCCTTTCAGCACCATTGATTTCATGCCTTTAAACCTGCAAGATCTTGGGAAATCATTAATTTTGATTTTTTTTTTTTTTTTTAAAGAGACAAAAAGACAAAGCTTACTGTGACAGAGGTGGAGATGACAAAAAGCAAAAGTTTCTAACAAAGTCACACCTTCCCCAACTCTTCACAGTGGTTCACATTAATCTGTCACATGTCCTGTTGGCAGTGTGGAGAAAGCTAACACTCTGCCAGGTATCTTGAACTTGATCCCACTCAGGTTTGCTCCTTTGCCAGCTGCACTCAAAACATGTGTAATTACTGGTGAACCAGTCATTTATAGAAGCACTTTTGAATTGTCTGAGATTTTACCAATGAAGTCTTTCAAATAACTAAATACAACATTTTGAAATAGAGTCACCTGCTGTAGTGACAGACAAAGTAATGAGCTACAAACTGCTGTACAAAGGTCAAATCAGAGAACAAAAGACCTCTGAAAACTGGCAGAAGTACAGATCAAAGTGATTCAAAAACATTGAGAAGATACAATTAGTATGTAATTTAAGTAAGCTCAACTTTTCAACATAACAACTTGGCCAACAGCAGAAATCTATCAGAAACTAAATTGTGTATGATGGCATGTATTAACTTTAAAGTATTTAGCAAACTGAAATGCAAAAAAGCTTGAAGATTTCATTTTGTTTATCCTTTCTGTCTGAAATGCATAGTGTAAGCAAGACAGTTGGAGAGTGATGAGTTATGGCCGTTCAGAAACAACAGAAAGTATGATATAAAGCCACTATTACCTGATAACATAGATATTATCATAATCTAGAAGAAAAAAAAACCTTTACCCTGACTATAAATGACTGAATTCTGCTCAAGGACAAAATACTCCCAAAGTTTACCTAGCCAAGTTTTATCAACTCTACCTTTTCACTGAAAGAAAACTGATCTTGTGTATTAGAAGACTAACCTTTTATATTGTCCATTGGCTAATGAAGAATCACATATAGATAGCAACTTACATATAATTTGTAAAGTTCAGCAAAATACTTCCAGAAAAGACAAAGGTGTTCCATAGTGATGCTGGCAGCACATCTTTACATATGAATAAAATGAAAATGCATCCTGAGCGCACACATGCTAACATTCAGTAGAAAGACTGTCATCCTGCAGAAGCAAAAAAGCTGTTGAAGTCAAGAATAAAACAGTCTGCCTAAAATCCCCAACTGCACAACTGTGTTACTGAAAAGAAGGACACTGGGCAGCACAGGAAAAAACAAACCCAATTTTAGCAGTCAGAAAATATAATGGGGCTTGCAACTGAAAGTGAATTAAGCTATAGGCTGGCAGCAAAACAGTACAATTGACCATAGACAGAGTTTCAAGTATTACAGACTTACAGCATTATCATACCAAATAGCACAAAAGAGCCTGTAACGTTGTTTAAAAAAAACCCCAAAACTTCCTATATAACAAAACATTAATGGTGGCTGGCAAAATGAGCTCTTGTCTTCAACTAGATACATCTGTGACATAAGTTTCTTGTGATATTTCCCGCTGACACACAAATTGAAACAGAAAAACCCACTGTAAGAAGAGGATGAGATGTCTAATACAGAAGATGAGAAAACAAAATCCAGTTGTTGTCCTTCACTATCTCTTTTCAGGTGTTCATCTACCAAAGGTGTCAAACAGAGAATATGCCAGGGCAACAACATAGCAGAAAAGGGATAGCACATCCTAACCTCCTGCTTTGTAACTCTGCTTTACGTGTGGGGCATCCTAAGGTTTGAATTACAGATCAAACTTTAGACTCAATAGAAAAGCTTTTAATATTCTACGCAAAACATTTGAGCACGCTGTAGATCATCATTAGGATAGCATTTACAAAAGTCATAAATAGCTTCAGCAAAGCCTAGCAGAGATGTACTTTGTGTAGGACAGTCAGATTTTCCCAACTGGTGGTACTGCCCGGTGCAGACCAAGAATTTCAGAATAAAAACTAACAAGAACCCCAAATTGTGCACACAATTCGCACTGTGCTTCTCAAGAATCTGTGGAAGTCTTTCCAGATAAAACAGGTTTCTAGACTAATGTGTATTTTTTCCATCTCTCCAACTACATCTCTGCAATTACTCACATAATAGGGTAAAGTGGTTTTTTGGGGGTGCAGGAGGAGAGTGCTTTGGGGGAGGGCTCATAATCAAATGATTTCACACAATCAGCATTGCAAAATGGTTGAGGTTGGCAGGGAGCTCTGGAGGTCACCCTGTCGAACCCCCCTGCACAAGCAGGGCCAGCCAGAGCCAGTTGCCCAGGACCATGTCCAGCTTTTCAGTATCTCCAAGAACAGAGATTCCACAGCCTCTCTGGGCAACCTGTGCCAGTGCTCGGTCACCCTCACGGTGAGAAAGCGTTTCCTGCTGTTCAGACGGCATCTCCTGCGTTTCACTTTTGCCCATTGCCTCATCGGTTCCTAGCCACTATTATTTTTACAGAACACTATCACACCCAAAGCTTTAAAAATCCCAAATAGACAAATGTACAAAACCCTGTGTTTACAAAGCAGATAAAGGACAAGAATCATTATAAAAACTCAAGGAAGCAAATGAGGACAATGATATGTTGAACCTCAGCCAAATGAGAATTCAAAGACACAATTCAAACAGAACCTTAGAGACAAAAAGAAAGGAGCATCTCTCTGAAAGAAGACATTGGTCCAGGGCTGGATGTATGGGTGGCCACCAACAATCACGTGGCTCTGCAAGCAGATCCAGCTTCATTGCTTCCTTGCACATCCACACAGCTGCCTGATCATCTCCTTAATGTTTGCTGTCCTATTCCAACTGGCACCAAGCAGAAGACTGACTTGGTCCATATGCTGCCTACTGCAACACAGTCCCTTCCCTACCCCCATTATTTCTGGTTAGGTTCTCTAGAAGCTGCTGCATTGGAAATTGAATATGGGAAGAAATCTTTAATTATGTCTTACATTGCCATTTAGGATTTTCCTGATACAAAACCAAACCCAGTATTTAGGTCAGATGGGACGCAAAGCTCTCTCTCATGCAAGCTGGATTCATCAGCCGTGTGCAAATCACTCCTATTGCACATATACGGTACATCTGATCTGAATGCATGCTGTCAAAAAATCTAGGATTTCTGTGCAACTGTAGTTCTAGAGGATCTATGACTCCAACTGAATGTCCCACAGCCTGATTAGAGCCACTGCAGGAATTCCCAGGCAATCATCCAAAGGCCTCACAAAGCACCCAGACAAGAAACAACCTCACACAACTGCCAGACACACAAACCCACAGTATTCCAGAGAACAAATCACTGAAACAGGACAGAAAGCCCTTTTTAGGTAGAAACTGAACTTTATGAGAATTGGTCATTCTGTCATTGGCTTCAGGAGGGAAGAGTTGTCTCTTTAGGGACATCAAAGTCTTCAGAACACAGATGGCAAAATTTGTTACATTGTAATGCTGTTTTTTTATTGGGGTTTGATTTACCTAAATCTTTAAAGCCTTTGTGTGTACCTACCAATGAGCAGAAAATAAAACTGCTCTTCCTGCATAGCTTCATACTCAAAAATAAATGATGCAATGCTGTCAATATTCTCCTGAATGAATACAGATAGCAAATATTAATAACATAGATATACTTGTATGCAGAGAAGACCAGGATTTACTCCATTGGTAATCTGGTCCCCCATGGACTATTCCAAATGCACAGACAATCAGAGCCAAATAAAACAGCTTGCAGACTCAGAATCTACCTCAGCAATGCTTCTTTTGACGTTGCAGGCACTTGTCAGACCCAGTTGAGGGCCGTAAGCACTCATATCCAAAAACCCTGCAGTGCTACCTGAACAGGTCATCTAGAGCAAGTTACTGAAAATTGCTGATCAATCACTAGGTGGTTAAGCTAAAGCCACTATTAAAGAAATTTATATGCTGCAACAAGGAAAACAAGTTATCTTGAACAACTAAGTAGAATAGAAACAAAAAAATTAGAATTTAATTTCCCTCAACCCTGCATTTACTTCCTTCTGTTGGCTTAAGAGTACCTCATGACAACGTAACAAAAAAGGATTGAGTTTTATCTGAAGTTCCTCAGTCAGATAATGACAAGTTGAGCTGGCTGCTTGTAAGCACATGAGATTTCCTATGGAAGAGTCCTGCTGGAGTAAAGTTTTCATCAATGATCTCAGCTGAACCCTTGAACTATTTTTTAAAACCAGATAATTAGCATAACATAGATACTTTATATATAACCTAATACATTCTCTATATTTTTATATTAATTTATCAAATTTTCTTTCTAGAATCTCTGGAGTCCTGAAATTCACTTTAAAACAATACTTAGTTACTGCAACAGATTTAAAGAACTAATACCTTAGCAAATGGAAAAAGGGTCAAAAGATCTAGGAGCACCTGATGCTATTCTGTGGATCAGAAAACCACCACCACCTACTGTATGCTGTTCGTAGTTTACTGGAATTTTCCCCTATTATTGTATCTATGTAGTGTGCCAGCAGACAGATGGTAGCAAGTTGCAAAATACGTAATGGACATAGATCAGCTGCATGATAGGGAACTTGGATATTTTTTCATTGTATCCAGATTTGTGTCAAGAATTTAGGAACAGCCACTCACATTATCCTAGAACCATGAGCTCTTAGGAAAAGCAAGTATATTTACAAGAGTGTATATATAAAGCAAATACGTATTATTATATTCACATACACGTCTGTAATTTATTTTTTTAAATGCATGGGAGGGGAAGGGATTTTTCTTCTTTCTTTGGTCATCTTCATTTACAGCCATAATTGGCCATATTGGCCATGAAAAGGGAAAGTGAAATATGCAAGTGGTGAAACATATTTATAACATGCTATGCAAAAAAATGAAGAAGAAAAGAAAGGGGTAAACAATCACCAGAGATGCACACAACAAAAGGCTGTAATATGTTCTGTAATAGGCTTACAGTGGTCATAGATTTTTATTCAGAGGGACTGCCTTGAAGGATAGTACCTTACGATTTACATGTACAAATTCATACTATAAAAGACTTCCTCTAAAAAAGTGTCCACAAATTTCCTTATTCATCCAGTTAGTCACACTGAATGATGTGAATACTGAGAAAGCTTCTGTTCTTAAGTAGTCTTATTTTTTCATTAAATACAATGACCACAGGAATACCGAGTATCTATACAACAGCAAAACTGTTTTTTCAGTTGTCAAGATCTGTAAAGCTAAAAATCATAACTAGGGAGCAGTATTGAATCCATACTGAAAACTTGGTCAAATCATTGCTTTTATTAACCTGAATTGACAATGAATTGTTATTTTGAAATTTCACTGAATGTGAACCAGAGCAATTACAGTTACAGCTGAATACATATCAAAAATAAACTGAAATATTTATTGATTCTTCAGCTCCCTGGACTGTTAAAAAAATGTAACAAAGGTGTTCATTGGTGTCTGGGTTTGTTTTTTCTTTGCTCCCCTATCACTGCCTTTTTCTTACAACAACTGAGTAGTTTCTGTGATTTTTTTGGACGAGCAAAAATATAATTTTTCATTCTGACTATTTAAATTCCTTCAGAAAATTCCAAATTTTAGGAAAATTATTAACATCATAGTTTCATAACAAGTGAAGGGGAAAAATTAAGTAATTTTTAAAGCCAGAGTTTCAACCAATTAAATTTGACCTGGCTATATCATTATTATAAAAAATACTATTTTATCCTCTTACACATTTCAGAATAATATTTAAGTAATTCATAGAAGTAATTCAGAGGACAATAATGTAATTCAGGGACTCTGATCGTCTAGTTCCTGTATAAGACAAGCCGAAGAAATTCATTCTGTGATCTCTGTGTCAAGCTCATGACTTTCATTTCAGCTACATAATTAAATTTAGGAAGACAATCAGCACTGATTTAAACACTTCAGCTGATGGAAAACACATCACATTCCAGATGGTTAATTAGACCTGCCACTGAAAATTTGGGGAACTTGCTTCCAGCCTGCTTTATCTAGCTCCAGCTTCCAAGACATGGATCTCATTATATCATCCCTGTGCTAGACTTAAAAATACACTCCTACTATCAGAAGTATTTTTGCCTGTTCTGGTAATTTTAGACAATAATTAAATCTCCTCTTATCCTTATTTTGCATAAAGTAAATAGTTTGAGTTTTGGAAAGCTTGTCTTTTAAGAGTGGATTATAGAAACACTGTTTCACTTCTTATCTCACATATATGCAGATCACTGCTCCTACAGCACTGAAAACCCACTCTCAAAAAGAAATAATAAAATATTTACCCTTAGGTTTTAAAAACGGACCTTTACAGCCTGATACAGTCATACCTTGGCGCTGCCATCAGCCAGCAGGATTATGCATGACAGTACAGAACATTTGGGCATTCAGAACAAGGACCCTGGAAGTCACACCTGACAGCCACTACCATTTCTTTTTCCTTCTGAAGAAGTGTTCAATGGCAGTTTGCACACTGACAGCTGAAGACACCATTAAATGGAGTCACGTGTTCACCTTGCCTGTTTTAACCTGTGGACTGTTGGGCATGGTAATAGACTTTTTATTTTAAGACATTTTCTTTGTCGGGAAGTAGCTCGTGCATCTCATAAGAAGGCACAATTTCTTTTTCATTCATAAAAGGCAGCCTGAGGCTAATGGTAAAACATTTTCGTTATAAATATGGAGCCGTAACAACTGCAGAATATTGTCCCTTGCACTTGCATGGCTCTTAGTGAGGGTGGGGCGTGAGCCCTCACTGATCTCGGATCTCACACATACCTTTCCAAAACAAATCTCATCTCACAGTTTTGTGAAGGGGCTTGCCATTTAAGCCTGTACAACAGGCAAAACTTTCAAATAGTGTCTGCAAAACAGAAACAAACACACCTACTGAAATGGAAGAGGAATGAATAAACAGAAAGTCAATCAAGAACACTGTTAGAAATAGAAAAATCTTCTGAGAACACACTTTTTAGAGATGTCAGAAATGCTCAAGTTATAACCTTGAAATTGGGACCTAGTAGTGACTTTATTACAAAAGGCTGCATTGTAATAAGTACACACAAGGCACTGAGCTACAAAACACAGATAAATTTCCTTTTATTGCTTCCTAACGTCTCAGTCCTTGGATTTCCGACCATAATCTCCTGATAATATAGCTCTTAAAGTATGGATTTTTCTACTGTTTGAGTATTGTAAAAATATATAAATTGCAGCCTTTCATCTATTTATTACAGAACAGTCTTTACTGTGTTGTGTGAATAACACGGAATGCCTGAAAAGTCAAGCTGCTGGAAATGCAATATGAATTTTCAAGTGTGTTCTGAAACTACATAAACTAGTTTTCATTGTGTTATTGGAATAAAACCCAACAAAACTGCATGAAAACATCCATATCTTGATATTTAGGCCTCAAAAAGGATTCTAGAAATCCCTACAAAGTTTGTCTTATTTAGAATGATGTATATAGGAACTACTGATAATAGCAGGTAACCCAGTAGTGGGGTACAGTTAATGGGTTTTAAATCCAAAAAGGATTAACATATTCATTGGCATGGCATCCAACAAACAATGAAATGGATCCTAGTATGGTTTTCTCTCCCTGAATTCAAAATGGCAACAATAAAACCCTGCTATATTCTAGTTGCTGTCACAGTTGCAACCTAGCAGACGTGCATCCTCCCATCTCACAAAATCAACCCAGATATTTTGTCCACCATTTTCTGCAAAGAAGAAAATCACTGATTCCCTGATTCCCTCTACAGAATCTGCTATCTCCTGGCCACTTCTCTGAAGAATTTGAGAGCTCATTAGAAGAGATACTTCAATGTCAGATGCAAAGGCCTTTGGACAACTAAACCATTGCTGTAATACTAACCTTGCAAAGAAAGGCTTTGGCACCCAGAAGGCATAAGTAGAATACCATGGCTCTGCAGGTTATTTGGCTTTCAAATATTAGAAAATGACAAGAACAGGAGGAGAATTTCACTCACTGAAGACACTGACACTGTATACACATCTAATAGGGACTCCCTACCACAGCCAGTCTGACCTCATGCCAAATCACTAGGCTGCGACTATCAGCTATTCTTGGCTATCCTTTACAGCATCACCCTCTTAAAATAAATAAATAAAGGTAACTAGTGAAAGCAATTATCTCAACTTCAGTGAGAAACACTTTGATTTATCCCACTGATTTTCAACATCTTTCTGACTGAAAAGAATGAGAAGCTCAAGACTGCTAGCAAACACAACCAAATAAAAAAGGACAAGAACAGAGATACAGGATAGAGAGGAAAGAAAATTGTAGTGCTCAGGATATCAGTGAAATGAAAGGCATAGCAGCTTATGCCTCTTTTGCAGAGGTCTTTCTTACTGAATTACTTTTATGAGGCAAGTAACTGCTACTCTAAGTGATACCACAGACACTGTGGAAGTGATGAGATTTTTTGAAAGTACACAACTTTTTAGTAAACTGAGAACTTAAGTTCAACAGGATTTTCCCAGTGTCTAAATAATATAAAAATAATTAGTGTATCGTACTGTATCTGACAGAATCACTTGTTTCTCTAACAGCAAAAGGCTCTCTGGGAAAGCTACAAAGTCAACTGTTACTAAACCTGGAGGGAAACTCATGTTTTAGTATTCCAAATGCCTCTTCTCCCTGGTAATGGGTGATAGGACAAGAGGAAATGGTCTGAAGTTGTGCCGGGGCTGGTTTAGGGTAGACCTTAGGAAAAATTTCTTCACAGAAAGGGTTGTCAGGCTCTGGAATGGGCTGCCCAGGCAAGTGGTCAAGTCCCCATCCCCGGAGGTATTTAAAAGACGGGTGGGATGGCAGGGTTAGGTTAATGGTTGGACTTGATGATCTTAAAGGTCTTTTCCAAGCTAAATGATTCTATGATTCTATGAAATTGCATTTAATGTTCATAACTTATAGAAGGGATTATTTAAATCCTTTTCCTTTAAATAATTGGACCATGTGATAAATATTCCACAAATATGAATATGTTAATGTTTGCAAGGAAAACCAGCTCTGATAAAGCCTGCATAAATACTAAGGTCCCTCTCCCCAGTCAGGAACAAGTAGCCTGTGCATTGAGACAGCTATGTACACATACACGTAGGATGATGGGAAATGAATGAACAAGAAGTTTTCCAGCTACTCAAATATCTCATTTGATCCTTTGTGCAAAACCTTGGAAATATACAGCATTAGTTACTTAACCCCTCAAAAGAAGCCTTTTTTTCCCCTCAACATCAGGAAGCAAACATGTCAAAAGCTGTTTGGACTTTGATATTCCACAAAATAACACACCGTGCTACAGCAATGTTCTTTGCCATGTTCTGATTTTTCCTGCTTTTTCATTTAGAGATATATTAGCTGCCAAAATACGTTTCAAGTTTGAAGATAAGAAAACGCCTTCTAAAATTAACACTAAAATAGCTAGATAAACAAATGAAGTTGCTGCCCTGGGGAACCAGTAATTCATACAGAATCAGTCAGAGAATATATAGCCGGAAATTTAAATATTACTGGAAGATAAGATGGCAAACCAAGTTATCAACATACCGTTCCAAAAGCCTCTTGGCCTTTTTTCAATCAGTCAAATTATTGAGAAGACAGATAATCCTTCGGAGATACAGAAAACAAAAGAGCAGGGAAGGGGAGAAGAGAATGTCAGATTAAAGTTACAAGAAATAACATTATTATTCATAGGAAATTCTCCATCCAATTCCTGGAAAGAGAAATAAATAGGAAAACTTCTTCAAACACACAGCTAGAAAATCAATTTAATAAGCTAAATTAATAGCTACTGCAGTAATATAAACATTTCATTAGGTAGTAAGCTGCTAAATTCCTTTCCCTGCTAAAAGATTACATTTTAAAGTCTCCAAAGCTCAGTATTTTTGCTTTTGTATTAGGTACATCTTTCACTGACCACAGCTGTAGCTCAGTTTTTGGAGAGAAACAATTACAAGTGCAGATCCAGCAGTGGAAAGCTGTATGTGTTTTTTTCAACAACTCCCAAGCAAAAGCAAACCCTATTGTCAGAGAGCAGGAGCACCGTGGGAGCAGAATGTCGCTCCACCTCTCTCTTCAGGAACAGCAGTTTCTGGAGTATTGCATCAATAGTTATTTGCTTCAGTACCTGAAAAAACAGCTTAGCTCAACAATCAAAAACACACTCTCAGACACCCACAGCAAAACCACCCCCCAACAGTGCAGGCAAAATGCGTAAGTGTACCAATAAAAAATAAAATAATAATTTCTGACAGACAAGCAATCTTTCTAGCAAAATAAGTCTGTTATAATTTAACTATCAGCTTTGCACACCATCTTTAACTACCCAGTTGGACAGATTACTGTATAGACACTAGATAGAACTTACTGGACTTTCAGTCTCAAACTCCCAGCCTAAACTGTCACATTACAATATGATCCTTGTTTGAATAATAAAACTAATTTTAAAATTAACTGTGTTACATACCAAGAAAGAACTTCTTTTCAAAACCTATGAAAGGTTTTGCAAACCTACAGAAAAGGAGATAGTAAAGTATTCAATCATACATTTATACTTCTAGATTCCTGGAGTGTGTGGAAGATAACTTCCTGACTCAGCTGGGTGAGGGACTCAGCTAGGGGAGGCTCCCCGCTGGACCTGCTGGTTGTGAGGAGGACTTGTGTGTTATGTGTCAGTTGGAGGCCGTCTTGGGCATAGTGATCACAGAAGGATAGATTAGACAGAAGTACATATTGTTCGGATAAACAGTGATATCCAATCATGTAAGTCAAGCTCCTATGGACTTCTAAAAGGTAGAAAAGTTAAATATTTTTGCCAAAAAGAAAATATTCATCAGAACTACGATAAAATAAAAATGGTGTGAGAGACAGCAAGCTGGAACTTTTAAGAACTCTACTGCTTCTCATACTATGGAATAGATGAAAATTATACCAGCAATTAAAAAAAAAAATAAATAAAAGCTTTTATCTTCCATTAACTGAGAGCATATTTTTTACTACCTTACTTCTCTAAGGGTTCGGGAAATGCACTGTGACGGGGTTCATCAGAATATGCCTACAGGCCTGTAGCAATATGCATACTTACACTTTCATTTTTCTCATGCAAGACTGCTGCTTCGTTTTGGGGGCCTTACCCAAGAGAAGGTGCATGAAACGTCACATACTTTTATCTCTGCATTTTGTCCCTTAATGACTATGTAGAGTTGTTATACAGCCTTTGATACATACAATTAAAAAAAAAAAAAAAAAAGAAAAAAAAAAAAAGAGAGACTGTATTAGTAACAGAAATTTCTGAGAGAACTGGGACTCCCGAGCTTGTTTATGGCTTCGGGGAGGTGGGGGATGACAGATTTTGCTGACATTTGCTCTCGGATAGCATTGAAACGCAAAACGCAAAACAGAGATGGTTCGTGAAATGCGTATTACTTTCTCCACAGCACTGGAAAATAACACTACCCTCTTCCCAAATTGCACATAAAAATAAAAGAATGCTTCATGATAGCAGCTTTCTGCAAAGCTCATAAATGGTTTCTAGCCATCACTGTCTGGCCCAAAGCTTAATTCCACTGAGCTGCTGAGAATAAAGGATAGTGATTAAAGGAATACAGTGCCACTTCAATCACTATTTTTGTGGTATACTAGGAACAATATCATAGATTAGCATCCCTAATGTATTTTGGAATTCCAGTATGTGGCTGCAGTATACCCCAACCCAGAAATCTGCCTGGTAGACTGTAGTCTATGTTTGTCTATACAGTTGAAGACTATTGGTTTCATATATAGCTACATTGATCCGATTTTAATACCTTCCAGCACAGAATGTGCTGGATCTGATTTCCAATGCTGAATTGCAGTAACATGTTGAAGATGCAATTGTCCTGAGCGATCAGGTAAAATTGAGTATATCAAAGACTATTTTCCCTTCCAAAATACAAATATCTCTGTCTGTCAGCCTCTCTCCTCTTTTATTTAAAGGTATTTTCCCGATTATGAAATCGAAAAGATTCACTACATACTGTAACTTTGACTTTACAATCCAGGCAATGATGGTAACACACAAGTTAAGTCCAAAACAAACCCAGTGAGCAATCTTTCTTTGCAGAATTTCAACATTTTGGACAATACCAACAATAACATATGTAACATTATACTTTTAATTTTTATTAACTGTGTTCTTTTTGATACAAAAATCTTCACATCTAACTTCTGTCAGACATGGTTCAGGCTTTAACCTCACATTCCCTTCAGTAACGTCCAGCTTGATATATACCTAATAATCTGCCCATCTAAGAGATTTATCAGTTTAATTTTAGACTGGTTGATTTTTGAAGACTTGAATGGCTTTTATGCCGTGTCCCCAGACCCAGTAGCAGCACTTCAACCAATTTCCTTCCAAGACTGGGCAATCATCCTCATACAATAAACATTTCACTTGGGAGAGTAACTTTTTAAATTAAAATAATCAAAGCAAATAAATTATTTTAGTTTGCCTGAAGTAAAAGGAAGAATTCCAATGGATTTTCAGTTATACTCAAAATTTCCCATTCACGTTTTCCCTTTCCCATTTCCCCCACAAGCTTTATCTATTAAACCATTTTATGATTGAAAAATTTGGCACAGCTAAATAAAGAAACCCACAGCAAGCTTCACCTACAGCAGACAGTTGTAAATTTCTAATCATGAGAGGCAACTCTCTGCATTCCATATCCGATTCAGATTTCGCTTTTAATAACAGGAACTGCAACACACGTACTTTCTGAAGCAAAATGAGTGAAAAATGAATAAAGCAATTTGAGAACATCTCAAGACAGAGAGAAGTGCTATTCATTTCAGTGGGAGGGAGAGGCTCAGAGAGATGACAGTAATGTAACAGCAACAGGGTAAAGCTCTTGGGTTCCAGTCCAAATCTTTCAAACCCAGTGCTCTAAATGAGAGCCCAAAGTCTAAATTTAGGTGTCTAAAATTAAAATGGCCTATCTACAGGGTCAACCATCCACATCTTCCAGTTAATTTAAGGGACAGTATAGTTATTCAGTTGTGTGAAAAAACAAATCACTAAATGTTTACATACAGAACTCATGTCCTAAGTTTAAGGGCACAGTTTTAACATATAATCATTTTCTGGACTCCATGCATCAATTTTCCCCGAAGTTAAAAATTCTGCCTCAGACACAGGAGTCTCCTTGCTCATGGTATTCTCATTATCAAAAACCTTCTTCCACAATTAACAGGGCATCAAGTTAGATTCTTCATTCATCATGGACAGTAATACAACTGATTAACACATACTTTAAGCAGCTGTTCCCTTCCAGTTTTTATAAGTTTGGCTGTTACCCCCTATACACTCCCTTACTCCCCAGTGAAGTGATCTATCAAGGGAAGGATAAGGTACAATTCAGAATATGAGTGTTAATCCTCCAAATATTCATTAAACTACAGTTGAGAATGATTGACTGCCACTGCTGGGGACAGGTAGGTTAATAGGATGTGCACATTCACAAAACATCCAGTTCCAAAGGGTTGAATAGCATTTGATTTTAAAGCAGCTTTTTTTTCTTTTTTTTTTTTTTAAACCCTGCTCTCTTATCAGTCTTTTGAGAAATTTTTAATAGAACCATGACATAGAAAGCATTTTCCTGCCTTTCCTGAGCAAGAAAGAAACAGCCTCAGAGACAGATTAGAAAGACGACATCCATGATTAGGTGAGAAATTTATTGGGGACTTCATTTCTATCCCATTTCTGTTACACACATCCAAACACAATCCAATGGCTCACTGTGTGTTTTACCTGGTTTTAGATGATGTGGAGCTTTTACATATCCTGGCTACAGCACCCAACTCTAGCTCAAGCTGAGGAGAGACTTGCTGTTAATATTCCACGTCTGTACTTCAGCACCTGATGTATCAGTCAAGATGGTGATTATCATAATATCATTTTACAAATATTCTTTATGAGGCAGGAAACATTTTAATGATCAGAAGTCTTAGACAATAA
>NW_009260435.1:6069715-6087835 GCF_000687185.1 Egretta garzetta | reverse complement strand
CTAATTCTCCTTCCAGTGCCAGGTTTGCTACAAGAAACGTCACAGTTTTTTTATATGACATCCATTGTATTGTAGAAACAGAGCCTACCTGTGACAGTTCAATCACAATTTGCAGCTGTGAGGTTCTTTTCATCCCAGGTCTTATATATGAACAAAATAATGAAGTGAGGTTTTTTGGTCAATTAAATTACCAATCCTTGCCACTAATGATCTTTATATTAAACAGCATATTCCCCTATTCAAAAGAATGCAAAATTCACTTTTGTAAGAATACAGGTTCTGTAACTTCAACAGCTTTCTTGCTTCTCAAGAAATTTCTTTCCCCCATAGGACAAAAAAAAAAAAAAAAACACCTTCAAGGAAGAAAAGAAAAAAAAAAAAAAAAAAAAAGGCAACTCGAGCACGCTGTGCTTGTATTATGCAAAAGCCCTTCCTCATCACCTTATGAAAAAGCAAGTAGTTTTACGGGGGATATAGTTAGATGCAGGTTAGTTTCTTTGTCTTTCCAGGATGACAGAAAGAAGCTTTGATTGAAATTGTAAAATTAGGGGGCTTGATTTTCATCAAGCATTTTGTTTAATGCACTAAATTATGCAAAACATATAGAAAGCATTCAACTCAACATTAGTAAGTAGCTACCATAAATACATTCTCTCATTTTAACTGAGGAAATAGTCTAGACAAGCTACTACTCTATCCCACAATTTTCAGATTTCCTGTGATTGAACAACAAATCAATAAAACATTTTGGTACAGCTGTAACTTTCAATGGATACTGACTATTCCGTTATTTCTAAGATTGTACATGAACTCTAAGCAAAAAGTCATTGGCACCAAAACATTCTAAAAACCCTAGCATTTAAACGCTTTACCACAGCCAAGATAAACTATGTACAATAGCTGCTAAAGCTGCATTTTGCTAACAGTAATGAGACTTTTTATTTGAAACAATAAATAGCCCATATGTTGCTTGGCTGTCTGGTAATACACACTGAAAATATCTCACATGAAAAATGGTTTGAGATTTTGGGCAGAAACTGGAAGATGATTATGGCACTCATACCAGAACACTACAGTGGCTCTGCAAGTATATTATGCTTTTGTGTGAGAAAAAAAGAAAAAAAAAAACCCACACCAAGCCCAAAACCCAAAATGAAACACCCACGGTGCAACATTAGAACAAACCCAAAAAAATTCAAGAAAATCTACACTGAAGAGCATACAAGAGCCCTGCATCATTCATTCCCTAAAAATTGCATTGCCTCCCAAGTCTTCTCCCTTGGGAAGTCAGCAGGGCCAGAACTTCACTATGCACTATATTCCCACTGCATTCCTTGCTTCGAGCCTAGGACAGACAGCTGAAAGAGAAAGAAAGGGCCTATGGAAAAAGTTTATGCTGACCACCCGGAATGGCAAGCTATCCTATTCTAGATGTACATGCACACACAGAGCTGTGCACATGTGCATATAAATACATGCATATACACACATTTATATATATTTATTCTATCCCAACAGTGTTTAAACCCCTGTGTGGCAAACAGAGAAGGCTTATCATCCAGAATGTGTATTTTATCTTTGCACAAAGGGTTGTATTTTATTTCTCTAAGGGTTCGTAACCCGTTTTCTCTAACTGATTAAATTAAAAATAAAAAAATATTAAGACAACTCTTCTGATTCTACCATGAAGTAAGTAGAGCATACTGCTCGAGAAATACTTCGTGAATTTTCTTCCAAATCAAGCAGCAGAGGTGCTTTTGATCAGCACTGCAGTAAGCACACATTTTGCAACTATTCCTTTGATTTCAGTCAGCAGCGCAGTTCTTGGAGCTGGCTGAAACATTCTCAATAAAATTTGACATTCGGCAGCAGAAAGGATGTTAAACCAACAGAAGAAACAATCAGACTCCATATTGTTTTCTCCTGGGAACAATGGAGGTGCAGATAAACCACCAATTCAAATAAATCAGCAGAACCAAAAGCTGCAGACACAGTGCAAGGGAAGAGCAAGAGATTAATATCTGCTCCTTGAAGGGCCTATGGCATGAGAAAATGAAGTTTCCTCATCTCTGAAGCTGTTCTTCATATTACAAATGTTTTCTTCTCTACATATTCTGAAACGCAGAAATAATAACCAGAGAAAGTACTGTGTTGCTTCTACAATGCAATCTAAGTCCCTTAATATTTATTTCAAAAATACACACATTTTAATAATAGAAAAGTTTTGGAATGCTAGCAGAGAGATGCACAAGCAATGCTTTTGGACTCTGAACCCCCCAAAATGCTTTCTGTTTCTGAGGTCAATTATCTCCAGACATGACATAACAGCCAGCTAGACTGATGACTCTGAGAAGAGGGGAAACTTGACCCTTCCACAACTCAGCAAAGGGACACCCACACATTAGCCATGTAGGAAGCACCAAATAAAAGGTCATCAACAAAAACTTAGATGAAAAGTTTAAGAGAAACAATCCAAATTCACAATAAGAATGAAGACTTTCTCTTGCTACTATTAAGACACCTTCCTTTTTTTAAATTTTACTTATGTGTTTCTACGCATATAGTCAATAGGGGAGACTTTTGCATGATTAAAGGACTGTAAAGCTACCTGAAATTTGTCACATAAAGTACTGCAGCATGTGAAAGTTCTCACATTATAGATGATCTCCAAATAGAGTAAACCTGAAATTGTCATATGAGATGTAAACTGGCAGTCATATGCTGTCCCTCCTCTTTCAGCACCAATCCATGTTTGGATTCCTTCCCTAAAGTAATATTAGAAATTCAGTTCCCATAAGAAAGATGCAAAAGCTACATATTCATGTTAATCTACATCAGAGACTATGAAAAGGCGCATGAAGGTTTTCCTAATGGCACCAAACATAGCTTTTAGCATGAGTACATCAGTTGCCGTCATAGCGAAAAGAATAGCTTCCATTGCAAATGCTAACAGGCAGCAGAAAATTGGGCATATGCATGCGTCTGTGGGTGAAGGTCAAACTGAATTTTGAACTTTCAGCCAGAAGATTGGTACTTGCTCGCTGCAATCTGTGCAGGCTGCTTGTAAACTTGGGTAACACCTGGACTACACAGAAGGGTCACATTCTGAATCCTCCAATTAACAGAGAGACAAAAACGTGCCATTAAAAGAGTGCTCACACATTATGTATTGAGATTAGGGGAAAATAGGAGTTTGGGTGCCAAAAATAAGGGTTTCCAGAAAGAAGCAGTACTCTCAGAAGGAAGAAGGGGCCAGGAAAGATCATGTGTGGAGAAAAGACTCTGGAAGCATGGGAAAAACCTAGAGATCAGAGATGCATGGGGACAAATGAATGCCAGGGAATGCCAGGGACCCTGGCTAGTGATGACCAAGACTAGTAAATACAAGGAGATATGCACAGCACAAACTAACACAACTTTCTACTCAACTTTCCCAAACTAGCAGAGATCTCCCTACTGGGAAGGGAAGGCAAGACCTAGAGAATGGAGCACTGGCAGCAGAGCAGGGGAGTAAGAACGCAAAATGAATCAAGTGTGATAAAAGCTTAATTCTTGCTGGTTCTTAAATAAACCCCAGTATGTAGCCCCACTACACACTGGGTTTAGCTCTGTCTCACCTTTGACAGCTGTAATACTCAGTTTCCTGTTAGTTCTCCTCAGCATGCTGCAGCTACCTTATGAAGAGTACTACATATTTATAGAAGTTTAAGCACATTTTTTCCACCATTTACAAAACAAAAACGTAAAAAGAAAAAGAAATCAAACTCCCCCAAAGCAGAAAACATTTACACCATTCAAGTTTATAACTGCAGGTCCCAAACTGAAGGTTTGCATTGCAATCACAAAAGCATTTTGGTAGAAAATGGAAAACATTCTTTCAAAAGAAAAATTAATTTCAAACTGCTAGTGGCTGCTACCATATGGAAAAATGCAGCCTACCAAATTATAAAATTAAGTGCTGACCTAAAATTGAAGTTCACAATTAATAATAAAAAAAGTTATGAATCCATGGAAGGGTATCAAAGAATTACATGTTATTTCACAATTTCCATTTCACGTATCATGAAAGGAAGCAGATAGAAGTATAAAAGCTTGGGCAAAAAAAGACCATCTTAGTCTCTTGGGAGTTCATTTTATGCCGTAATTGGTGAAAAGCCTCTCTAAAAAGGTTATAAATGCCATATTAATTTCATTAGGAAAGCTCCCATGGCATATTAATTTAGTTTCTGGCACTGCTATTGCATCTTTTCAGATACACAAAATCTTAGGAGATAATTTCATTAACAGTAAAGATCTGAGAAAGGCAACTATTTTAAACAGACTGGTGACAATTCAGCTCGGAAGCATGCATGTTTATTAATATACTATAATTCTCTTCTGATTAACAACACACTGACACACGAGAGCTAGCAGGCTCTGCTACTGAAATTACGTTATCCTCAAGGCCTCTGTATTTGCAAAGATTGCATGAGCAGCTCTCAAAAGATTAATGACCTACTCCTTTATTTAAGGCAGATACTTATCTTCAGTGATAGCGTATCTGCTCTGAAGTGGAGCATGAAATTTAACAACTGCCTTAGCTTACAACGCTAAGAAAGAAGACTTCTTTCCCCCAAACACTTACTACACTGGAGGTAATTCTGGACATATAAAATACTTTAAGTGCCAGTTTGTACAACAGCATTAGCAGCCTCACCATCCTGGCTTTGATTCTGTCATCTGACCTACACATGCAGGCCTCCGAACCTACCTATGGTCTCATTAGTTAGAAGCCAACAGGAGCTTTTTATCATAGGATAAATTTATAAAATACGAATAGATATAAAGCAAGTTCTATCAAAGTAACTATGTAGATACTTACAAATCTCATACTCTATTATCACTTTTACAAATATAGTACATATTTTGTATGTCTTAGGTAACGATAATTCTAAAACCTGCATACACTTATTGGTTAATTGAGACATCTTGAGCTCAGCTATCATATAAAAGCAAATTCTTTTCTCCTGGCAATGTTTTAAACCCAGGTTGTTCATTCAACTTCACTCCTAGTCACAAGAAAGGCAATGAAAAAGAGCTTCTTTAAACCACAAAGATACAACTGGTGTGACCAAAACTGCTACTTTTTATGCATTCATCTAATGAGTTCATAGTCTATAAATCAGGAGTGTCTTCCTGAAAGAGGATGTTCTAGTTCAACTAGACCTATCATATTTTTTGAGCAGAAACTTCAACACCAAGTTCTATAGCTTGAGTGATATGAGGAGTTAAGACCATAAAACCTCAAATGTCCCACCAGACTCAGAAATCTAATGAGTCACATCCTAGGCACCTCTCCATCAAAACACTAGTTCCCCACTGCAGTCAACAACAGATGCAAAATCTCTAAAGATTTTACCAATTAGTGAATAGAAACTACATTCTGGGTTAAAAAAAAAAGATAACTTTTAAGCCCTACTCGCCTGAACACTAAAGCAAATTTTATTCCTAGTACATTTAACCTTTCTTTGGGCAGTTTAATTTGAAATTTTTCTTGAGAGGTACTGAAAATAAGTTTTTTTAGAAAATTTGTTTCATGACTGATCATTATTCACAAATCAGTGTAAACCCTATGACTGGCAAACATGGGATTCAAAAGACAACAAATATTTAGAGCAGTTCTACAATATGTTTAGATCCACAGCTATAAGAATGAAGTGTAACTGGTTGCCAAATACCTTTGTTATTTTCAGAAAAATAAATAATCTGAAATGAAATTAAATTACTTTAATCTAGACTCAAAAATGGAAATAATCTTAATAAACAAGATTGGCATTACTAAATTGAAACACTTCTAAACCCAAAAGGGGAGGAACACACAGAAAAGCACTCAGTATTTCTGAGTACCCTGGATTCTTAGGCAAGCATGGATCAAAACATGGCATGAATGGTAGCTTCCTTTCAATACATACTCTTCTGCATGAAATTAAGAGCAGGGATGCCACAGTATTACATATGATCAACCAGTGCTCTCAAGACTAGGAACCTGTCCAACTGACTAGTACTCACAAACTTTTATTGTTCTTACTGAATTGTAATAATTATTGAATTACATGGTGTTTATTTTAGATTACACATTCAGCTTGTCATTGGCATGTTTCATTCTATTCCTACTCTTCAAAGTTCTTTCTTGCAGTATCACCTATCTTGCTTTCACAGATAAATAACACAGGCACTTTCATCCAAGTCAGTAATGAAAATATTAACTAATGCCAGATTCAGGACATTTTTTGATTTCTGCAGAACCCCAATTGTGTTCTCAAAGCTAGTACAGACATATAGAATCATCTGCAGAAAAAAAGTAGAACGAGCATGCAAGTTCTCACTCAAAAAAACAACAACTTGCTTTTTAGGCTACCATCTGAGCTGACAAGAAATACTCTCTTTCCGAAAATACTCTATTTATGAACAGCAGTGTTTGCTTGAATGTCCTAAAATCAACAAGTATTGTATCACATATTCAATTCCTATTGTTACAGCAAAAAAGCAGTAGAAGGAATGCCTAGCAGAGACATGACAGTATGAAATGTATTTGCCGTAGCTTAGGAAAGACTATACAACTGCAGGTTCAGTTTTAAATAGACATGTCTAAGGGCTAGGAAACTGTTTATGTTTACAAATTACAGAAGAATGGAGAAAACACAAGGGTCTGGCACTGATATGCAGCTCTACTTTTTCAGATATAGAATCAATACTCTGAATTGGGGTTTTACAGCTTGACCGTTAATGAAGTTACAACTTTATCTGGCAGTTTAGCTATCAGTAAAAGAATAAATTTTAAAAAATACTTCACATGACCTAGAAGCCTAAATCCTATTTTAAGAAGTTGTGTGATCTCTTAAGGACCTGTAGCCAGCTTTTCAACTGAGTCAAGGAGCTTTGGAAACTTTTAAAATAACTCTCTCTGCTTAGGCTACTGATAGTATAAAATAATTCACTTTGGTGTCTCGTCTCTCTCCACCTCCCAAAAAAAGTAGAATTATCTCAACTATTAACCCACAAAACTTACATGTTTCGTTGCAAAACACTAATCAAAGATCTACCAAGCCACTGACCCTCAGAGCTACAGTCTGCTTTCTGTTACATTTGGTCAACTTTAATGAATCCTGTGACATTTACATATGTAAGAAGATGTATTCCAGAAGAACACATTACTTTGTGAACTACTAGTAACGTATTTAAAGGAAATGTGCTTATTCTTAACTGCAATATGTGTTTCCTGCAATACTACGAAATCCTGTTACTAACTTTTTCTGTAAATACAACAAACCCTCTTGTCTTATTTAAAATGCATTATATGCAGTGACCCAATTAAACAGTGCAAGGCTTGAAGAAAAGAAGAGCTGTTAGATCTACAAATATATAACATAAGTACATTCCAGCCAAACAAACAGCAGGAACATGCAGAAGCAACACAGAAGGAACACTGCATATTATTAGCAGCGCTCTCCATACAGATATTCATTACACAGGTGACAAGCTTTTATCTCACCCAGGTGCTCAGGAATTTATAAAAATTTGAAAAAACAAAACCAAAAAAAAAAAAAAAAAAAAAAAAAACCAAAAAACCACCACCAAACCCAAAACCAACTTTTCTGGCAAACTACTGTAGGGTTAGCTACTTCTCTACTTCAAAATAATTGTACAAGGTTTACAGATTTCTACACATTAATAAATATTTTTGCTATTTGTCAATAACTCATTCTTCTAGAGCACATGCCTGTAAATCCTCAGCTACATTTTCAACAATCTTTTCCTTTTCTTTCAAAAACACTGGCAGTCCCTTATAACCATATACATATGTATGGTTTTATATATACAGCTACTGCATTTCAATTGCTTTGTAACTTAAGCTGGAAGATCAAACAAAGGTCACATTTTGCATAAACATCTGTACAGTAAGTTAAATTCTGCTTTGGTGTTTTTACCTTCATAACACTAGCAAACCCCATTCTTACTGTTGGATTTAAAGAAAAAAATAAAACAGATTGTGTATAGTGCTCATTATCTCAAATTACACAATTATAATTAACACTACATTAAATTTCTCATGGTATGGTGATTAAAAAAAATAAGATAATCGCAAGCTAGTTTCACTTATTAGAGATTTTTTTTCACATAGATCTCAGGATTCTGCCCCTCTACTCTGCTCTGGTGAGACCTCACCTAGAGTACTGCGTCCAGCTCCAGAGCCCTCAGCACAAGAAGGACATGGAAGTGTTGGAGAGGGTCCAGAGGAGGGCTACAAAAATGATCCGAGGGCTGGAGCACCTCTCCTATGAGAACAGGCTGAGGGAGTTGGGCTTGTTCAGCCTGGAGAAGAGAAGGCTGCGGGGAGACCTGATTGCAGCCTTCCAGTACTTAAAGGGAGTCTATAGGAAAGAACGGGAAAATCTTTTTAGTAGGGACAGCTGAGACAGGACAAGGGGTAATGGTTTTAAACTAAAGCAGGGTAGGTTTAGACTAGATATAATGAAGAAATTCTTTATAATGAGAGTAGCGAAACACTGGAATGGGTTGCCCAGAAAGGAGGGCCTATCCATGGAAACATTCAAGGCCAGGTTGGATGGGGCTCTGAGCAACCTGATCTAGTTAGCGGTGTCCCTGCTCACTGCAGGGGGGTTGGACTAGATGACCTCTAGGGGTCCCTTCCAACCCAAAACATTCTATGAGTCTATGATTTTACTGTACAGCATTGAATCAGTTATGAAATTACCTCCTTTTAAGACCATGAAATATACTGTACAATACTGGGAAGGTACAGTTTTCCTGAAATATCTTTTCTTTTTTTTTTTTTCCCCTCTCTCTAAACATAACGTATTTTCCATAGCCATATCCAAGAAAGATATGGCTTGCAGACAAAACATCACCAAGAAATGACACCTATATGGCAAACTATTTTGTACAGTTACATTTTGCCCCACTTTAAAAGTCAAAATACTGACATGGCATCATTTCAAGCCACACAAAATAGATCTTTTTTCCCCCATAGTTATCAGTCATGAGAAGTGTTTTAAAACATCTGGGACTTCATTTGAAGCTCTCCGACAGCAAAAGATTTTGTTTTCTAGGTGTGTACAGAACAACGGTAAAAGTAGTGAGCTAAACCCACTTGCTGGCCATTCACTGTTTTAGCATTTCAGCTTAAAATGTATTTTACTGCCACAACGATTCCCTCAAAGATAATTTTCTGCTAAAGAGACTCAGAACTCCACAACTCAAAGGCTATTTTCAGCATTATTTTACTAGGAAAGAAGGTCCATTTCAGTGGTTTGGGGGAGGTGGATTGTTTGATTTTGTATTTTTAAAGCTCCAGACCTCTATTTCTCTAGTTCCCACAGACCATGGCAGCATGACTCTCACAGAATTTGTTACAGACAGAATCATTTTTCTCCCCCATTGATGTCTCAGATTTGTAGAAGAAAAAAGGTTCACAGAAAACATACATATACGTATGTTATGACTTCCATTAGATAATAATTGGGGTAAAACCAGTCAGAGAGTTATTTTTACCCACAATGACATACAGTATGCAGAGTAAAACTATGTGCTCTTCCAATCTCTTCTTCACCAAAAAAAAAAAAGCATCTTTTTATAGAGGTAAACTTTATTATCAAATCCAAAGAAGGGTATTTTGTATTTTTCCTTTATAGCCATAAATATGCATTTAATGACAACCAATTGGCTTCAGAGATATCTTCTCTCATGAGTATATATTCCTCTATTTATACTGGATAGGGAAATATTTTATATTAAATATGAGAAGATGTGGAACAAAAGCTAACAACTGAATAGCTCTTGAAGGAACAGTTTCCTCCCATTTTCATGTAAAGCATATTTTAGGAGATAAAATTGGAAGAAAGAAAAAGATAATGGCTGTTTCTCAAATTCTATATCAAAGAAAGTCAAGAGATTATCAGCTAGATGCAACCATCTCATCAACTCCAGATACTTAGAACTGAGCTGCTCAGGCATGAATATTCATCTCCTGTGGTAGTAAAAGGTAATGATTTATATTTCCACATTGATTGAGGTCTACACTTCACTAGTGCAACATTTTGTGTGCATAAAGAGCGTATCTCAAGCACCTGAACTACATTAGCACTGAGGGAGAGCAGCCAAACTAGCAATACCTCAACTGGATGCACATTCATCAGGTTTTCCAGTATGACTACATATTGCTTATCTGCTGAAACGAGCATATCATCTTTTTGAGGTCAGAGTGCCACCAGGCCTGCAGATAAACAATAGATCCTATCAGTAAGACACATGTGCCAGTAAACCAGCACTTTCAGGCTTGCTTTAAAGAAGATTCCCCCATGTGTAATAAGTAATGAATAGTTTGTAGCATGTGTTTGTAATCACAAACAAAGCCAGTTCAAACAGACTTGTACCCTACTGCAAAATTGTTCATTCTCCCAGTTGCAAGTCCTGAGATTCAGTTTCCAACCTACTAGCCTCTGTTTGACCCATCCTCTGCCAATTACAGGGATTCTCCTTTTGAAGGGTAAAGGAACTAAAAAAAGTATTTGGGATGAATTAAGTGACAGAAAATGGGTATCTTCTGTTATAGAGATTATGTAGCCCAGAGAGAGACAACATGAATATTGTTACAAACAACACAGCTCTAGACTTTATAGTGCTACTCTTTGTTCTGCACGAATTTTTATCTATCAATGTCAAAAGAAATTTTGAACAATGCAGAATGATAAAAATGTAAACTGCATTGCCCAGGAGACATTACAGACCTCTACATGGGGCTTCTTCAGGAGAACCTTCTTTATTGAAGGAGGAGAAAAAAACTGTGTAACTTTCATAGAACATGTTTCTTCACAGCCTTTAGTTTTCTCCTATTCTTGCCAAGAACAGGCATCCTTTTATTAATCCTGATTATCAGCATTTCCTGCCCAAAACTCTTACACACTCCTTATCCATTAAGCATTCTCAGTTTGGAATGTTAGAGCAGAGAGAAACAAGTATGATCATAGACAGAGAAGAATATAAGAGAAAAAGAAAATCTGTAAGCACTTTGAGGTGCCTCCCAGAAGAGGAGGATTATTTATACGAGTGTAAACAACTTTTCCTAGCTTGTTTGAAACTCCGCTTCCAAGTATTTAGCAATGAACAGAATGGAGGAACTCTACCATAACACAAACATGCAAGAAACTTCAATTATAAACCGATATATGTGACTTCTGTATATCTGAGGTCCTAAAATATTGCTTTCATATAACAAAGCATGAAGGAACAAGCTGTCTATTGCTAAGAAACACTTAGCTTCTACAGGACCTGTCATTTCAAGTGTTCCTCATCCACCAAAAGTCATCCCCAACTGCACGGCTCAGAACTTCATTCCTTCATGCAGGTCTTTCAACACAGAAGAGACGTTGTATAAAGCCCCATATTAGAATATCTGATTTCCCCCCCTGCCCCCTAGGATATCAAAACTATACATGATAAGAAGCTGTGAGAATAACTCATGGGGCCTCAGATCCTTTTGGCAAACTGTCACTCAGACCTGGGGCTTCCCCTATATGACCTGGCATTGATGTGCCCTCCCTTGGGTTTGTTTCAAATCTTGCTTTTATGATTATTGAAAAAACAGACATGAAACACTGGGAAAAACTGAAATTCATATAAAGCATCTCAGCTATTGTGATTTTTATTTTAAATTCCAAATTTTCAAGTTAACCTCACAATCTCTGAATTTAATTCTCAGCTTGTAAATGCTCAGGCATCCCAGTACTCGCAGTTAATGAAAAGGTTACTACTTTTCAATAGCAATTTCTTAACAGCAAACAGCCTCAACTTATCAAGCTGCAGATACTGTATCAACCTGACTTTATTTACTGTTATCCTCACGGCCTTCTCTGAGAGACTACTACAGTATATGTTACTTCTGTTAATTTGTGCCGAGGGGAAGTTTCTCTCCAGCTCTCACTCAGTTGTACTTCTAGAACTGATGAACACATGATCCTCCTCAAATCTTTCCCACATGTGAACTTTATCTACATGTTGTATATTCTGTCATTATTTCTGTTGGAATTACATAAAAGTACCTTCCCTTTACACTCTACCTTTCCTTTAATTCACTTGTACTCTTCCTGAGACAAAGATGGAAAGAGTTATTTAGAGAAACGTGGGAGGCAATTTCATTGTTTCACACTTAATTATAGTTTGCTAAATCAATGCTTTCTTTACACTAAAACAATCTTTTCTCATTACCACGATGTTATTTAATACACCTGTATGTCCTCCTGTTCTCTGGAATTGACAGCATAACAGTTCTAAGACTTAAAACAGAAGCTACTGGGATATTATTCTCAGATGAGCAATGGGCAGGTTTCTGGTAAGGGATGGTAGATCTGAGACTAAGTGTTCCTGACATACCCATCTGCAACACTTTGGTCTGGGTTCTGTTCTCAGGTAAGTATGATATTCTGATTAGAGAGAGTGTGCTGTCTAAGTGTACAGTTTGATAGCCTGTGTTTGCTTCTACCATTTGCTGCTTAGTACAGACTGAATCTAACTAGAAAAAACTCAAGTTTACCACTATCAAGAATCTGTCCTCTACACTGATCTCAGTGCTCACCGGGAAAACTATTTAATACACGATAAAAGCTCCTTTGCAGTATCTCAGAAACTTTGAAGGCGATATAAGTGTTTGCACAGAAATTTAATGAGTATATACCTAGACAGATATATCTCAGATCACTCCCTCCACATCCTTGCTTAGCAATTTCCAATAGGGTATAAGTACCTGAGAGAGTCACTTACCAGTAATAGCAAAATGACTCATTCCAACCAAGAGACAGAGCAGTCCAAGTCAGGGACTGCTTCTTACACTTTGTCTCTTGTTGCAATACATTGCAAAAGAGAAGGAAAAAGCTAATCAAGTAAAGATATTACCCACTATATGATTTTATTTGGCATTCTTATATTCACAATTTGCATAGTTCAAGACAGACAAAACCCTTTACAATGTCAGGCTCCCAAAATATTCTGTCATTACTGTGCTTTGAGTGTCTACGCAGACACTGCATATGGGACACAGTCGTAGCCCTTCTTTGCTGGAAGAGTGCTGTTAAAGAAAATTATACTTATTGCACCATTTAGAAAGTAATTACAGCAAAAGAGAGTAAAGTGACTTAACAACAAATGCTCTAAGAAGGGCCTCTACTCCAATGCCCTTGTTCTTAGGACTAGAACTAGTCGTCCGTGGAATCAGTCAGTCACTCACACATTTAATGTTTCAAAAATAACAATATCCTTAGCCTGGTCTGCTGTGTTACAGAGAGCAAAGGAATTTGTTCAATAATTTTTTCCTGCTAAAGCACAGAAACATAAAAGATAGAAAAATAGAGAAGAATGTTTTTCATGCAGATTTCCTAATAAGCAATGATTATTTTACCAGTTTCTATGGTACTATCACCATGGCAGCTAGCCATTTTAATCACAGGCATTAGAATAAGTTTCTGATAACATCATAGCAATAGCTTGGAAATATGTTACATCTCTTGGTCATATGCAGCCAAAACAACTTTGTAAATTTCCGTATGACAGAGGTCACTAATGGCATCAGCAGCCATCAGGATTACATCTAATTAAAGAACAAGTCCTCAGTGTTCCTTACTCTGATTCTGAAAACAATAGTGGAAATATAACCATTGTGACAAAAACAAGAATCAAAATTCTTTCACAGCTTGCTCAATTTCTACGTGGGTGATGCCCCTTCTTTAACTAGTCAATACATATAATTACTCAGCAGATTATAAGAGAATGGGCAAGTGAAAAAAAAAAACCCACTGTAGAGCACTGAGTATCTGCGAAACACTGACAGATAAAAATGGCTACTTTACCCTTGTACTTAAAAAAAAAAAAAAAAAAAAAAAAAAAACAAAAAAACCTACTTTGTTCTTTGTACAGGTTAAATGGTATTGAAGCATTGCATACAAGAGTGAAATCATGATCATGGAGCATAACTCAGTGTTCTGACGGATGAAGTTTTCAACATACTATGTGAAACATACTAATTTTACTAAATGTATCATGAAGTATTTGCAGATATGCTCATTCTGAAAAAAAAGAATTATTCAAAAATACCTTCAGCAATCGCAATCCTCGGTTTCTTCTATAAATTACATAAGAAATGACATTTTCAAACTATCTTAGAGCAAATTCATACTCTTGTCCTGGGATTTCTGATTTTTTTTTTCAAATTAAAGTGTATTTCAAAAGGCTGAGAGACTCTAAAATGTTAAATTAATTTATAAAACCTTTTAATAAAAGCGAATAAGCAACTTCAACAATTACTCTATTTCAGGCCTAAAGCTTTGCCAAAGGTCCATGCAAGAGATATTAAATAAGATAAGTACAGATAATGTCAATAACATTCTGCAGTAAAACACTATAGCAAAGCACTATGACTAAAAATCACTGGTATAATCGTATCCTAAAATAGACAGCATTGACCTCAAATAGAGGAAGAACAAAAATCTGAAGTAAACAGAGAATGAGACTTGAAATACATCACAATTACCTTTGTATCTTCAAACTACTTAAAATCAGAAATACTCATTGCAGAACCAGTTAAGCTAGAACAACATAAAACCAGAACTGGATGTCAAGCCTCTCATATCTCCAGTATCTCCACGCTTGTTAGATTTACAGTTTTACTCCCTTGGATCAGTAGTTGGGGAAGGACGGCTAAACAAAAAGATTAGAAAATATTTGATGGTGAAATAGTTGTATTGTTACATTTACATGCATATACTAATTCATCTGCCTTTAAAATAAAACCAATTAATTACTATCAAGGATTTGAGGACAGTTCTGCCGTCTTATCTAGGGACACTAGACTTCCTCAGATGTGTGTCATGCTTTGTCTTAGGAAACCAACAATAAAGAAATACAGAAAGATGCAGTGTAACATCTATATAACATCTATATCGCACTTGAACTGGTAAACTTCTACTCTTGCATAAGACTACCTTGCTAAATTTTCAGACAATCAAAGCAGACAGGTTTAACTCCCAGTCTTTTCATCAGGACAACACTGATTAATTTGTTCAGAAGGTCCATATACCATTTAGCTCTATGCTTTGGTCTAAATATCTCTGAATGCATTGGCATGGCTGTGCAGTGCATATCAACCATAAATGAACTGGCAGACTACAAAATCTTCAACAACAATGACAAAAAAGCCTTTTCTACTTCTTTCAGTCCTCAATTTAACAACAGTTGCACTTGATATTTTAGGGGCTTGGCATTTCCTTTATTAAAACTTTATGTTTAATTTTTTCTTAATATGAGTCCCAAGATATTTTATGAAATTCAAGTCAAAAGGAGATTCAGATTTCATGATGTTTCTGGGAATATAGTATATATTAAACAGAAGAAGACTTCATTAAACACTGTAAAATCTGAGGTCTAGACTATCTGGTGACAAATATTCTGCCAGTTCCCATAGTTCTTTCCCTCTTTCAACTCCCACTTTCACTCCATCGATACATAAGTTTATGGGAATGCCTTGCCAGTGGTGTTCTCCTCCATTAAGGCTATAGAAGTTACTGTGTCTAAAGGCAATGAGCTAAATAACAATATGTGACAACAAGATGATATACACATTTCTAAAGTTCTTATATGCCTATGCAGTAAACAAAAAAAAAAAAATCTAATAAAATCCCATTTTTCCCCCAGATAACACAGATACGACACCAATGAACTCATACAACTCTAAATGACGTGAAAATATCACAGTGATTAGATTTAAAACAGACAGTTTTAATTTAAAAAATAGATGTTCTACATATAGTACTTCAGCTAATTAAAACATAGATTCTCCACTTTTTTAATAAGTAATGCCAAGGGCAACTATGGCGATGATTAGCACAATGGTTACATTGGTAAGATCTGAGTCAATGTTCATATGCCTCCATGTATACAGCTCTACAAAATTCCTGACTTGGCATCCCATTCACTGAAAGTCTCTTCAGACCCTGGCCTTTTTGCTGAATCTGCCAACATGACTATAAGGGAGATATGCCAGGGGCAACAAAAGATGCAGAGGTAGGGTTACTATGAAAGGACAAAGCACCTTCCCATCTGCTCATTCCGTGCTTACTTGGAGTCTATAACATCCAGCCATTATAACCCTTACTTGAATTTGTACTGATAAACCAAGACCAAAATCTTCTAGATCCTATTTGCAAAAAAACTACCTTTTTCAAAAATAGATACATTATGATTAAGCAAACAATCAGCTATTTTTGCACTATACATATAGCAAAGTATTAGTCTGTTACACCTGATGATCCCTATCCAGCCTCACACTCTTTAACAGTTATTATATTATACATGAATTAAGCTGTACTGAAGATGACTGAACTTCTTGTAAACTACAAACATAAAAATGCAATATCACAAAAGAGCAAGAGTCACAAAAACGTCATTTCTATTCCACATCATACCATCATTTCTGCTGTGTGGGCATACATAGCCCACATTGGTTCTATACTCCACAGCACAATCAATGTTACAGCTTTATCAAAAGCATACAGGCTTGTTATAGAAAGTATCACAGAGGAAGGCAGGCATCGATATTCAGCCATATTCTAGATTCAAATGGGGAAACTCTAGCTTGCCCCTGTGTAAGCAGCACATGCATACCTGGGCAAAATATGGCCTTCATCCATAGAAGGGAGGCCATTTAGCCTATTCACACCAACAGCAGAAAAAGGAGCCAGATCCAGCATCAACTGCTATCACACTCATTTTAGTAACAGATTATACGTAACAAAACAACACTTTTCCTACCAACAGCACTTTCAATTCCAGAAGCTTAATATACTTTGCTTTAAATCTGTGCCATAGTAACCTTTTTTTAAAGTCAATGTCATCTGTAAGGCCTGAGTTAGAATAAAATGTGGGCCAAAGTTATCAGACATTACTTTCCTTTAGACATAGAGCTCAGAACGCTGACTATGTGTCATCCTAGATGTGATTCGAGTTGTACATGATGCATCCAGCAATATATTTTAAATCAGCCCATTGTAAAATACTTGCCCTGATCATCAGTTTCAAGTATTTCTCTCAGATGCTGAAGGTCAAATGAAAAGAGTGAAATGTTGCTTTCTGTTTACATTAGATTTATATCTGCATGCCAGAAATTGTAGCACGATTCAGGCCTAGGGAGAGAAGCCTCAAGAGTTTGTTAAAATATGACAGCATTATAGTTGGTCAATTTAAAGGCGCATCTAAGGGACAACAGAAAAGACCATTCCCTCTTGCAGTGTGGAGCTACATATGCCCATGTAGCTATGAGTATCACTGTGTATATGATGCTGACCAGTGACGAGGAACTTATTGTGACAGAACTACAGCAAAAGTAGTCAACAATTTATTCTTTTATTTTCAGCACCGGCTCATGAGGGGATCTGCATCTTTATGTCGGATAGATACTTAACAAGCCTCCAGAAAGAGCTTAGAACAGACACGTTCCTACAACCTCCAGGGTATGCGTAGGGGTAGTGAGCTTTTTGAATTTAGATTATGTAAGGTCGTGTGCCTCACTGCATTATGTTTTATATGCACATTATACCTCACTGCACTATATTGCACACTGTCAAGTCCAAACGATCATTATTCAACCAGATCCTGACAGATTCCCTTTTGTAGCTCTTTCAGAGAGAGAACAAGTATCATACATACATCTAATATTTATCCAAATGAGGTCAATCTCCCAAATGTCCTGACAGGGTCCAGGAACCACAGAAGGAGATACCACCTGCCCAAATCGGCCTCTTGGCCGAGCAGCACCGGACCACCAGGCCAGGGAACAGGCTCCTTTCATCAGATAAAGCCGCGAAGCTAGGGCGAGAGTCTGCAATGCAGAAGCCCTTCCCGGAGCTCATGAGTGAGCTGGGGGAGACGGGGCGGGGGCAAAGCCGGCAGCCCTGCCCGCAACCCCACCACAAAGACCCGAGGCACAGGGGTGTTTCTAGATGCCCGGCTTTGCCCTTACCGGCTGCGGCCGAGGGCTTTGCCCTCCGGCTGTCCGCAGCTCCGCACAGCGGGAACTTC
>NW_009260435.1:6053140-6069282 GCF_000687185.1 Egretta garzetta | reverse complement strand
CCGGAGTCGCCCCGCACGCCTGGCGGCTGCCCCTCTCCCTCCCTCGCCTGCCCTTTTGGCGAGCTCGGCCTCGATGTCCCCAGACAGAGAAAGCGACGGGAGGCGGCGACAAACGGCCCGGGGAGAGGGGCCGCAGCTGCCCTGCCACGCGCCCGCTCCTCCGCCCCAGGACGGTCCCACCGGGGTGGGAGATGGAAAGAGTCGCTTCCGTGCTGTAGCCATCCTAGCTCTGGAAATGACCGTGCCTACTTTTGCCCTCTGCAAAGAGGGTATGTTATTCTAAGTGACTGCTTTTCTTGTGCCTTCTATTTCGGTCCTTCACGTTATTTGCCCAAGGGATGACGGCAAAATTTACTTCAGCCTACAGCAACTTCTCAGATAACCTGGTTCCAGCTGCTTCAGTACACACAGGTGTGTTCTATCTCACTTAGTCAAAACTACCTCCCCCACACCAAAGGAGTCTTTCACTTTTCCAGTAACGCTAGAGTTGAAAAGGAAACGGATTAAGGAATACCCCTCTAGAACTGATCATTCCCCTTTTCCACTTACTGTGACAAAACCAGAAACATACAAGACCAAGAACTAGGCAAAATACATGGGATAGAAGGAAAAAAAAAATCACAGGTAGAGGAGTACCTGTTCAAGAAAAGTGTCCTTCTCTAGAAACACTGAGAACTCTCACTGGAAATCAGCCTACTACAGATGGACACGCAATCAGTGAAATACAGC
This sequence comes from Egretta garzetta, assembly GCF_000687185.1. Lineage (NCBI taxonomy): Eukaryota > Metazoa > Chordata > Aves > Pelecaniformes > Ardeidae > Egretta > Egretta garzetta. The sequence continues at coordinate 6,068,553 of NW_009260435.1, read as the reverse complement.
AACACTAAACCTTTAAGCAAACACCAGATATAAGCAAAATATCATAATATGTTTTGCACCAACACAGCACATCTGGAGAAGTACATCTGGTGACGTGTGAAAACAGTTTTGCAGATACGCATTTTCACATCATAAGCAAGTGAGGTTTGGTGGTTAGGGAAGGAGAAACAGATGAGCGAGTTACATTCTAGTTCTCTGCTAGAAGCCCAACATCAGTTTAGAACATTGCTGAAACCAACAAAAGAATCTTACCGTACCTTTGGAACATATTTCCTCTTGCAGCTAAGGAGGAAAGAAATGAAAACGTTTGAAAAAGTTCCTAACTGGTCCATATTTAACCTTTTGCTGCAAATGCAGTGAGCTACTAGCCTTTGGCATACAAACCATGACAGGCAAAACACAACAGTTTTTCGGCTTGCATAAAATGAACTCTCATTGTTTGCCCCTCCCATCCTCTATTCTCCTTACGAAATGCTTTACGATCATGATTGAAGATTTCTTAGGCAAGCAGTGTTCTTTGCTGTGCCTGCCCAAAGTTCCTGCCCAAACCAAAAAAAGTCATGAGTAGGACAGTTTCTTAGTTTCTCCACCAACACAAAGTCCACCGTTCCTTAAGTGTGGCAAAGAAAAATAGTCAAATATATGGATAACACACTCAAAAAGAACCATAATTACAGGAAGAGATTTTGTTTTTCTTTGATGCAACTGTCTGTACGGATTGTCCTACAGGTGATTCACAGATAGTGAGAGTTCTAGCGAAGAACAGTTTGGCAGAGTTTTGCCAAAAGACCTCTAGTCTATTTGCCTTGTGAAGGAAATCCATTTCTGAATATGTGAAGAGACCACCCTCAGGTGGCTACTCCAGAGCTCTCAAGACTGAATATTCTCTAGAAGTAGTCACAGAAACTATATAGGCCCAGGGATCAAACCACGGCTTGATCAGAAGGCTCCAAGTTGGCCAACTGGTGATACAGTGTCAGAGATTCATTTAGACGGCTGCTGCAAAAGAAGTGATGAGTTCTCTTTCTTTCAGGCAAAGCCAGATATGATCTTAGCAAAAGTCTGAAGGGCTTAGCAAAGGAAAGGGTGCCCAGACCCATGCAGGGAGAGGGTCTCATATTGAGGCTCATTCTTCATCTTTTCTTGCCACCAGCAAAACTTTCTTTTGTGCCACCATTACAGGAAAACAAACATGTTTTTAACAATCAAAGTCCCAGGCAAAGCGTGAAAACACAGGGAGGCTGGATCTAGGTGAAGTGTTCACGTATTTGAGGACCATTATGTTCCACCTCCACCACAGAAGTGGCAGTATCTTCACTAACAGCAGTCTTAACAGATTCAAGAAACAAAATTTTTTGGACTAAAGAAATGCAATGAATACTGCAATCTCTCATCTGAACATCTTTCCCCTCTTTAAATTAGAAAGCAGGTGTCCACAAAGATTGGAACCCACAAATCACAAAGTCATTCAGAGATCTTAAATTTCCAGGCTTTCAGAGAAGGGAAGCATGTGTATGAGTGACATTCCCTGCAAAATCTGTTGTATCTTTTCTGTGACCATACATGGATGCAGGGGAAGAAAAGAAAGAAAAGTATCTTCACAACTGATGTTCTACACTGTTCATTAATCCTGGCAGTTGAGTGGCTGTCAGTATAACATGACTCCATAAGTAGACAGGTTCCTGTCATGGTGAAAATGATCCAGTTTCTCCCTGTCTATTCGCATAAAGCAATGCCACTGTGTTGTCTCTTATCACCTGTCTTTCATTGCTCTGGGTCAGAGGCAGAGCTGATCACAAACTAAACAAACTGCTTTGAGCTCAAGAATATTCTGGTAAGATCAATTTCTTGACTACCACCAAATCAAAACATTGCCTTAGGTGTTCTCACCCTCCAAGGATGGAAGCAGGTATCCTCTTGTCTTTTACAGGCAGGTAGACAGAGGCAGAACATCAGAACATCTCTTCAAGTGCAGTGGCAATTCTTCTGCTCACTTAATGCTGACAAAGTGTCACAGGGGAACATCACCAGTATGAACACTTTTAGGTATTGCTTGATGGACTTTGGCCTTCAGCTGCCAGCCAGGTATGCAAGGGAATGCTGTATTGATCTACCCAGCCTTTAAATTACTTACAATGGTATCGTAATCTCATGTGATGTGACCAACTGCGCTTTTGTACACTTCAGAAATGTCTTCAAAAACCCATCTTGATTTTTTTTTTCTTTGATGGTGTCTGTTTAATTAACCTGAGCCCCAGTTAAATGAAGGTATAAGAAGGGTATAAGAGCTGTTGCCCATAATCTGATAAAGAACAGAACTCTAAATAAGCATATTGCATCAGCTTGATTCCTTAAGAACTTTGGCGTTATCAGAAGGCAGATGAAGAAGGCTTTTATTGCAATTGACAACTCTAATGAAAAAATCCATACTGGAAATATCGTAACTGGAATGCTTGTAAGCTTTTTTAGGCATGTCCTGTGAACTGGATGCATGGAGATACTCATACAGAAGGTTGAAAGGCACAAAGCAGTCTCATGGCTCTAAGGTAAATTTAATGAAATTAGATTCTGTACTCTAACCTTGCACATGCATCAAAAGCTACGCTGAAAGCTACTGCAAGTTAAATAAGAATTTATAAATAAATCCTTCCAGGGTAAACAGGCAGAGATGAAGCAACAAGCAGCTTTTTATGGTTAATAAATAAAAGGAGGAAAGTAAGAAGGAAGGCTGGCTCCTCCCTTCCCTTTTCTGTTCTATGTAGGGAGGAAAGACAAAACTGTAGGCCAAGGGCCCATCTCCCATAGAAATACTTATCAAAGAGAGTTTGTAAACTTACTAAATTCAAAGACAACAAAGAAACATTTTGCATTCCAATTGAGGAGAGTAACCTGTGCTCTTCAAGCAAAGAAATGGTATCCTAATAATACAAATTTTGACTGAAATCTGCCAAAAGAAAGCATGCTGCAAATAGTAATGGAATAAGCATCCTGCAGCATGGTTTGAATTCCAACAGTTGAAGCTGTTACAGTTGGGGGGCAGGGGAGAAAACCCAGAGATAGCTCTACAAACTGTGTGCTGCTAAAATATATATAAAGCTGATTTGAGTCCACATGACCTTAGAAAGAGCACTGAACTTTCCAGGTATATACTAAAATTGAACACTTGGCTAAACAGAGACAGAGATAAGAGCACTGTGATTTGGTTAGTTGAATCTAAGCAGAAAACAAATCCTGTGGGTACTGAACTTTGTAAAACAAAAATAAATGGTGAGGTATGATTGGCATCATGACAACTTTCCAAGTTGGTAACAAAATACTACTAAAATGTCAACCTTGCACAGATGCAAACATTGTGAGCAATGAAAAATCATTTCTCTTGCTGTTTTCATTCTCTCATGATAAGTTTATAGCAATTGTGGATATGAGCCTGACAGTCAAACATGCTTATAGGGTTTGAGGTATATACTTAAGTCACCATTAAGAGTTTGACCGCAGCATTTGCAGACACACCCAAGTTAGCTTTAATCTGGCTAACACAGGTAGCCATAGCAGAACAGCAATATCCATATACTGTTACTTAAATGCTGTGCTATACTTCTGAGGACCCTGGACTCTGAAGAGCTAGTAGATAGAATTACAGTGTCTTCACAAGAGGTGTATGGAGCTTACACAGATATGCCATTTTGGTATAATATTCTCTAAAGTACAAAAACCACACATGCAGTTTCCATTAATGTTAAGGCAGCAAAACTCCATTGTCTTTCATGGAAACAATATTTGGGTTGCATGTTTAGTTTATTTTTCAATTTCATTGCCGCTGGCATTATGCGATAATAAAATGAGTCTACAGTTCAATAATGGCATATATTTACCATTGATCACAATTACAGCTAAAGAGATTTTTGTCAATCATTAAAGTGATATGACAAATTATATTTCTAGTAGGCGCACATACACTACAATAATGGCAGCGCAGCAACTGAAGGAGAAGTAGTTTAAAAGGAGCAGCCACTATATAATAGCAAATTTTTACTACACAAATGTGCTGACATTAATCATTGCAAACCATTTGAGAACATTTTATATACTCCAATTCATAAACTTGGATTTATTATATTGCAGTCATAAAATAAGTAGCTGACAATTTAGGAACCCTATGTTTTTCACTTTTTCTAAGTTTGCCTTTTTTCTTTTCATAAGATATATTTTCTTTTTATAGTACATATACCTTTTAATACATATTCTGATCTTAAATATTATATATACACATGGTAATGGTGCTGGGTTTACCTCCACCCCAAAAAACAACAACAAAAAGTTTTGGGACAAAAAACTTAATAATTACTTAGGAATTATGTGTATGCTTAAAGAGAAGAAAGAGTCTAGGGGACATTTAAATTAGAAATAGGGCTGAAATCACCAACATTCAGGTATAAAGTTAGTTCATTTTACTAGTTTAGTTCCAGATTCTCTTGCCTTGCATTATGCCCTTGTTCAAAGCATAGTTGTTTTATCTTGGCTACGTATCTTTGGCTCTCAAAATGCAGAGTTTCACAGGGAGGGAGAGATGTTTGCTTCCCCTTGTCAGATGCCACTGAACAAGCCCCCAGGTTGCTTTTTCTCAGCAGGGCTTCTTCATTGTGCAGCATTTTGCTTTCCCACAGTTCTGCAACAGTAACAGCAACCATATGTATGCAGACTGTATCCCACAGAGCCCTGTAAATCCCATGTTATAAATGCAGCAATTACACAGAGGTTAAATAATTTGAACAAGAGGAGATTCATTACCAGTCTGTGTCAAGAAGACAGGGGATCTAAATGCAGGCCTGCTTGTAATTCTTAAGACGTTTTTGGACAAAATCTTGAAAACAGAAGCATTTAAATGTAAACGTGTAAATATCATTATCTACCATAAGCATTTCATGGCCTCTAAGCCATTCTGCTGTTGGTACCGACAGGCAAAAAGGTCTCTGTCACAGTTAGTGTGATCTGTCTAGAGTTTTAAAAAAAAGTCAGTGAGTAAGGTTATTAACTACTTCAGTCACTTACTACCTTATAGCCATTATAGACATTAGCTGCATAAATCCATCGTCTCAGATCCCCAGACTCTTTGGAGGTTTCTCATCAGCCTCACAGCCCCACTCAAGTCCTCCTTTCCTTCTCTCCTACCATCTCTCATGCTTCTGCCTTCCTATGGCACAAAGCTATTTATAAAGAGAAACCAGCACATATTGTAGCTATCTACAATGCACGTTACCCTCTCTAATTCCAGTTCTACCACTCCCATCCATTCTGAGCCTTAAATGAGTTACAGAGGTTCCAGAAGAGACATTAGGTAACTTCTGGGTGGAAAGCTTATGGGAAGTGAACATAAGCTTGCAGTTATATTCCCCAAAAGATAAGAACATTAGGTTTTACCCTGGGCCTTTTTTAAGAGCTCTGGATAAACAACTTTGGCAGATGAAACTCTTAATAATTTCTTTTTCCTATAGAGTAAATATGTAGAAAATTCTCCTCTATGAGACTCCATAGAAGAGTGTCAGACTATAGTGGGCGGGTTTTTTGTTTGATTGGAGTTTTGGTCTGGTTTGGTTTTGGGTGGTGGTTGGGGGTTTTTTAACACTTTGCTTAAAAGATTCATAGAAGTATAATGTGACATCTATGACTTTGTAGAGATACCTGAAGTTTCGAAACTTCAGTTTGGTCCTCAAAGCTCTATAAGAGAAAGTTTGTAGGAGACAACTACATTTAAACAACATATAAATCCTACAAGACAATCTGCAGCCCAAGTCATCCTCAGGAAGTTCATGAAGGATGCAAGAACTTGATGCAGTTATTTGGCAGTTAAAGGAATGATATACTAAAGTCTAACAAACTCCCAAGCCTATCATTTTCATTCTAATTGTATGAAGAGCTAGTGACAGATTACCGAATAAAAGAAGGTTCTAGGTTAAACTTACTAATGAACTCCCACCACACACTCAATCAGTTTCTTCTAATGTTTTCTCTGGTATCTCTTTACAGGTGCTATGTGCAGAATAAGGCACAGTTCTGTCTCATGTCTGGTCACATAAATCCAGCCCAAATAACATACTTCCAACTTTTGATGGAAAAGAGCTGTTTTGTAGAGGGTGATTAAAACACAGAATTCATACAATTTAGTGGACAAAATGAGCTTAAATGAAAGTCTGCTGAATCCTTAGCTTCCGGAAAGAATAGTTTGCTGTGCAACATTTGCTGTATGCACATCTCCTTTAATTAATCTGATGTTTTCTTCAACTGCCATGCTTTTTCCTTCAGCCTATCCACATTTCTACACCTCACTGATTGGAGAAAGTTCCTTAGAGGACCACAGACATCCTGAAGCTAACAAGAAGAGAGAGATATATGACAAGACAAATTGTGGAATGAGGTATCCAATCAGGCTTCATGGGTCTATGTTAGACATATCGCCTTTATAAAACAACTTTATTTCTATTCCATGTCTTTTGTCCTTAATATAGTGAAGCATCCACTTTAAACTCCCACTTCAGAAAACATGGAAGCTGGGGCAAAGCTCTTAAAGACAAGTTACATGACACAACTTAAACTATATAAAACAGAAATGCAAATTGGATTCCTTCTAAATGTCATTTAGAAAAAAACATGTTAAATTATGACTGATCTTGAATATAAACGGTAAGCACAACTTTCTTATTCTTATTACTGCTAATATCAGCCTGCAAGATCATTAGAGACTAGATATGGATGGACAGACAAACAACACCAACTTGCATCTTGCATACAAATGTAATGACACATTTATGCTTATAGATCAATAGAAAGTTTTTCAGCTCTTTTGTTTGTCCAGTAAAAGTAAGTGAAGACACAGTCAATTATCCCTAAGAAGAAAAACTCCTCTAGTCACCTTTTAAGTTTGCTACATGAGCAATAGCCCTTAATGATACTTTGATGGTAGCTCTGTAGCACCTGGAAGAGTTTCTAATGAAAAACGTGGTTTTATTATTTTGTTTGGACAAAGTAATTTAACATACAGTATCCGCAGAAGAATATTTCCTCAAAGGCCTAAGAAAAGCTTTAACTCTAGATGTAAATGAAAGCTTAAAATAAATAAAACTACATGCACACAGAGGTCAGTTGAAAAGACAAGAAGGACATATTTGAGTTATGAATACCTCAGAAGATTTAACTTGAACTAGAAATGAGGGGAAATAACTTTTATTTTTAAACTGGTTTTGAGTAACTGTAGCTAATTAGTAGTACTTAAAATTAGGGTTCCTGCGAGTTGTTGCTTCCCCCCCTTATGTTTATATGGATCAAGTCATCAGCATTTTTGCTGCTGAATCCTACACTCTTTGAAGCATGTGGATTGCAGGCCAGGCCAGAACAGGGGTGGAAGCTGATTACCACCTCCGCCTCCTGACCTGTGAGACTGAGACCCAGAAGAGGTTAGCTGTTTCCTAATTAATTTGATTTTTAAAGTTGTTCATATAATTAAATGTCACTAAAATTAGCAGCACTTCTTGCCAGCCAATTGCTTTTATTAATTCTGGAAATATCTACTCAACAAGAACACATTTTTCTATCAAGTCAGCTGGAAAGTTTATTTCTCCTGTCATTATATCAGATTATTATTTTACAGTTACAGACAGATTGTTAACAGCCTTCAGAGGCTTTAAAAATAACACAATATGGTTCCTGGCACTCCCGAGCAGACTGAGAAATGCCACCCACACAATTAGCAACATATCTTTTATACAGCAAGCAAGAAGATTTGTTCTACAGATGTTTTGGAGTTAATTCTGCAGTAAAAATCTCGCATGGAAGAGAATCACTAATGCACTAAAGCATGACACTTCTATACTGAAACTTACAGCAAATCTGCAATCTTTCTGCTGCTCACTGGTGAGAAATAGGATCACTTCAAGATATCCTGAGGGATATTGACTTAGAACACTTCACTAGTACATGCCTACAGCTGTACTTCACTAACAAAACGCTCTTAGTACTAACAAGGTTAGGCATTACAGAATATTGCAAAGGTATACCCTTGCTGATGAAAAGCCTAGACCTATAAGCACACAGTGTTACCGATGCAGTTGCATATGCTTCATAGATCTCTATTTACAGAGCTGTGAAGAGGAGCAAGATACCCCACTTCTAAATAACCCTCCTGGCATGTACAGAGGGTCTGGAAGTTGTTTGTGACAGTTGAAGGTGATAGGACTTTCCAAATTTTTTTTTTTTTTTTTAACCAACTTGAATGGCTAAAGAGACAGCATTATTATACCTAAGGGACACAGTAAGTGTTCCTGATTTATAAATACTCAGGGTTCCTGGAGGGAAAGTTTTGCTTTTTGACAGTAACCACACTTTCAGCTGACATTTGAGGAGCGGTCTGATTAGCAGAGTAAACGTTTTTTAAAATTGCTAAGGCAAACCTTCCTAATCCATGGGATCTCAGAGAAAAGTCTTTCAGCACAACATTTACAATTTGCAGAAGATATCTGCCTACATGCAATGATAGTGAGCACCTGGAACGGTCAATTCTGAGCACGGGCAATAATCTAGTAGTGAGGGTCATCTCAGCTTTCTTTAAGAGGGAATTTCCCTTGCATTATTGTTATTACTGTGAGACATGAGACTTGTTCATTTACCAGATGAACCAACAGTAGTGAAAGAATACCTGTCTGCATTCCTGACTTCTGCTGAACTGCAAGCTGCTAATATATTTTTCCCATCTATGCAAAGGCACAACAATACTGTTCCAAAAAACATAGAACTAATTAGCAGACTTGAGACATTTCAATTGGTTTGAAAATAAATAAAATACTACTTCTACAAAGTCATAAGAATTAAAATCAGGAGATACATTCTGCTCAGTTTGCAGGAGCCTTTGAAACAGCAAACAAAATATTGTCCTTCAGAATTGGTGGTGATGTCAAATATTTTACTACTGAAAGGTAATTTTTCTTCTGGATTATTGTGTTCAGCCTGAGAGTGCTATCTAAGAGCAGGAGTGGAAGAGACTCAGAAACATGTAAAGGCATGGAAAGACACCTTGTAGCCTCCTCACCCAGAAATGTAGTTGGTAAGAAGAGTTGTGGTCTTCTATTATTATCCTCAGAGTGGAAATGCAAAGGAACATGCCATTAAAATGAATCCAAATTATTAAAATTACAATACTTCCCCCTCCCTTTCAATGCATTAACTGCCACTGGAACTCAAATTCACAACATATCTGAGACCAAGAGATTAAAACAAAGACCAGACAGCCAGACAGCTCTGGAATTCTCAGAAGTGCCTAATGACACAAGGTGCCCAATTCTCACCAAAATGTACACAGAAAGAAAATTATTAAGGAATATTTTCATTTATTGTCTCATAAGAGAAGTTATTTTACTCATCCATAAAAGAAAAACACTATGAACTGTTAAAAGACTAATTATGGTTATTCCTACTAAGAAGTTTCCCATCACAGCGGCACACCAAAGTTAAGTGTCTAACTAAAGGTGCTGCCTTCTCTACAATACAACTTCGAACAAAGACTAAATTTTCATCACTAAGAATTCTTTAAAGGTCTCCATCAGCCTTTAGACACAAAAGCTCAAAATTTTGATCAATCTTTAACATACTCAGTTCACATATTAAATTGGATTCATAAAACATGAATCTGAACAGTTTATTACTACCATCTTGGGTTTTTTTTTTTTTAATTCTTAATCAACTAAACACAATCCTGCTAAAATTCATTATTTTAATTGGCAACAAAGCAATTCCTGAACATGGCTGTAAGACTAACTTAATGGTCCAAAGACTGCTTCGGGCTTGAAGCAGAAATTATACATTTGTCACACTGAATTAGCAGTTGTCATAGGGATGTTGGAGACCATTATTCCCTGTGTGCACATGTAACTCCTACTAACATTAATGGTGTTACCAAACACATTGAGAGGAAAGCTGGCACTATTATGTGAACATTGTTGAAAAAGATTAACTGATTTCTCATGCTAGATGGATGGAATGGAAGTTTTCAACACTGAATCACCAAAGAATGTTAAGAGCACCCACTGCTATTAAATGAATGCATGGCACAGAAAAGGATTGAAAGCCTGCCTTTGGAAACAAGGGGCTACAAAGATCAATACCATACCCTAAGAATCCTCTCCTTCAGAGTCTGGACAAACTACAGGTCTGGGAATGAGGCTACATGGACTTCATCCAGGTTTCTGCCATGGATGTATGCATGATTAACCACACACACCACTTAATCTCTTCAGGGAACATTACTGCCACCTAATAAAGGAGCCACCTAATACAGGTGTCCAAATTAGAAGCTTGCATTCCTCATATAGTCAACAGAGCCTTTCGAGGGATCACAAACCTAATGCTATCAGTCTGCACTGAATAGTAAAGAAGCCCAGACTGCTGCTTCAAATACCTAAATGTAAATGGTTACATTTCCACTAGCAGTAAAATATAGACTATTTTTTCAAGTCTACAGGAAGAAAAAAACACTGAGGATATATAAAATGAAAAACCATAGAATACCTCTCATTTGAGTAATGGCACAACAGCATAGTACATATAGATGTCAAGGCTACCCAGGGTCACCCTTCCTGATGAATAAAACTGAAAATGAAAGAAGAGCTCCCTGAAAAATTATTACCTCCAGGCATATCTCACCAACAGATTTTGTAGCAAAGATCTAAAGCAAGGCCATAAGATTGAGAAGTCTGAAGGACTGAATGCCAGAAGACATACATATGCATACTCCCTTCCTGGAGCATCTGCCACACATCTCATCAACATCCATGTGCACACATTGAAGAGGCAGAATGCAACCATTTAGAAGCATTGCAGTCACATGGCAGGGCAGAAGAACCCAAGTAGTACAGTACACTGTGTGTGATACAAGTAGGTCAGTGGAGCATGGAAGAGGATGGTATTTCTGAAAGAGCCTTCTGAGGAACAGCTGAGGAACAGCATAGAAAACCTGCCCTATGCAGGTTTGTGACAATTTTAGTGACTGAGAGTTTCTAACTCGTGTGCATTCAACAGCGATGAAATCTCGCAAGTCCCATGTCATGTGAACAGTAGCAACTTTTGCAGTAACTATAAAAATGAGAGGATAGGAAAAAAATGCCATACTTTAAATACAATTTCCCCCATTAAATAACTTTGGCCTATCTTGTCACAAGGGAGAAAAAAATTTTTTAAAAAAAGCAGAAACAAAACCAAAAAACCCCCACCCTGGTAAAACTCCTTGTGAGCTTTAACATTTTGACACCTTGTCTTTTCTAGTCTTAGCTAGAGGGAAGAGAAGTTATACCACCTCTGATTTTTCTTTCAGAATAGGTTGGTTACCCTTCTGGATTACTATTGCCTACTAATGGTGTAGAAATTTTGCTAAAGAATGACAAGAGATACAATATTGGCTAGCTGAGATTTAATTTTCACTGTCAGTCACAACAGCTCTTTTTCTCATCCCAATGGGCAATCCTATTTGGATCATCAAATGCTTGAACTGCTTCTGTTAATCTTGAGGAACACACCGTTAAGTGTATATCATGAATGAGTAGACATTGAAAGATATGCAAAAAGAGTGGATCATCATTGTGTTAAGCTACTTCTAAGGCAGTCATTAATTTCACCATGCATGATGCATTTTGTATATGTATTAATTCAACAGGACTATAATCCACATTTTGATGCAGCATTTAGATCTCTGGAAGGGAGCAATAATAGTACATCTATTTCCTGGACTCACAATATTGTTGTAAAATAAAGACTGGAGTGTGTTTCAAAATATGCATAACAGAACCAAAGTGCTCTAATAACAAAACTGTTTTATTTGGTTAAGAGCTTTTTCATATAAATGCTTACAATAAAAAAAGCACGTATATAGCTGATAAGAAGCCAAAAAAAGTCTATGTAATAATACAGGATTTTTGACTCACATGACGAAGTTCCATCCATACAAACTTGGAGAAAGAAAATCCCCAATTTTAAATATGCAGTATTTTTCAGGGGGTTTCTATTTTCCTGTTGCTTCCTGAAAGAAGCTCTAAGCCACTGGCACCAGGGGAAAATTTTCCATATCCACAGAGGGATAAGCAAGTTCTTTACCAAGCATACCAATCAGAAATTCATCTCCTACTGCAATAGTGGACTTGCTCTTCTTCCCATCAGTTCAGAAGAAACGATAGTAACCTAAGAAGTGCAAAATTAGGTGTACATAGAGTTAATTTTGCAAGTGATAGCACAAGGGCCCAGGAACATTGCAGAGCACTACACATTTCAAGACCAGTTGATAAAGGTAGTATGTTTCTTCCTTTACATTCCCTCTCCTCCAAAAGGCAATTAAAGGTAGCAACTCAAAACCGCAAAAAAAAAGATTCTTTCTCTAATTCAGATAAGAGATGCTGTAAAACCACTGTTCAGTGGTAAACAGTCCCTAAATCAGTCTTCATCTTCATTATTTAGTGTTAATAATTCATCTAGTCTGATACAATGAATTGGATAATAAGGACCTAACCAAGTTTATAATCCTACTACAATAATTAAAGGGCTAATCAACACATACAAAGCTATCTGAAAAAAAATCAGATTCCTGAACACAATGGTTTAGGCATTAAAAGAGAGAACTTAAGCCTGGGATTCAAAATCTGGGGATCTTCAAGCAAATCATTCTTCATGTTTTCAGATTTTATTGTACCTCAGCTCACAAGTCAATTGGTGGGCGATCAGAGGCTGCCAATTAACTAGACTAAAAAAATAAACCACATTTAACCCAAACTAGATACCAGGGCTACATAGTCTCATCTTCTCAACACCAGGGCCAGCTTGATGAATCTCTGTAGACAACGGTTAAGTCATAATCATGACCATTAGCACTTTGATTCAAACCAAAAAGTTATGTTTTTCAAAGCAAGATCAGACCATATTATGGTAACTACAGAAGCAATAAAAACAGATCAAATTTTCAATATTAAAGTCCTTATTAGTGATTTACAGAAGAGACCTAGTATTACTTGATAAACAATTTGGCTAGGTTGAACAAACAGACTAGGTACAGATACTTTCCTGATTCTGCCTTTATTTTTTATTCAGGGCAAGCTACAAATCCAAGAACCAGGAAAGCTTTACTGCTAAATCTACTTATAAAATATGCAGTGTTGTTGAAAGGTTAAATTTTGTTCAGTTGGTTCATTAAACATCCAGTAATTTGTGATCAACAAACAATTAATGTCAAAGTTGTTCTTGGGGGAGGGGATGGGGGCAGGACGACACCAACCCAATTGCCAAAGCAGCCAAAAGGAACAAATAGCTACTATTGTTTTTATCCAAGCATTCATGCTCTAAGCTTAGCAATACTGAGGTATTTCTTTTCAAGTTTAGCTTTCTTTGGATATGGTTGGATTTGGTTAAAATTTGCATATCTAATGAGAAAAAAAAAATATCAAAGCAAGGACACTGTACCTGTTCTTCATCTAACCTGCTGTCCTGTACCACATCCAGCCCTTATCTAGAACAGGAATACCTGTATCTTTGTCAGGATATGGAACTAAAGAAGAGTGGGACTTTTTTTCTGGTTCCCGACATCTTTTTCCTCTTCACAGTTTGACAGAAAACAATGGATCAACTTAGTTTATTTCCTGAATTAGAAATAAAGCCTCTCTCTGGTCACTTGTTTTGCTTCTTTGTTCCCTTTTACCACTACATTGAGCTGAAGTACCCTGACAACCAAAAATTATCACTAAAAAGAACCTGGAGGAGTTTATTACCTCCCTGTTGCCCAGAGAGGCAGTGGCATGAGAGTTACCATTTGGCAATGCACAACTGGATGTTTTCAGTGCTTTAGCTTGTCTTTTTGTCCAGTTATAGATTACTGGAAGGGTTACTGCCCTAACCCAAATTCCTGCTCAATTCCTACCCCAATATAGAACAGAAAATAAAAATCATCACTCCCCTGCTGCTCCTAGACATTACAAAAAAAAAAAAAATTTACAAGCAACTTACTCGGTACTAACAGGCATTTAACACACCACTATTTAGTTCCTGATAGCTCCTTGATTACAATTCTATACTTTACCAAACAACACCTTCTCCTTTGACTCAGCACAGGGCTATTACTCGCCTCTGGAGAGGAAAGGAAGAATTTAAGGACAGAAACAGCAAGTTCTTTATATCAAAGGGGGCAAAGCTTTTTTTCAAAAAAATCACTGACATGCATCTCAAAACACAAAAGTTCAGGGTGCTTTCTAATGCCAGTCTTTACTGTAGGGTTTACTCAAGGCTGAAAAATTAACTACTCATCTATCCAGTTCTTTGCCTCAGTTCAGAAACTGGACAGTAAGTGGAAAAATCCTTAGTCTTTATTGCTTTTCTTACATTTCTCGGTTCTTAATCCATTCTCCTCAAGCAGGAATAGGCTATATCCTGACTAAAACCAACCCCAGAGTACATTTGAGCTAAAGATTCTACAGCATTAGCCACATCCTTTATGTCAGGCTGGTTTCCCACACTGTCCAATACAACCAAATCCAGCAGAACTCAGCCTCCATGTACAGACTATGAAAAAAGGGCAGCTTTAGCCAACAGAATTTACTGGAAGTATTACCTAGACAAAAAATCTCAGAAAAAAATTCCAGCTTTGGCTGACATTACAGAAAACCTAATTAAATACTTGATCTTTTTTTTTCCTCTCCAAAGAGCTGAGTTAGGTCCCATCAGAAGCTTGCTGATAGAAAGAATGTTTAATGATAACACCATACAACTCATCTAGTTTGTTTATATGCATAATGGAGACATTCTTAACTAAGCGCACTAGAGGGGTCTGTGAATGCGAGATAAGATTTTATCCTCCGAAGTATCTGAAGAAATTACTTTTAACAGTTACCCATTTATGCAGCTGATTTTCGGTTGGTTTTTTTTTTTAATTTGAAGGAAGCACAGGGTACGCTCTATGGATTGAATTTACTCCAGGACACTTAGCTATGACTCATCACAGTAATTTTGCTACACGGTTATTTCTGAGCAAACAAGCACTCCCTGGGCAGATGAGCAGATACAACTCATCGTTCTGGGATTTAATGACAAGTGGAAAAGGTTATATGTAGCAGTTTAAGTGTTTGCAATGTATGGAACTTCACCAAGCACATACTTGGTAGGCTAGGTGCTTCTTGAACCCACTGCTGTCAAAGCCATGGGCCTTACTTGCACATGTACACTTGATACGTATGATACTCCTAGATGTGGCACAGCCCAGACTCCAGCTCCAATCAGGCTGCTCCAGCAAGTCTGAAAACCTGGACAAATGTACTGTCGTGGTTTAACCTGGCTGGCAGCTAAGCACCACGCAGCCGCTCGCTCACTCCCCCCTCTCCCTCTGTGGGATGGGGGAGAGAATC
>NW_009260435.1:6016164-6052807 GCF_000687185.1 Egretta garzetta | reverse complement strand
CCTGGCCGAGCAGGAGAAGCTCAAAAAATCCTTGAGTAGGCTGAGCACTACTTGGCAACAACTGAAAACATCAGTGTGTTATCAACATTCTTCTGGTACTAAATCCAAAACACAGCACTATGCTAGCTACTATGAAGAAAATTAACTCTATCCCAGCCGAAACCAGGACAACCATTCATACAATCCTTTTTAAAAAACTAACCAAAACCCAAACCCAAACAATCAAAAAAACCCCTGTCAACCCTCCAAAAGCCCCCAACCAAACTAAAACCAAACACCATCACCCCCCAAAAACCAAACCTACAATGACTTATTTAAAATGCCGAAGTTGGAAGAATCAGTTGCTTTAAGTTCCCGTCTATAAGTCGTAATGAGGTAAAAGATCTGTTTGTGTCTTTATAGGAAAGTCAGGAGGATTTTAAGGCAGTTGGTTGTATTTGAACGGCATAATGTAGCAAATGAACTAGGCATTTGATCAGGACAGTAGTGTTTAGGCCAAAGTTCTGTTCTCTGGTACGCAGGCAGGTCCTTTGTTAGTAGCAATACTTGCCTGTAGGTGACCAAGGGCAGCACGTGGTCTGTTGTTTTAGTAAGAGTTAGATACATCAGCTCGTTATCCATCCCCCCCTCCAAATTTCACTCCTAATACAAACTGATAGTTTTAAATTGTTAAGAACAGTCATTACTGACATCTGTTACCTGTTTTAAATATCCAATATTGTACGTATTAAGATAATGAAATGCAGGAAGAGGGAAATGCAACAACAGAATATTTGCCCATCGTTTTGATGTGGCACCCCCAAACACCATGTGTGAGCTCACCTTTGGTAACCGTCTGCAGAGTCAAGAATTACTGAAGTTTGGGGAACCTTCTTTTCCTTTTAATTAAGAAACACTCTTTAAAGTATACAGCGTGAGGGCCATGTTTTATTGGCTTGGGCACAATCTGGCAAATACCTTCTGCCAGCAATGCCGCTTCCTAATGGGAGGTGCTCCACAGCGGCCAGTAGGAAATGACTGCAGGCTTGGACTGATGTGAGAACACGGAGGAACCTTTGCAACCTGTGCTGATGGATTTTAAAGATATATTTGTATGTTATTGTCTAAAACACATCTAGAACATAAGATGGTTTTGGTGTTAGCTCCTAGGGACCACAGGAATGCAAAATGAGAGTGCTGTATTTATAAAATAAAAACAGGTGCTGGTCTGAAGCTGTCTGCTAGAGTAGAAATGAATTTTAAATTACATGTGCCTGAGGCCTTACCTTACTTGCCGTGGGCAAGGCAGATCCTCCAGCCATGGCAGTGTACGCACAACTATGCTCCTAACAAAACACTGCTTTGGGAATAACTGAACCTATACATTTTGTAAAGCTTTTCCTTCTGCTGAAAAAATGTTACCAGATTTTTTTTTTTTTCCATCCTTCCTGCATTTTTACTCTGTCATGCTCAAGTTAATGCAGAGTTAAACACAAGGCTGAACTTCCACTCTGGCTGAAAGTGGTGCTCTACTAATGCCATCTATGAATCTGAAGCTGTGAGCCAGATTAATGGAAATGAGATGTTCCACTTTCCCACCAGCCCTAAAAGTGATTCCCTGCCTGATGGAGTGAGTGCAGAAGAGACTTGCTTTCTGCTTAGTGTAATTATAAAATCCAACCAGACCAGCAGCACTTGAAAATAGCAGCTTCCAGAATCAGCAGAATCAAAGTATCAGCCCAATCTTGCACATCCTACTTTTTATTTTTCTTGGAGCTCTTCAGTGATGTTTGTACTTTTGAGAGGAGGATTAAAAAGTTTTCATATGCCGATCACATAGGTTTTTAATCAGTAGTCATATGTGGAAGCATGTAAGCAGGAAAAAACCCCACAAAACTGATCTTTAAGGGTTGGTTGTGTTTTATTTTTGCTTACATGCTTTTCAGTGCCTGGTAGGAAGTATCTCTGCTTAACTGGAAAGATGCTGCAGCTGCCGAGTAGAGCTGTTGGCTTGGGTGGGATTGCTCATGTGAGTAAGAGCAAGTTCAGGCCTTTTTTGTGTTACTTGTGCCTCTGCTTCCTAGGAACACAAAATGTCTTTTGGCAATGGTAATATGAAATGATGAAACTAATGCTGGAGAGTTTAGTATTTACAAAAACTCAGTAAAATAAAGAGCGCTAGAGATTTGATTCCTAAGTCCTGAAAGCAAGTATAAAAACCTCCCACATCCATGAATGTATGTTGAGCAGAAATGAAACATTTAGATTTTGCTTCTCTTTTTCTATTTGTGCCTTTAGGGGGCTGTAGTAGAAATGGAACACATAATGTATTGACAGGAGATATATATTCCACTTGTGAGTAAGGCTCTGAATCCTCTTGGCTTCACTGTTTCTGAATCATCTTGTCTTTCCTCAGTGGAGAGATAAATATGGCATTCACTTCAACCCGTTTAGCCTATTATTCATTTATATAAAGCAGGACCAATTAAGACATTCTTTTGTGTATTTGCACATTCTACATATGGAGCAAAAGGGAGTTAAAAATATCTGTTGCAGCAAATGTGACAGGATGCTCTCTGAATACTGAACATGTTACTCCTGCAACTCCTTTGTGCAGTAAACTGACATTCGGGAACTGCTGAAACACACAAATAGACGCTTGTTTGGTTTTGTGTTTGCTCGTTTCTGATGTATAGGATTCACAGTCACCCACTCACTTACGTAAAAAGTGCATTCCCTTTCACTTGCACAGCTGCCTGCTACTGAGTAGGGAGCGTATAGGTGCAGCTCTTCAGCTTGGACAGAGGCAGAAGTGACCAACAGTTTCCGAGGCAGATGGCCATATGAGGTAGCACTGGTGTATCAGGATGAATTATTTCATTGGTATTGCTGCTTTCTTTCAGAACATGTGTTTTGACTTTTTGTTTAATCTCTGAGAGTTTGAGAAGAGAATGAAGTTAAAAATAAAATAATAACCGCCCCCTAAGAAATTCCTACTATTGCAGGCTGAAGGAAATAAGCCAAAATACGCATTTTCAATTCCAACAACATTTCAGAATGGTATAAGTCTCTGTTGGCCTAAGCGTTTCTTGGCACAAAATGCTGATTATATATGTCTCAAGGAGACAATCAGCATGTTCGTACAAAAGTCTCAATCCCTAAAACACAATAACATGTGGTTGCCACTAAAGATTTGCTGTCAAAATAGATAAGAAAAGTTCTTCTGGATTACGCTATGGGGCTTTACATTGAAAAGCTTTGTTTTGCATTAAAAGGTAGTTTGTGGCATTGTGAAGTGATGAAATGGTATGCGGCATAATACAGTTTGAATGGAAGGAAATATGGTAAGATATAAACTGGCTTGATGGTATTTTTCCTAGCAACTCAGTAATATTTAACTATTGCATTGCTGCCTAAAACAAGTCAGTCCTTGCTGAGGAAGATGCAGTGGAATTGAAAGCTTTTCCATAAGGCCTCATGTACTGGGACTGTGGCCCAGTTGTAGACGGGCAACTGCTGCTTTTGCAGAAGGGATTGTCTGGAGGAAGGCAGTGGAATGGCCCAAAATATTTTGATGGGTCCGAACACGCATGAATAACTCCTGTCTTGTGGACTGGTATAATGGTGATGGATTCAGGTGCGTTGCTTTGTACCTTTTGTGTCTGCTAGGCTGAATTTACTGTTTTTCACCTAAAATCCTTTCCAAATCTCTCTCTCTCTATGGTGGCTTAGAACTTCAGCATCTTTCTGTGCACAAGTCTGTGAATGTCAGTGTGAATGTGTGCTGGAAACTTCTGGTCGTGCAGTTTTGTTGTGTTCCTGTGATGAGCATCATGGGCTTGCAAAGGGCCATTTATGAACAGGTCCGACCTTCTCAGGGGCTCAGGCGCCAGAAGCACAGCCCCAGAGCCTCGAGCGAGGAGCCCACCCACTGGGCCATGGAGGGCAGGGGCAGAGGCAGAGGCGAGCTGTGCTGCTTGGTTGGAGAAGGCTTCATTTCATCCTTTTACCAGGGCCTATGCCAAACCCCCTGTGCTGTAGTATATCTTTAAGAAAGACTTCCAATGCCTGTTTAAAGGCTGCAAATGGCAGCGAGGCCCCTGCTTTTCTAGTTAAGTTGTTAAAATAGTTATTATTTTGTTATCGTTGAAAATTGATGCTGCATAAACTGGTTTGAATTTGACTGGCTTCAGCTTCCAAGCACAGGATCTTGTTACGCCTTTTTCTGCTAGATTAAATACCCATCTGCTCTCAGCAATCTCTTTCCTGTGTAAGTATTCATAGTCTGTGATCAGGTTGCCTCTTAACCTTCTCCTTTATGAACTAAATAGACTGAGCTGTAGTCTCTCCTTGTAAGGCAAGTTTTTCCAGGCGCTCTAATCGCTCTTGTAGCTCTTGTCTGAATCCTTTCCAAGTGTTAGAGGAGGTAGGGAATAAACCAGCTAAGCAGGGGAGGCCCACTTTTGTTTGATTGAGCAGTTTGCTATCAGGAGTTGTTCATTCCTGTTGAGAAGACTGGGAAGTACATCACGATGAAGAAAAACAAAGCAGTGCATTTCATCTGGCAAACAGGGAAATTCGTTTCTCTCTGTCAAGCATCGCTTTTCTAAAAAGTCCTGTCTTTTCAGTCATTAGCAGAAATTCAAACTAAACCTGTAGTTGCTTTTCCTTCTTGGTCCCTCTGTCATCTGTATTTCCCAACATGTCCCGGTGTTGACATCCATGTGGATGACTCTCATGACCTCTGATCCTACCCAATGTCTGGGGTAAAGTTTCCATATTTGCATTGTATAATGCCAAAATAAGCATTAAAATGACCATGAGAGGTTCCCAATAGAAGCATCTCAATAATTGATTTTAATTATTTTAAGAATTATTTTAAAATAATATCTGTATTATTTGTTACTTTAAACATGTGTAATGGAGCACTGATCTACTTCCACAAAACAAGGCATCTGTATGCACAGCTTAGCTGCCTGTTAACATAGATTTTCTGGCCAACTTTAGGGTACAAGGCAGTCATAATTTATTGTTTGATATAACTGTAAAACAGTGAGTTAAGAGGGGACATTTGTCTCCCTCTTTCTGTTTCTCATTTTCTAAATAGCAAAACAACTACCTATAGGCAGACGTGACTATATCCTCATGCTGTACAATTAAATAAGTTATTTTCTTATTGAGATTCTATGAGGATAAACAACAAATGTGAATAATTGAAGATCTTAGTGAGGTCTTCATATTGATTGTATTGCCAGTGGTTTGTTTGCACTGAGCATTTGGGATTCAATAGAAAAAAGTTGTAAATATGTTCTGCTTTAATGCTGCTCACATTTAAACATGGTACATTGTTAGGATGAAGCTTGAATTATTGAAGAATCAGAACAACTAATCCTTGATAAAATCAGAATACTTTAAAAAGTTTAAGCGAATCCTTTGTCCTTCAGGTTATATGACCTGAAAATAAAAGTATGCAAAAGGATTTAATAAAACATAGGCTACTCCGTGTGAGAGCTCTCTCAAGGCTTTTCAAGGAGTAAATGGTTACCATTACCAGAGGTAATGTAGTACTTCATTTGCTTTCCTAAGCAGCTACTTTGATATTAAGAGAAACTCCTGAGCTAGGATTGGAATTTAAACTCCTGTAGGGTATTTCATCTTGTGCCCTAACAGACCAGCAGCTTGTTTGATTCTGAGGTCAACTGTATTACTGGGCATCAGACTAGCTTTAATAATTTCAGTGTTACTTCTGAATTTTTAATTTTTTTTTTAGTTTGTGCAGCTTCAGTAATGATTTTGAGCTGTTATGTGCTGTGATTACAGAGCAGTTGATGATGGCTCCGTTCTGAATTTCCCGTTAAAAAAAATCCCACAAATATTAATAATATTTTTCTCTCTCACCAGGTCTGCATTTTAAGTGCAAAAATTTTTTTATTGTAAATATGAAACCATACAGTTTCTTTATTGTAATACAGCTGTAGTTGGCTCCCCAGAGTACTTCTCTGAGCAGTTTCCCAAGGGAATAGTAGTACATGGCACTTTGAGGGTGAAGAGATTCCCCCCTGCTTCTTAATAGTGATTCAATGGAAATATCTAGGTGAATAGTCCTTTGGTCAGTTTGGGTTAGCTGTCCTAGCTGTGCTCCCTCCCAGCTTGTTATGCACCTGGTTGAGCAGGAGAAGCTCAAAAAGTCCTTGAGTAGTCTGAGCACTACTTGGCAACAGCTGAAAACATCAGTGTGTTATCAACATTCTTCTGGTACTAAATCCAAAACACAGCACTATGCTAGCTACTATGAAGAAAATTAACTCTATCCCAGCCGAAACCAGGACATGTACCAAGACTTCATATTTCACTACTCAAATTTCTGGGAGAAGCACAGGGTAATTCAGGGTGTCTTGAGAGTCAGAGAGACAAAGCGAAAGGCAGAGGGACAGCAGCATATCCAAGTTTCTCTCCTGCAGCAGCTCAGCTTAAGCTCAAAGAATAAATCTGATCTTCCCAAAGCAGCCACTAAAAACTTTCCTACGCCAAAACCAAAAATCAATATTCATCTCTGCTGATGGTGGAACAGAAGAGTGAGTAAACCATGGAGGGAAAGCAAACAAAACCAGACAGAATAAAAAAAGCAATTTCATAAAACATGGCATTCAAGATGGATTGCCCTTAGCCACAGAATAGGACCTTAAGGACATGAGTGGCAATTATATGTGTGATGCTGAACGGAGGCAATGACACACGGATAGGTCTGATCTTGACTGTGATGAAGTCAATGGGAAAAACCTCCTTTGACTTCTATGACACAGGATTAAGCTCTCAAATAAATGGGCTTCTTGTACATATAAATTTAGACATCTTTATTACAGAATAACACACTTTGTCCCTCTACAGGCTTTCATGAATAGCCCTCTTGCATCTTTCAAGAGTCTTTTTTGTATGAGACATCTCCAGACTTAGGCTGCTCAAATAGATGACACTTCCATGAAGAGTAATCGGACATGCATTCTTTTTGGCAATTTCAGTCTGTCCACAACTGTTTAGACTGACTTCATTCAAAATAAAAGCTTCTTTTAGCAAATATATTTTTTGCCATCAGCTAGAGCTCTTTCATATATTTGCAGCCAAAACTTGGACTTGCAAGCCTGAAAATTTTATAATTAAACCGAAGTGTGTATATACACACATGCAGAATAGACAGTGACAACATACCCTGGCTTGTATTTGGTTGGTGGTTTTTTTTTTTTCTCCCTCCATTATCATTATCAAGGGTGTTATTTTCTGACATATATATGCAACAATGCACAGCTGCGATGAGCTCTGCCCCTGGACATGCATTCTGGACAACAGTTGTGAGAAATGAGAGGTTCCCAGAAGCAAGAGGGAAAAGAGAACCCCAGAACTCTACACTGATTCATTAGAAAATGGCTTCTCTATGATGCTGTATTCTACAGTTAAATATCCTCAGAATGAGTTGGAGAGGAGGAGTCTTCCCTTCCCTCCCCCTTGCCCCCCATTACATTTTATAACCCCAAATAAAATAAGACTAAACCAACTTGCCCTGTCAACATCTATGGTGGACACAGTCCCCAGACCTCTATTTCCACAGCATGATTGTCTGCATCACCTCCAGACTATCCTGGAAGTAAGCCAAAAGTAATTTTTGTCACTCACTCCATTATTTTCTTCAGTCCGCAATAAAATATGAAGATGAGACACATCTTCACCAAATTTGAATACAGAGGAATTACTATCAGCAATTCTAAAACTGCAAATACTAAACTTTTCATATTACAAATATGTTGGTTTGCTCCTGTCTGCTCACATATGCCAATACTTCAACCTACCACTAGAGCGGCCTGCTGGATACCCTGCTAACTCAATGCAAAGCACACTACAAACTTGAGCTTCACCATGAGAATGGCATTTAGTTCATGTGTGCTGTCTGAGGTGGCTGCAGTTCCGAGCCCATTACAGGACAGTTGGACTAAGGCTATGCTTCAGGGTTTTTTGAAGTGAGACTGCAGCTTCCACATCCTCACATCCAGGTTTCTAGAGTGGCTCCATGAAAGATAAGTCACAGATGTTTAAAAGGCTTCATCCCAGACCCTAACATTCTATTGCCTTACAGTTACTATCACACAAATCCCAGAACACATACAGCACAACACTAGCAAAGTATCACAATGTACACAGCCACAATGCTGCACATCTGTTCCAAACTTATCACTGTCAAGTACACAGATCTGGAGATGAAGGTCAT
This sequence comes from Egretta garzetta, assembly GCF_000687185.1. NCBI lineage: Eukaryota > Metazoa > Chordata > Aves > Pelecaniformes > Ardeidae > Egretta > Egretta garzetta. The sequence goes on along the minus strand of NW_009260435.1, from coordinate 6,044,571 downwards.
AGCTGTCCACAGGGGCACAATTATTTTTCAAGATCATTATTCTGCTACAGTTAGCATAGAAAGGAATAGAATTAAATCAACTTGCTGTATAGTTTGCCTTTCCTGAACTTGGCTTTTCTGGTTCTAGAATTGCTACCGTTAATCCTCAGAGAATTACTAGCACCTTGCTCATAGCCTGAAGAACAACAAACACATAGTACAGGAGAAACAACCAAACACACTTTACAGACTGTTCTAGTAGATGAGTCAGAGGCACTCTCACCTTACTTTTAAAGAACGTAAATAAAACAGTGGGGCTTACAACTAGTTTTTAATCATAATGTACCTTTCATATCAAGTGGAGATCCTACAGGAAGACTGACATCAGCCCATGAGATGCAGTCATTACACACCACTACCTTCAAGACGAGTTTTATTTCTGAACCAGCATCCTTTCTTCCCCCATGCTCAGCAAAAAGATTACAAATGAGACTTTAAGGCTTTCTTGTAAGGAAAGAAAAGATAACCTACAAAACTATACTGTTCTCTAATTCTCACAGAAATCTACAAAAAGTGTTCCACTGGCCTTAGGGACTGAGAAATTTGACCCACAATAACAGGCTCTTTTCTCACTTTGCTCTGAAGTGCTTCAAATGGCCTAATTAAACATATGCAGTAAATGTCATAAGGTCTGCCTCTTTAACTGTTGTACCTCAGAGGGAAAAAGGAAGCATGAACATCAAGTTCTACAGAAGGCAATCTGTTCCACAGAGCTGATGCACTGGCCAGAAACATTCTATATTTCATTGCTTTGATGCTGACAATTAAGTGCAAATTGCTTCTCACTAGAACAGAAATCTCTTAAGACTACTAAGGTTAAGAACACCAGAACATTAAAAAAAATTTATTTTGATCCACTTTGCCTATATTTTGATGTTCATAGCAGTAGCAATGAAAATACCATTCATGTATATTTAACAGGTTTAGAATAGCTATTTCCCTAAATAAGAGAAAGTTATTTGGCTTGGGTGAACCACCTGTTAAAATGACAGCCCTTAACCCTTCCAACTCAAACACTCCCTAGAGCTGACTCATGTTAATTCTCCAATCTCCTCCTGCCTCTAAAAAAGGATTCAAAAAAACCCACACTAATTTGCCTCTAAATTTATAAATGTTGTAATATTAAAGGTGAATGTGCATTATCCTCCTATTTGTTTTTTTAATGAGCTTAAAACTGTGTGCTTCTAATAGCTAAAAAAAAAATTGGTATTTGACCATACTACCTTTAGCCTGTGGTAAGTTACAGATGCTTCTAGGAACCTCTCAGGCCTCCACTGTGGAGTAATACCCATTCAATAACGCGAAAACTGATGGCAGAGTAAAATCTCACTTCAATATTTTTACATGAGCTCTAGGTTTGAGTTTCCTTAAGGAGAGGAGGCATATCTTACCAGAAGAAGGGGCCCACAGCTTCAGATAAGCATTGGCTCTTTTAACACCAGTTTCACAACAACCATCTTTGCCAAAAACTATGTTGCTCTGTGACACTAAAATTAAAACCTAAGTAGACATAAATACAGATAACTGCTTCTGTCATCCTTAGTCCATTTTACACGTGCCAACTCACAGACAATGTTCTAGAAATCACAGAAAAATTTAGGTTGGAGGGAAGGTCGCCAGTCCAGCTTGCTGATCAAAGCAGGTCTAATTTTAAAGTTAGCAGAACATAGCTTTATTTTATAATAAAGTTACTAGAGACCTTAAGTCAACTAAAGCATGTGGTTACACTCACATTTTTCGTTTCTTGTGCAAAAGCAGTTCTGACTTGAAGCCATGTCAGTCTCAAGTCAATACTGAGAGTTGAAATTATGCTCATGGATGCACCATGGACTTAGGGTATTTTAGCCTTGGTTATGTCAGATTATATACCTTGGTTTTCTTGGCTGAAGATGGTAGAAACCAGTCTAGCTGATAGAGAGCCCCAAATACCTGATTTTACCTTTACCCTTTGCCTCCTGGCAAAATGTTGCAGGGAAGTAAATTAACAGAATAGAAAATTGCCAGAAGGCCTTCAAGTTGTTTCTTCGAAACTGGTTGACAATGAGAACCTTACAAATGAAATGATACTCACTTTCAGGAATGCCATGATCCAGATAGAATCAAAACCAGTTATTATTTACAAAAAGAGGAATAGTTTACGATAGGCATCCAAGGGAATGCCCTCTCAAGAAGAAGAGGGTTAAAGAGTATATTCTTTGGGAAGGAAACACAGCTACAAGTTTTCCCTATCCTGACAATAAATGTAGTATTAAAAAAATGGAAGTTTTTTCCAAAACTACATCTAAAATTTATTTAGTGTGTAACTAAGACCAGACTTAGTTCTCTGCAATTTAATACTGAGAAGAACAGAAAATTGGAATGGCTGTAAAACACTTACTAGACAACTGTAAAGGTCAAAAGAGTACATTTTGTACTGCTCATATCAGTACATATCAGTTTGCATGGGTATTGTGTAACTCATCTGAAATTCTACTCTCAAAGCAGAAAGACTATGAGGGTGTTTTATAAAGTGTTCCTCCTCCCCCTCTCTGACAGTTACTAAAAGAGCAAAGGAGAAATCAAACTTCACAGAATTAATTCTGACTCATTAAATGAAGCTTTTTAAGAGTCAATGGAACAGTATTACACTTCTTCATCTCAAAAAACTGCAACCTCCCAGGTATGGCAGCTGCACTGTTTCTCCAAGACCTTTGTCTGCACTCGCTGGGATCATCACGGCTAACTCCATCTCACGCACTTTACAAGCCTTCATCCAAAGCAAAGTATTAGGAAGCAATAATATTTTATAGCAATCTGTTTCCTACCACCCACATTACATTTCTCTATGTAACATGAATTTACTTTCTGAACAAGAAAGACTGAATATGTCATTAGTCAAATAACCTACCTCACTTACAATTATCAAGCAAAATAGAATCATCATCTACTTTTGTACCACAGATGTACCTGGGAAGAGAACACAGATGCACTAATTATCTCTAGCAGATCCCCTGTGAGCTTCCTACAGGACACTTCCACTCTCTGTATCTCATGCCCATAATCCAGAAGCAGTGTGATATCCCTACAGGGAATTTGCTCTCTGCAGTTAATCATGAAGGAGTAAAATTTAGATAACAGCTCTTTTCATCACTATTCCAATCTGAAATAGACCCTAATAATGAATTTATTGCAGCAATTTACAGTATTTTTATATTTTTAGACACAACTTCCTGGCAAGATATTCAAATTGTGGCAAGACGAACATTTACTTCAGCAGACCTACCTTTGCACTGCTAAAAACTACAGAACATATTGAGGTAAGTATTAGGCCTTGACATGCTGCAATTTCTTTCTTTTTTACTATGGGGAAGGTTCAAATAGAAAAGAAATCTCAGTAATCTACATATGTATATATGGTACACAATAAACCTACTGTTAAACCAAAGGTAATAATTTTGCTAAAATTGTACAGAAGCAAAAGCCCAGTTGAATGAAGAATAATTTGGATATATCCATGTGACTCAGTGATCTTAAAAATTTAATGTAGGGAGAAAACACCAACTCAGAACATATTTAGCCTATTCCACATTATCAGCAAGGTTGACCACCTCTTGGTGTTTAAACTAGAGATGCATAGAACAAACTATAAAACTACTTCACCAAACTGAGGTTTGAGTTTTAAAGCAGACAGTTAGACCTGTATCTATGATAATTAGAAAGACAGAACTCTACCAATACCAGGCAATTCAGATCACGTTGCAAAGCACTGCTTCAGGGTAAATCTTCTTATAAATATCGCAAAGAGGAAAGACATACAATAGCATGAAAACCCTTGTAAACATTCTAGAAGACATACATGCTCAGGTGAAGCCAAGAACTGCCTGGAACTCATTTTAAAAGCATCAGACTTCTCCCTCCCCCTCCTTATTTTTTTTTTATTTCCTAGTTGCAAACCTAAAAAAAAAAAAGCCTTTGGATGCATACTGGCAGCTCTGCTTTGGACAAGTAGCACTTTATTGTCTCTTGAACCTCTTCACAGAATCACAGAATGGTAAGGATTGGAAGGGACCTCGGGACATCATCCAGTCCAACCCTCCTGCTAAAGCAGGTTCTCCTAGAGAGTGTTACACAGGACTTCATCCAGGCGGGCTTTGAATATCTCCAGAGAAGGAGACTCCACAACCCCCCTGGGCAGCCTGTTCCAGTGCTCTGTCACCCTCAAAGTAAAGAAGTTCTTCCTCAGATTCAACTGAAACCTCTTATGTTTCAGTTTGTGCCTGTTGCCCCTTGTCGGGGGGATAGTCTTGGCAACAAGGGCACATTGCTGGCTCATGGTCAGCTTGTCGTCTACCAGGACTCCCGGGTCCCTCTCAGCAGAGCTGCTTTCCAGCAGGTCAGCCCCCAGCCTGTACTGGTGCATGGGGTTCAACCTCCCCAGATGCAGCACTCGACACTTGCCCTTGTTGAACTTCATCAGGTTCCTCTCTGTCCAACTCTCCAGGCTTTCCAGATCCCACTGAATGGCAGCACAGCCTTCCAGCGTATCAGCCACTCCTCCCGATTTTGTGTTGTCAGAGAACTTGCTGATGTTACACTCTGTCCCCTTGTCCAGGTCATTGATGAATAAGTTGAACAAGACCGGGCCAAGTACTGAGCCCTGGGGAACTCGACTAGCTACCAGCCTCCAGCTGGACTCTGCCCCACTGATCAGAACCCTCTGAGCCCTGCCATTCAGCCAGTTCCCAATCCACCTCACTGTCCATTCATCCAAGCCACACTTCCTGAGCTTCCCTATGAGGATGTTTTGGGAGACAGTAAATATCTTCACTAAGATATTAATACAAACAAGTGGCAAATCTTCAGATAGTAAATTTCTTTTATTTCCATTTACCCCATCAGCAAGAGCATAGCTCCTTACTCTTTCTAGAAGATAGTTTTCTGCTCTTTATGTTCTTCTTTTTGCCCCCTGGAGGCAGGGGACACCCAGGCCTCTTGACCTGAACAGCCCTGAGTTTTGCTGGTTGAGTCTTTGCAAAAGACCTGAATTCAGTATTGTCAAGCTCTTTCCTTAACCCTCCACCACTACAGCTCCAACTCAACCTTATCAGACCTGCAGATTATCACAGTCTCAACCCAGCATTTCATAGGCTTCCAGCAGATTTACTAGAAATAGCATGAATTTCATAAGGCAGTGAACTGTCTGCCAGGATCAAGGACTTCCACAAAGCAGAAAAAAGAAAAGCAGAAAGGTGTTCTGCTAGTTTGGATTGCTTCAGGCACATGCTGTTCCGTAACAAGACAACAACTGCATATTCATCTGTTGTGGAGAGTCCTGTGTCATCACTAAGGATGATTCAGCTGAAAACACTATGAGGGAACCTACTACCAGTAAATAAGAAACCAAAGAGCCACTGGTATTGAAGAGAAATATTTTTAAAAGTACAGGGCTTGTGATTGCTTTTGCAATGAAGGATCGTGATTGTTCCATTTTGAAGAACCAAAAGATTAAAGCCAGTGTTGGTATGAACTGACAGGATCCTGACAGAAAATAAATGTGCTACATTTGAGGCCCCAGATACCCTTTTCCCAGACAAAAGTTTTTCTTCAGGCCTCCACTTTTGTGGATATTTCAGTAGACCTGATCTGATTCATATGCACAGCACTACATGAAGTAAAATAAAGACTTGATCTGTATTCCCTGGAAAAAGGGGGACCTCTGTTACCCAGATATTAATCTTTTTTTTTTAAAACAAAAAAAGCATAAAATAATTGTATTTTATCCTAAAGAAAAAAGCTTTAAGGAATTTACAAAATAGACCTTTACTGGATACTATGCTAGCTTCTTAAGCACATTTTGCAAGAGAACAACAAACAACTGGCTAGAGCAACTGCATTTGAAGAAAAGAAGGTGGAAGAGTGATTTTTACCCAAAGGAAGTTACTAAAATTATATTTTCCTTATTTCACATGAAAAGCTTTTGTTACAATTTGCAAGGACAGGCTAAAGTGCTATCTGAAGTTTAACTCAATCTAACACAATCCATGACACAATAGACCTTTTCAATTTCTTTTTTTTTTTTCCTTTTTTTTTTTTTTTAAAGTAGGCCAAAACAGCAAAAAATGAGCAGAAGTTTTAGAATCAACTATTTCAACATCTGGGGGAAAAATATAAAATGGCATTTCTCAATTAAAAGAAAAGTTTACAGAAATTTTTTCAGTCTTATTTCCCACACACATGTACACACACGATTCTAGTTCTAATATTTTCTAATAGAGTTGTTAATGAATGGATAGTTGCTTATTTAAAAGCATGATCAGAGTTCATCTCATCATGACTGCATGATTCTCAACACTTAATCTTCTTGTATGAATACCAGTCATATTTCTCCCATAAGAACTTTTTCTTAAGCACTTAAAATTGTATTATACTACTCAAAATCAGAGGCAGAAAAATGTGATTCTAAATGTAAAACAGTATTAGGAAGTGGCTGGAGAACAGTTGGTTTGCTCTGTATCTTATACCTTCAAAATGGAAATGTGAAGCAGAGAAAGATTGACTCATATTAGCAGTTAATGAATATATAAGTAGGCTGCAATTATTTAAGCAGATATGTTGCTTTTTTAAACTTCCCTTCTGTATTATAGTCTTACTTTTTATCTCATTTTGCTCAGTCCAACTCTTCTGACAGCTATGGACAGCAATAGCCAAAAATACCACAGGTTTTCCTACAGAAAACCCTACCGATACTGACTGCTACATCCAGCGGTGCATGTCAGTTTGATGAGTCACATATCTTATTTCATTTTAATCTCCTTTCCTTTCATGTTGAGGACCTGAAGTTTTACAGTTTCATTTACATCCTTGTCCTTTGCCTTCTCTCATATACCTAGACTAAGTAGGACAAGTAGGAAAAACCCACCACACTGGCTGTCACTAGCAGAATTTGTGCTGTTGTGATAGCAGGCTTTAACAATTTACAATTTCTCTAAAGCTTAAAGAAAAGGAACAGAGACAGGAACAACTCTCAGGTTTTTTTTAGGAATGCCACTTTGCTTGCCACAGAATAGTAAGGTTTAAGAGGAAAGTACCCTGTTTTTTCTTTCCTCTTGCTTCCTTCCCCTATGATGCTGAAGTCTAGAAATTAGAGGAATAGCCACATACCCATTTTAAGCTGTCCATTAAAAAGAACCAAAATAGACATTCAAATCTAAGACTTGAGTGCTTGATATTGTGGTTTTTCACTTTCCTGCCCAAGCAGAATGACTATGCTTATACATGGCTATGATTAAGGCTGCTCTGTCATTTATGTTTTTTAAGATAACTACACCAGTTTGTTTTTTCATTAGTCATTTAAAGGTCATACCAGTTTATCTTATCTTATATTCTGGTAGAGGCTGGAACTCAACTTGAACAGGTAAAAGATATTTCTGTTATACACTTTCAGTAAACATCTGCAGCTGCCTCCGACTTCAGTTGGGTTTGGATACTTAAACACAGGCATATGAACTCCAACATGCAGGCAGGCCTCCAAAACATCTAGTCTTCTTTAAAAAACAAAACAAAACCAAAACCAAACAGAAAGTTTCTAGAAATTATGGTTCTTCTTTCAGGACTAGTAGTGCTAACTGAATTACTATGCACAGTTACAGTTTAAGAGATGGTGGGATCTAAAAATTTACTTTCATGCTGGTTGATATTCCTTGAAATTTGTGGACTTACACCTACAAATGTGCAAGTCTGCAATTGCAATATGAAGCCAGTTCTCATTCATCCAAGTAACGTAAGAGGGAAAAACTGAGTACATGATATACTAGCATATGGTACGCATTTTCCAAAAGCAAACCGAAGTTAGTTGCTATAGGCACTTTGACATTTATGAATATAGTATACTTCCTACTCTAAGTCCTTAAGTCAATGATCTGTATCATACAGCTACCTACAGTAATCAGGTCATCAGTGACCTTGAGAGATAAAAGCAGCCTTTCTTTACAGAAAATTGGGGGGGTTTGGGTTTGCAAAAGATTATTTACAATATAATTAGCTTCTGAAAGTCAAAATCATTTCAGTTTTATTTTTTACTATGTTGCAATGAAAAACAACTTAAACTCCGAAAATGTCAAGTAACCGTAAAGTCATATTTAACTACCATGTTTCACTTATGAGGAAACATCATTTGAATAAACACATGGTGTTGCTATGAGGTTGCCATCATCAGTAGAAGCACATGTTTGACTCTGAAAATGGCAGATATAAAGGACAAGAAAACTATATGTAATATTAGGTATTTCCAGAAGCAAGACCATGGTTATACTAAATCTTAGTTTGTTTCATTTGTCCACTCAATAACATAGTTTTACTGTCAGGGTTACTTGAATTCCTGAGAACCAAATAAGAACTGAATCTTGCTAACCAATTCTCAATTAATTTTAGGAGTATTTGCATTCCTAGCTCCTTTGCTCCCTCCCCTGAAATCTCTGGGAAAGTTGAGTGTACAATTTTGGTTACCACATCAAATCATTTATGTAGCTGGGAGTCTACTGAAAATAGATTGTCATGCTATTTCAGGAACATGAATGCCACTAGCCAGCTAACGTATTTAGTCAATGTTATTTAAATATTATTTAAACAGCTAGTATGGAATAATTTTTTAAAAAGCTATGAAAATAAAGAAATAGAGTATTCCAGTTCATCCAAAGAAATGCAAATAGAGGAACTATAAAGATGTTTATGATATATGTCATTACTGGTATTAGAGGTTGAACTTTATTAAAAATGGACATCAGACTAAGAGAGAGGCATTGTCTTATTTCCAAGAATTGCTTTAAAACTGCAACAGCTAGAAATTTTCCAAACGACAACAGAATTTTCATCTGCTTAAGCACTCTAACAAATAACATTTCAAATTCCAAATTAGTACCAAGAGGGAACGAAAAGGTAATCATGGACAATATTCAATATTTCATCAGCTGGTTACATAAGTTAATCATAATTCAAGAACACTTATGTAATTTTGAGACTATACTTCTGGATTACTTTGAGATTTAAAAAGTGGTTGGTTAGATTTAATTTTGAATTTGCTTGCATTTCACTCGTGTACATGTAGAAAAATAACAACTGTAACCAACCAGTTCAGCAACACTTACAAGAGCATTTCCACAAAACTATTTCTGATATGCAGCAAGGACTGTGAATATTACTTACTTCAGAATTTCTCAGTGTATCAACACAAGGAAGAACCTGCAGGAAAAGGCTTAAGCTCCCTTGAAAACCTTACCACTAACATGCCACTGCACTACAAAGTGTAGCAAAGTCAGATCAGTTGCTAGGAAAGATTTTAAATGGCAAACGGGAAAATGCCATTACTGACATAAAGGCCTCATCGTAGTTCAGCGTCAGAATCTTAGTGAACTTTAAGAAAAATGATAGCATTTTATGTACAAGCATCATGAAGGCAATGGGAGTATGGAAGTACTGAGCAAAACGAGAACACAAAAGAAAAACTGTAATATATTAAACTAAATAAAAAACAGACCATAAAAATATAGATGGGAACCATCTTCCAAGTGTAGTACAGTAAACTAAGAATGTGAAAGGTCATGTATTACATTGGACACAGGTAAATATGCTTTGTTAACAACACATGTATATAGTAAGGAAACTTACCTACCTTCCTATAGACACCACACAAATCACTCTTCAAAAACTTAAATTCTGAGATATTTTTGCTGTTGTGACAAGGCTGATTTTGATCTGGAGCAGAAGTTTCTATGCACTACAACCAGAGATGTTTCCTGCTGCATTTACTAAACACCTGGCATTCATTAGTGGAAAGCAGGTTAGATATTTTTGTTTCAGTACCCAGTATCATAACCTTCGGAATAGCCACTTCCACTTTCAAGGGTATTTCTTTTATAAGGTACAACTTAGATTCACATACGCTGCCCATTTAACCTGAGGTAGGTTAAATATAATAAAACATAATAAAACATTCCAATTCACAAGTAAAAAGGACTTGGCTCAGGGGCCTTACACATCTAAGGTCCCTGGGCAGAACAAATCCTCAAACCAAGTTCCCGGCCAAATTTGTTTCCATATCTTCTTTCATGTTGTTTTGTAGAATTATGAGCACCCTCGTGCTCTCCCTCCTTCAAAGTTAGATGTAATTGCATTTTATTTGCATTACAGCTGGCAGTGATCCTGCAGCTTTTTCGCTTCAATGATAATGAAAAGGGTGCAAGCATAGATAGCTGCATGTAAGTAGAACCTTCTTGCCAGATACAAAGCCAGTATTTTCTATGCAGAAGTACTATTATAGCATCTTTTTAAGCCATAGGTATTACAATGGACACCAAGTAGCACAATCATTGATTTCAATTATATCGTTGTGCCTAGCATGCAGATACCTTTCCAACATGCTCCAGATGATTACCACTAACCAGAGGTTAGCTGTCATGACATTTTATCCAAAAAATTAAGCACTCAAACAGCTTCAGTCTACCTGCAAAAACAAAGCCATCCAGGAAATCATAAATAATCTGAATTACATGTTAGATCTGTAATAAAGAACTGTAAATAGCAAGTTATTTAAACTACCTCAGAGCATTCAGCCAGGACTTAGTTTGTGAACAGTTTTTATAATTCTTTCAGCAGTGAAAGAAACAGCACCCTAGAAAAAGAAGCTTAACTTCAGAAGCCAAGTTAATGAATGCATACAAATTGAGATTCCTCCCCACTCCTCTCAGAGGCAACACTTCCTGCTCTCACAATTTTATCATGACTCTCACTATTTTTAGTGCTTTTCTTAGAGTCTCTGCTGCTGGAATCATGCCTGAGAGTCTTAGCATTAATTTTAAAAGAAAAGATTTCCACTCCCCTGCATCCTGAGAAAAACTTGAAAGCATGAAACCAGCACAGCCTACAGGTTAAAAAAAACTATAAAGAATACAAGAAATTCAGGATGGGAAAAAAAATTATTTCTAAGCTGATTCTTTGAGTGGCAGGAGCTATATAATGCATCAAATCCTCATAGCTGACTGTCCACTGGAATCTCTCCAGAGCAGATATAAGGCATATCAGCAGTTTTACATGGAAAAAATATGCAATGCCACTTTCACTTCTTTCTCTATACAGTGGATATTCTTGCTCTTCAGAATGCTAATCCAGCTTCTCTTAAAAATCATAGTTAAAGAGAACACTTGACCTTTTGGAGATAAGAATGAATATTATGTTGTGCACAAACTATTTTTGGTTTACAACAAGATAGTTTTATTTTTCTTCTCTGAAAAGCTAAGTCTTCTGCAACTAAGAGTATCTTGCATGAGAAGATAAAACTAAGAGTTATGTTGCCTCCAATAAAGGTGTAAACACAAGTTAAGGAGGAATATGCCATCAGGCTTCCTTAAAAGATAATGCTCTTGCATTCACCTTAATATAACTGCTTGCTTTTAATTATACATGCACTTGGAATTTGAAAGTTAAAAAGATTATCTGCTTTTATCTTATGATTGAGCAGCTTTTTTAAAAAGCTACCACTAGATGGTGCAAAAGCTTCAGTAATTGGTAAGTCTACAGCACTTCCCATGCCTCTTCCTTGCCTGATGTCAATAAAGTGCAGTCAGTAACAGCAGCAGACTGGGAAGCAAACTTATCTTCTATAATTTGTATTTGTCAAAATAGCGGTCAAAACTACCTTTCCCCTAGACATAATAATTCACTTCCTTCTTTGGCATTTCTTTTAAACAGGGAAGAACAACAATTACTCATCTGAGGGAAAATCGAACAGTAATGAAATTGCTATGAGTCGCTATGGCAGCTCTGACTGAGTGCTACAGGAGGAGGGAAGCGACCAACCACTGCAGATCAGGGTATCCAGAATGCTATTCTTGGTCTTGAGAAATGCAAATTCAGCTCCCTCTTCTGCTGAGCAGACTAACCCAGCAAACCCAAAAGCAAGACTCTCAACCTCATCACATCTCAGTTCTCATCTGGAAGTAAAAATTATGGAGCTCTTTGTCAGTACTTGCAACTATAGATAGATGCTGAAAGGACAAATACATTTTAAAATTATGTCATTTTAATTAGTTTTAAAATGAGCCATGATGACTTTCAGAAATCTCTTACTTGCTACCACAGGGGATCAGACCCAGATACTCTGGAAATGTTTCTACTGTTCCCTTACCTCTTCTTTCAGGACCTATTATTTCATTTTCTGAAGCTCTGGATTTTGAAGAAAGCCTGCTGCGTCAAATGTATTAATACACAGCTAGAAAGGTTAGTTATGCCTATCTTTGTGGTCAAGTATGGCTGGATTTTTATTTTAGTAATTTTGTTTAAACATTTATCAATAGTGCCAGGATCTATTTATTGCAAATTAAGTTAAACTGATAATCAAACCAAAATGTCTTCTCCAGTTCTAGATGCACAGCATAGGAAGTTCTGAGCTTACTTTGTTCACAACCAGCAGAACTAGATGCCTAAAGTGTACGTTATTCCAAAACATACCTTAATGATCATCAGTAAACAGATTATAACCAAAATTATGAGTAATGTCTGTTTAAGCCTATAAGAAAAAGGCAAGTGTTGGTTAGGCAACATTAGAAGTCAGTCAACATTAGAAGTCAGTCATGTAGACAAGGTAAATTTTCTATCAGCTAGTAGACGTCAAACAGACTAATTAATCAGGTATGTGAGAACACACAGAAAGCACACACCTTCATTTCACAGGGAAAAAACCTCCACCCAGCCATACTACCCTCCACATCAACGTTAGGAAAAAAAAAAAAAAGGAAAAAAAAATGCTGAGTAGCACATACACCTACAAAATAGACCAGGAACTGCTACAGGAACTATGAGGAATCCCCTACAGCACATGCAACTGGGAAGAACAACACTAGTTTAGAAAACAGGTTTGAAAAAGAAAAGAGACTGTGCCTAATACATTAGCAACTAAGACCTGAAAACCACAATAACCAAGACAACTCTTCCCACTCTGGGTGCATTGTGGGATAAAATTCCCCCAGGAGATGACAGGACCTCCCCTAAGCTAAGCTAAACCTTTGGTGGAAGTATCACCAGGGTGCTCACATGGGATGGAAGAGAGTCAAGCTTGTGGCTTTCACTACAGCAAAGAACATTTCTTGGATATACACAATATATTTAGCTGTTAAGCCTTTTACTGGTCTGATCATATTTACTCTGCTTAAAAAAAAAAAAAAAAAAAAAAAAAAAATCATCAAGTCTGTAAAACTCTGCCAGACTGCCAAAGGGAAATGGAACTGGCAACCTCAGAAAGGTACCACAGGATTTATCAGGAATTAAGCTGCCCAAAAGGGATAGCGCTGCACTAAACAGAAGTGTGTAATAAATGTCAACAGTATAAACAACAGACATGAATATAGTTACAAAGAGATAGAATGAAAATCCAACAATAGTCCCATAGCTTGATTATTGATGGAGAAAAAACGTATAATAATAATAATTGAGTTACAGTCAATTCCATTTTCATGTACAATATAAATTCTTTATACAATGGAGTAATGATGCTATATAGTTACTAAATACCGTCACTGTATAAAGTTCAGAAATAGCAATGTAGCTTCTTTTAGTTGTTACTATTCCCATAGGAAGTAGAAGAGAATCTCCTTTTCATTTAAGGATGACCAGAAAACAACAGAAATAAATATTGAGGGCACATCTACACAAGGTCTTTACTAGCATAGCAAGTGATCTATGTCACTACTATTATATAAAGAATGGACTATATCACTACATCAGAACAGCTGTTGGCCAGCCCCTGTACTGAGACGCAGTTTATCCTGAAACGAACTACTATGCCACCTCCTCAGGTGCCATAAGGAGAGCTGTTCTAATCATATACTTCTGTGTTGGCAAAATTATGTTTACACTGGAAGGTTTTCTAAGATGAGGATTTTGCCAAGCCAAGCTTAAACTTAAGTTCACACAAATGCAACTACTCGCTATGGTTAATGAAGTGCCATCCACCTTCAATATCTTCATCCCAAAGTACTGCTAGGGCACCTCCCCAGCTCAGTACACTTCACTTCCTCCGAGACAGAGGATGAAGCCATTTCAGCAAGATCTGAAGATGTAAGATGGTAGATACTCTCAACATCTAAACTGGATGAGAATCCTGTTCTACTTACTCCTTTTTCCTTTCCTAACAAAGCTCCTGCCACTTGGTTGCGAATTTGGCCTCCATCCTCTTTGTTCTAATGCTGCTGCATATATGGCAATACATTATTGCTGCAGACAGGGCCTCTATACAGAGTAGGGGACCAGCTGAAGAGAAACAAGGAACAGGGGACTCCAGATGACCCTGGAACAGAGGACTCAGCTAACCCCTACATCTGCTGTGGGAAAGTCATCTTTGTTGCCCCGTGAGCATGACGGTTGGCAGTTCTCTTTTGAGGCCAGGATGTTGCTTTCAAGATCAGCCTCCAGTAGACAGAATTTTAGCTTAATTGCCCCACCACAGGCAGGATGACACTTATGGCCATTCTGGACAGCAGTAGGGATCCAGGTGTGATCCAGCCTTGCAATTAAGAGAAGCTGTATCAGAAAGCACTTCATGACCTACACCCCAGGTCAACCCGCAATGAATTACGTACAGCGCATTGGAACAAATAGAGAACAGAGGCTGTGGCACCAGCCCCTCACCCATCCTCACAGCACACACAGGATAGCAAGAAAAATAATTGTCAGGTTCATTTTATATAAGCCACTTCTGAGAAATCTGCTGGCTGACAAGCAGCTGTCACAAAAGCAAACACAGAAACTGCAGATGAGAGAGGCAATTTCCATGGAAGCCTGTGCTTGCATAAGACTGAAAAGAATGAAGAGGGGTCATCATAGAGACTACAAGGGGTTCTGAAGGAGATAGAGAATTTGAAAGCCTGTATTGCATATCCAGTGTTCTGATTAAGTTCATAGGTCCTAGTCAGGGAAGATACTACTGCACATTTTTCAGCAGATCTCTTTGCAGACCTGTTCCCTCTGGGTGCCTGAGAATATTCGTGAGCCAAGATGCCAATCTAAATGAGGAAGATTATCTCTACGATTAAGGCTTATGTACTCACACAGCACCTCATATTGTAAAAGAGATTACGTCGTGAAAATATTTAACTTCAGAAAAGCCCTGTCAGACGTGGAAAGTCAGTTCCACAAAAGGAGTATAAAAATGAAGTATAAAAATATAAGTGTCATTCCCTTTCACCATGGCAAAGTCTGCCACTACACATGAAATTGAATCTTACTCTCCAAAGTCCCAGGCTAGCACTCTGAATATGCTTGTCTTCTCTGAGGCAGAAATAGTCTCTTTTCTTTTTGCTTACCTTATCTCTTTATTGTTAGAGAGAGTAATAGCACTGGAAAAATACCGAAATACATGTACAGACTGCACCCAAGCTGCACCTTTTCTCAAAATACTAGCTTCCAAATTAGTATTCTGTGAAATCTGTAGGATACCTAATTGAAAGATGGCACAACCAAAATTTATGTCAGTCATTAATTAGGATAGAGCAAGGTCAGACAACATAGCTATAAAAAGAAATCTGAAAAGCATTTTCTCTATTAACCAAAACATGTACAACTTTTCGTTCAGACTTAAGCCCGGTATATGTGCACACTTGTGTTTTACTGGTCATAAATGTGGACTTGTAACTGCTATCTAAATAGACATCAGAAGAGGCAACTGAAAGGCTTCCCTGATCTCTCTCATACCCACACTTTTTTCTTTTTAATCCAAAAGATTTCTGTTTTCTAATAAAAAGCACCACAAAGTATAAAAAAAGATGGAAAGGACTGAAGTGTAATCTGTCTTAAAAATAACTTCATTTTGGTTATTCTAATAACTTTTAAAGAGAGATTTTCAAAGTAAGTATAGTCATGAACTGATGAGCTCACATGAAAGAAAGCATTTCTAGTGTATTTCCTTCTGGAGTTCAGTTAAAAACTTGTGAGAGAAAGCATGTGGAATGCAGAGAAAAAAAAACAAAAAAAAAACCAGTCTGTCATCCCTGTCCCTCCCCACCAAAAAAAGGTTTATGTAACTCTGACTTCTAGGTCGCTGAGATAATTTGATACAGCTAAGTGAATATACGAAGAATATAGTCTGCAGCTGCTGACTGGCTGCTTCATCAAGTTGAAATCTTGACTCCTATTCTGGTATGACTGCCATCATTACAGGTATCCTTTCCACTGCTAGCACAGACAAGGGAACATGGAACAAGCAGATCCACCATTCCTTTAACCAACAGGTGAGTGGGCTTATTTCATCCAGGTAAGTGCTATGCTAAATGCCATGGCATTCTTTAGGGGAAAAAAAAAAAAAAAAAAAAAAGAAAGAGACATTAAGTTATTCCTGCATTACTAAGCAGGCACTTGCCCAAGAACATTGTATTCACATATTTTAAAAACACAAAACTTGATCTGGAGTAATTTATGATTCTACAAAGTGATGAAAACTAATTAACTTTGTCTAATCATTTCATAGAATGAACTGGAAATCTGCAAGGGAAAATACACTTGGTTTTGCTTGAACCACATGTATACAGCCAACAATAGTTTTTAACTTCAAAAGATTAAGTTAGGCAGATTACTTTGTGATTCAATTCAAAAACAGTGCTGCACAAAGCAAATAAATCCACCCAGAACTGTAATGTTTGAGAAGAGTTTTGACACAAAGTTTTTCTTCCTTTCTAATGAGCAGTACTGGTTCTTGGTGATTGTTTTAGTCAGGGATTTTTTTTTCCCCCTTGAAGAAAATAACTTCCTTTTCCTTTTGTTTCCAGTACTACTAACTCAAACTCAGAAATTGCCCCACACTGAAAGGAAGCTAGAGTCCTGTGTCTCAGTAGGATAGGCATTTGGACAGACAGGAGCGCATGCATACAGAAAACAAAGTCATACCTAGCTGAGGGAGAATATTCAAAGATATGCACTAAGAACACATAAGTTAACGGGCAATATGCTAGATGTAACTTCAGTGTTAGAGGTAGTGTCTAGTTCAAGTATTCATTGAGAGACAGAACAGGGTTTGTTGACTATGGCTGAAAGTTCTCTCTCATAATACTTTTGTACTGATGCTGCTCAATAGCATATTGGAAATGCCTTACAAGATATAAAGGAACACAGGGAATAACTAGACTACATTTATATTAACTAATAAGACACATACAGCTTTTTCACCATAAAAGAGTGTAATACTATCGACTATCACATCTGACTCACTGCTCAGAAGAGACATGTTATCTTTATGTTAAGTATATTTATATGTAAACAATATAAAAACTATTTAATTGAAGTTCAGAATTAGCAATTAGCAGAATGTCTCACACTCATTATTTGAATCATCTGGAAACAATAGAAGAATTTCAACTACAGTTGAACTCTTCACCTACAATTGAAGAACAGGGCTAGTCGAGGGAACTCAGCCAGTTCCCTGAGCTGTAAATTAACTTCAGTTTAGTTAGAAATAAGAGTTGACAGTGGAACAGTATTAGAGGCAGATCCTGCAGTATACACTGGATTTGCCAGATTCCCTAACTCAGCTGGCAGACAGAAGCTTTTGATGATCCAGCTACTAAGTTGGAAATCTCCTTCAAATGTGTCTTTGTCTAATTTAGTCCCACTGTTTAGCCCATTCACTTGGTGTTGAGGGTTGCAGAGATATCCACCACCACTGGAACTCTGCCAATATTTCATGGATCCTGAAGTTGAAAGGAAAAGCAAACAATGCTAAGATGACTCAGAAATACATAGAAATTGCTTGTTAACAAGTATGACATGCTTCAAGGGTACTTTCTTGGGGGATTTGAAATAAATTTTTTCTTTTTTTCTTTTTTTTTTGTAAGATTTGTATCCTCCCCTCAGCTTTATTGACCTTGCACTAAAAAAGGTAGAGAAACAGTTGTAAAGTGGGACATGTACACTTTGCAAGTATTATTTATATCTACTTTTGTAACTTGGCACTCCCTCTCAAAGTCTTTTGATCACATCTGCAGTTTTAAACACGTGCAAAAAAATTAGTAGCAAAGAGAAAACTGATGGCATACAGATAATCCCAAATTAATCACTAATGGAACCTCCAAACACTTCATTGTCACTTTAGTTCCTGCTAGTGTCAACTATATTTTCAGCATGCTCCAGGCAGAAGATAATGAAGTAATGGTAAAACTACGCAAATATAAAGACCATAGTTCATATTCTCCTGTGTGTGAAAGACAGTTTTTCCTCTTCTTTGGTGAAAAGAGTTTAGTCTGCAATGTGTCTTTTTTATTCAAACAAACACAACCGCAAACACCACATTCACCGATACAATTTACTGCTACATGCTAAATATTCAGGTTAGTAAGTACAAATAAGCCTATCAAGTCTCAGCAGTAAAACAATGACAGTATCACTATTCACACTTACGGTTTCAATTATACTAACATCCTTACAAAACACAATATAAAGGTGTATTTAAAAAAAAACAAACAAACAAACCACCAAATTATTGACTACAGATACCTTCCATTTCCTGTTGTCCATTAGCTTTAGCAATAATGCCTAACACTGTGTGTCAGCAGCAGATGGACTATCAGTATTTTAGCAATTCTGTCTTGCAGTGGCATGGCAGAGGGCATCATGCCATAGCATCAGCCAGTATTTATACCTCAGTACTAGGATCTCACCTTTTTAAATACAGAACATTGTAGCCCTTTTTGCTGTATTATTTTCAAGTAGTTTCTAGAACATCATGAACCATAACCTTCCTGAAATAAAGGAACGATAGTACTCCTAAAGAACACATTGTTTCAGTATGTAACCTACTGTTTGCTAAAACATACCCTTGCAAAGTGTGGTGATTTTTTTGTTGTTGTATTTTGTAAGTGTAACTGGGGAAGCAGGGGGGAGGAACAGTTCAAACTTACCACCTTTGTTGAACCCAGCCTTTATTGCCCAAGAATTGCTCTACAATTAGTCAAACACACATTTTCCAACATTCTCATCTTTTATGTGCTTACATATGGCAAAGTCTTCCTAGCCTAAACTTTTTTACATATATACCTCAGGAATCTTGATGGAGGAAAGGCAGGGGGTACAGTTTTAGTGATGATTCCAGCAGCTCTTCTCTGAAACAACCTGCAAAATTTCATCTCAGATGTGACTAAGAAAGTGGCCTCATAAGCTAGCCCAGTTAACTCATGTGAACTAATTTTAACTGAAAATATATTTTATAGTACCATCTAACTATAACCAGACATGCAAATACCTATTAGAATATATTTTTTTATTCCATAACCTTGAAGACTTTGCCTCTATGACTTTCAGTTGCTATGACACAGTCCAGAGATAAAGTGATTAATTGCTACTCATGACAACAGCACAATTGTTTTAAATAGGTGGGTGAAATTACCTGGAAATGCTGTTCATTGCTGGCTTAAGACAATACCAAAGTAATCTATAAAAACCAGCAGAAATGGCTAATTACTGAAACTCTCTCTCATTCAGGTATATGGACTATTTCAACAAGAAGAGTTAAGACACTGCACATTTTTTAGCTAATTAATGATTGAGCCAGCTAGAACGAAGAGGTTCAGGTATAAACAACACAAATTATCCCAATTTGAAATAAAATGCAAACCAACTTCTCTGTTCTTCCTCTCCCCTCTCCACCTGTCTTCAATGGAGAAGAGTTCTTAGGTTCATGTACCTCAGTTAAGATTTATTGTCACTGCTTTATATATTGGACTAACACCATCACCGCTGAATACAGAAGTGGCAAAAAAGACTTCATTCAAGTTTAGAACTGAAAATAACATGAAGACGGGGCATGCCAGTGTCATATCTTTTAAGGGATGAACCACTACTCTGCACCCCACCCTTGAATTTGCAATTAAAATTTCCCATAGGCCTACAGTTTGGTACTCCTGCAGGGCTAACTATTGACCTAAATCAAGTGCCAAAATAATAAAGAATGGCGTTTTCTTATATGCAGAAAATAAATATTAGAAGCTGTTGGGGTTTGTGGGTTTTTTAATAATAAGCTTAATAAGTAAATATACATATGCTATTCTTTGATTTATGAGTCAGGAAATAGTGATATCTAGCACTACCATAAACAAATTTGGTTGCATAAATCAATATTTCAGTCTTTCAACAGTAAGTGCTCCTCAAAAAACAATTGCACTTTGGGCCCCTTCTGTAAGGGCAGGACAAGCTAGCACATAATAGATGACAGAAGAAAGATGGAATTGCTGTCTCTCTCTTTAGCGCCACTTGTACAGAACCATTCCATAATCCAGGTCCACCTATCCAGGCACTTCCCATTACTTTCAAATACCTTAGTGGTTCTAGATCTCAGCTGCTTACCTACTGAACAGAAAATGTATCTTATTCTATTGCTATCTTTTTCCCCAGAGTTAGTTCACAGCAGTGTGGAACAATGTCCGCAGACAGAGAAATAATATGGAGACATGCTACGAATATGGAGGGAATGAAATAACAACCAGTAAAAACCTTAAGTATTTTCTCTGACATGAAATAAGAGCAGCTAATATTTCTTCTGCCTTTGCATGAGGAAGCAAAAGTGTCAAGTCTATAGGAGATTTTTAAAGGGTGAAAAATAGGAAGCAAATAGACCACCTGAAATAAGCAAAAAGTAGTACACCATTCCCCTACAACTGCTTCCCCCCCCCAAAAAAAAGCAATTCCATATTTGACTGTTGCTGTGTAGCAGCATGTATAGCAGAGAAGGCAGGGGCACTCAAACTGCTACAAAATACTTGGGTTTCTTTGCAGAATAGCAGCCAAAACAAGGACAGCACACTGCAGAAACCTCAGATGGAACCGAATAGCCCACAACAACAGTTCTAGAGTAAGAATCACCTTTCCCCTGCTGATTCCTCTTATGGCTTTGCTTATATTGCATTTCATGAGTGTGAAGGTAAGAAGTGCTCTGCATGAATCCCACAGGCACTGAAGGAAAATTTACTGGACTCAGTAAATTCAGGACACACCTATTCAGCAACTGGTCAAACTCCCTGCCTGAAGTATTCTAGTATTCTTATCCAGCTGTGGGACATTCACAGGCAATCAGATTAACTAGCTCCAAACATATTCAGATGCATTTCTGGGCACCACAGAGACATGAAAGAAACATACTACATTACACAGAAGCTTTGGACACAATCCATATGTTAGCCTTCACTCTGTGCACAGATATCATGATGGCAGACTCTTTATTAATGACCAAAACAAACTGCACAGAACATTGATAAATTAACAGTTCTACCACAGAAATGTACAAAATTAATTTTACTCTTTTGGGGCCTGAGCTCCTCTAACTAAGAGAGTTTTGTTTGCCGTTTTGTTTATATTTCCCATGCTGTATGAAGCAATCCTTTTCTAGAAACAATGAGGCATGAGCTAATGTATTTATTAGCCCCAGTACCACTGTGTTTTCTTTGTGTTACATCCTTCAAGAAAAATCAGGTTATTTTCTTCCCCCAGGACACAGTCCAGTTTCCAGTGTTGGGCACCACAGTCAGAAACAGTGCCAGTTTTAAGAGTGGTTTAAAGGAAAATTTTTTTAAACACCTTTACCAGCATCGTCCCACTTATTTGCCTGTCTCTTCAGCAATCTGCATAAGGTGAGTAATGCCTTATCCTCCTATTTTGCTGTATTATACAATATGTGATTTAGGAAACTCAATATGCCTTATCAGCAGAGTTCAGCTTTTGTGTAAAACATCAAGTAATAACATCCTGCTGACTATATGTCAATTACGACTATCTGCTT
This sequence comes from Egretta garzetta, assembly GCF_000687185.1. NCBI lineage: Eukaryota > Metazoa > Chordata > Aves > Pelecaniformes > Ardeidae > Egretta > Egretta garzetta. Next base: position 6,022,751 of record NW_009260435.1, on the reverse strand, counting down.
AAGCTTTAAATACAGTCATACTCACGGTTACTCCACACAGTCCAGCTATTTTGCCTTGGATAAAAGCAGAAATCCTTCTTCCCTCCAGTAAGACTTGCACAGAGGTCCAGAAACAGCAGAGCAACAAGCCTGCAACCGTAAGGTGATAAGCATCAAGCAGTGCTCAGTTACAAAATAGGAACTGGTACACATGCTACAAAAATGATTGTGTTTCAATTTTTTACTTATGTATGCTGCCTTTTCATGTTCTTTCTGAATCATGTCCATGTAGTGGTAGACCCAGGTGTTTTGCATATAGTGATTTCAAACCATTTGTCTCATACCAGCAACGAAGTAGAACTCTGAAAAGAAAATTGACATCCAACAGTTTCCTCAAAGATTAACTTAGCCTCTAATTAGTCATTGAAATGACCAAAGATAATGCTACTGTGGATGCAGTATTAGTAGCTTGTAAAGATACAGGTCAGCCTGTTATAGAGTACAGGACTGAGCCACATAATTCAGTTGAAATTAAATGGAAAGAAAAACAAAGCTAAAGTCTGTAATTAGACAGTTTTCAACTTCAAAAAGCAAAACCTGCGTAAGACCATGTTCACTATGTTAAAGTTTTACAGATAAAATGTACACATAAACCTTATGCAAATATGTATGTATTATATTAGATTTATTTGGAAGCCTCAAAACTTCCTTGTTCACTCCCCACCCACCCCATCTCTGCCAACCAGGAAAGCAAGATGTGCCAAAGACTGCATACAAAAAGAACACCGAACTTTTGGTCTCTGAAGATATATAACAGGAAGGTTATCATAATGTTTTCCAAATGTCTGTCAGTAATTTTAAAACTATAAATCTTAAAATTATAAGCCAAATACGAATCTATGATTTTGTAGATAAGTATCACAATACCGGCACAGTCAGTAAAAAAAGAAGGTCTGAACAGCCAAGATTCTCCGTGGGTTTAGGTTACCTGTTATCTGTAAACCTGGATAATAATCTACATGTCTTTGACACGTTAACTATATTATAAACCATCTTACAGCTGTAAAATATACCAGTGGACACTAAGAAAACTAGAGCCATCAGCCTCTCTACGCCAAGTATGTAGCCAGCTGAGGGTGGGAGACAGAATAAGGAAAAGACAAAAGCAAGAAAAAAATCATATACAACTTTTTCCTTATTTAAGCCACAGCCTCATAGCTCGCCTCTGTGCACGCTCTCTGCCATTCGAATAAGTGGATCAATTTTCTAACAAATATTAATCTACTAGGTCAACATGACAATGCTTTTGTAAGGAGGCAGAGGGGGCCTCTGTGATAAAGAGACCAGAAGCTGCCCCATGCCAGACAGAGAAAGAGGAGCCCAACAGCAAAGCTGAACGCACGTCTTTGAAAACATGTTTCAAAAGGGTTAAAAAAAAAAAACAACTGCTCAGCAGTTGGCAGGGTTTGGAGAAAGTGTAAGAAACAATCTTGCAGACCCCAAGGCCAGGACAGGGGGCTGAAGGAAGCTGCAGCCAGTGGAGAGAAGCCCGCACAGGAGCAGGTTTTCTGACAGAAACTGCTGCCAGTGGAGGACCCACACTGGAGGAGGTTTATCCTGAAGGACTATAGCCTGCAGAGGGGACCCACGCTTGAACAGTTAGCGAGGCAAAGTGCATTGCTTTCAGATTACAGTTATGCCTCACGCACACACTTCGTTCTATTGAACACTTCGCTATCTAGATGACACAAAAACCAACTATCAGACACAAAGGTTAAATGAGAGTCATTGTGCTGTGAATATAAAATTCCTCCTGCTGACACAAACATCCTGGAGAACACAGAAGTTAGCTGTGAGCTAGTAATACCTACAAAGCAGTTAGCCAACATCGGAGAAACCAGAACACAATGCACACTATGCCTTCAAATGAATGAGCAGGAAACAAGGCTCTCTTCTGAAAATTGAAACAATATGAAATACAAAAGCAGCAGAATGCTAAAGACAACAATGCCCTGATAGATTAAATGTAGTCTTATACCTTAGAGATGGAGTCCTTCAAAATCCCTATAGGCTGGGCTGTAAAAGACTGTACAGATTCTAACTTAAAAAAAAAAAAAAAAAAAGAAAAAGAATGCTATCAAACCATTCATGACCAAGAAGCTAAAAGCAAAAGTCTCAGCCCACCCAAGCAAAGGAGTATAACACACAAGACTTTTTTGTAGCATGTACAAGCCTGATCTCAGATATCTATCTGATTAGGTTAACAAACCTTACTACTTCCATATACTTCATAAAAGTCATACTAAAGAATCTGAGCATATATCTGTATCTATAAAAATCCTTTCCTTACAGATTTTATTAACCACCACTTCAGGTCGATTCCTCCAAATGAGTTCTGTTTGTCCTTCTTTATTAATGCTGCTTTCCAAGGGAAAACCCTATTCCTTCCACAAGCTGTGTACAGGTGAACCACTGAGACTATGAGCCTTGCAGTCACAATCTAAATTTCTACCAGGTGCTTCACCAGGTGTAGTACCATCAGCAAACAATGACATAGTATTATTTTTCCCCTTGGAGAAGCAAGCAGAATGTTTCTTCTCCACTGTCCACTGCATTTATCTGAACCACAACCTAAAAATTGTGCAATTAGGCAAGTAGGTAACAGGTCACCTTGTGACGATTCTTTTTATCCCTTAACAGAAGAGCTAAAAAAGCAGGAACTTCTGACTTGATACGGCTTATTAAAATTGAAGCAGGTACAAAAAGGCACTAAAGAGATGTGGCACCTAGACTTATGAAAACTGTTTTGAGAGTCTTCACACTGATGAATAACTCTTCATTCTTTGATATCGACAGGGGAATTCTGGAAATGAACAGAAACACCAGTCTGCCTTATGACAGCACTTTAAGTCTGTCTTCTTTAAGCCATGGCCATCACTGCCAAACACCTGAACTCCTCCTTGTGCCATTCCTTCACCATTTCAAATATAAACAACTTTAGAGGGTTGCAGACAGTTTAAGGTTCTACAAAAAGCATACCACAAGAATCTTACATTATGTAACTTCTCACAGACATCATCCTCCTCTTACATTGTAATCTACTGTCATATCTCCAGGCTATTAATCTTTTTATGTCAGTGATCAAGTGTCTGCTGGTTACCCTGTAGACGGTCCTTGTACTGTAGTATCCTTACTGTAAGACAGTTGTTTTACACTCACTTTTAAACAGAGTCACTTCTGTATTCATTGACACATGTATCATCATTAAACAAAGTCAAAGCCAATGATTCAAGCCCACAGTTTAAAGTGAAGTATTTTGGAAGTTACAGTTGCACATAAGAATATCAATATTAAGTTTTTCATCCCTGTTTAGTATGAAAACAAGTTCTCAAGTCTTGGACTTTACCAACAAAATATTATTTTGTGTAGGCTAACATTTCTCTCATGGAAAAAAAAAAAGCAGCTTTGCAGACAGCACGCTGTTAATTATGTTTTATTTAATTCCATTTTCATGTGTCTTTAAGGGTTAAGTTATTTCATCATGAACATACGACAGAAAAAAAAGCAACTTTCTGCATGGTGAGATGTTAGCACCTATATTCTGTTACATAACTGAAACATTAACTATTTATCTAAACCATCACTAATGACACGATTCATTTTCATGAAGTTTTCTGGATATATGTACCTTGCCTGTACTGCATACTATTCATATCAGACAAGTTAGAAACCAAGCTTCACAGAAATTGTAAAGTTTGCAATCATAATCACAGCTCATCTGCTTGGCAGAGAATAAAGCAAATGTTTACCATGTTGATCATGTGGATTACCACTTGCTCTTAAGAGAATGCATACAGAATAATACCAAAGCACAGGAAAAAATGGCATGCCAAGTAACAAAAAAGTTGGGTTGGCCAGTACACAGTGTGATCAACTTGGTGATGAACTGATAACTATTATGGAGGTTTTTCAGATTTTCAGCTAAGTGTTTAGCTGGTCATTTGCATTTCTTACTTTCCAAAGGAGAGAGTTTTTAAAAATCACTCTGAACCTAGGCAAGGAAGATATTTCAGGTAGTAGAGGCACAAGCACTTCAGATTCCTTGGGTTTGCTGTGCTTTTCTGAACTCGAGATAAGATCCTACATATGAAGATCTACGTACCACAGAGTTGATGATGTGTGGTCCTATGGCCACATCGTTGACCACAGAAACCTTCAAAAGTTTCAAGTTTCTTGCACTGAACAAGTTCAAGATGTTAATGCTAAGTGACAAACTTCTTCCAAAGAAGTTTCATATTGATGAACCTGTGACTAAATTTACAGAATGTTGACAAATGAATCCAAAACAATTTCTCCCCTTACTCAGTATCGGGCTTTCCTTGAAAACACATTTACCGTCAGATAAAGTTATCAACAACGGTAATTTTTCAAAAAATAGTTTTCCATGTGGCTGATATTCATTAATGTGTATGACAGCATTTTCAAGCAGTGTATTGCTCCTAGAACCTACTCTCTGTCTGTCCATGCATGTGACTTCAGCCATTGGCCAGCATAAAATGAAATACAGGAACAATTTGCTGTCATTTCACATGCTGTTTTGGGGTGTGGGTTTGGTTTGGGGTTTTTTTTTTTAGATTTTGGCACTGTTCAGAGATGGAATACACTGCTGGTTTTAAGAGAATAGCTGAGAACACTGAAAACACATTTTTCAAGTCTCAGGTTAGAATTAGCAATTGTTGACTCTTAAGAATTACGGATGGTAAAAATGTGATTGAAGAGTTACAGTTTCTTCTCAACTTCCTAAAAAATACCTTTGGGAAAAACACCACTGCATTTCTGAATCACATCACCATAATGTTTGAAAAATTACTCAAAAATGCACATAACTGGAAATAACTATAGCCCTAAATGGGGTCTCATGTAGAGTCATCATGTTTTCTGAATTTCCTTTGGGATTAAGAATTTAAGGATTTCTTCCACCACACCATTACAAGGCACAACATATACAGAGCGGCTAGAACCTTGAAGTAGAAATGACTGTTTACAATACTATACAATATGTAAAATATGCTTTTTTCCTATTCCACAAGCAGTGGCTGTACAGAAGAGGCTATCTGCGTACCAAAATCAGAGTAGAGAATCAATATAAAGATATTGCTTCAGAAAAAGAAAATCCCAAGACTATAAGAACTTGCCATGCCTCCATACAATACTGCAAGGATATCATCTAGCAGAGGTGACCTGGAGGGAAAAAACTGCTTGGAAGAGCAGAAGATGCACCGCGAAGATTATTACTGTCCTATTCCAAGGGTTTCTTGGAAAGTACCTTTCCTCAGATGCTTTGAAATTGTTCAGGTGAACGAGCTCTCTTGTGCAACCTAAACATAGCTTAGAAACAAATTTCAGGAGCAAAGTACACATACAGATGGGATAAATGTCTTCCTTGCACTGAGAAAGCAGCTGTCCCATCTAGGATCTTGTTTACATTCCCCAAGCCTTTTTTCCCCATGTTTCTCCCCAGCATGTTCACTTTGGTACTTAGAACAGGCAAACTGACAGCTGTGCATATGGGAAATACTATATACATCACATCACTGCCTTACATAATGCCCATTAGAATTTCTAGACCACAGGTGTCTAAGGCAATTATTTACTGAATTAGGTAAAGCTAATAATTCAACAAATAATCTCAGTTTTGAAATTGGGGAAGTAACTGATACTGTTTTCTAGAACCTGTGCAAAACTACACTTACATCAACTGTCCTCAGGCCAGCTGCAGGTTCTGTGAGTTTGGTTCCATGATACATCTGGAGAAAGGGAAAAAAAATAATTAAACTATATCTAAGAAATTCTGTCTCATCATCTAAACTGTTGAAACTGGCCCCATTTTTCCAAACATGGTACCAAATACCACATTTGGTTCAAACCACGAAGCGGTTTGGGACGACTCCAAAACCTAGGGGTCATTATTTTGTTCATTGCTGCACAAGGCATGTTTTTGTCACTGGCAGTTACCCCTCTTTTGCTATTAAGTGATACTTAGCCAGGATGTGCACGTAGGCTCATACAGGAGGTCCTGACACTCCACACCAAGGTTCTCTCACTCCTTTCTTTAAGCGGACACTTTGTGGCAAATTATTCATAAACCCTGGCCTCTGCCTTCACCCTCCACTTCCACTGTAGAAGCATAGATTTGACTTTGCCCAGATATCCATCATCTTTTGCAATAATCCTTCACTAAAGTTCAAAATGCTCCAGGCCAACAGAAAGCTTGCTGCAGCTGGGCTTCCAGACTACAGCATTATTGCTGTCTGTCACTCCCTTGACCTGTTAGTTGGAATGATCTGAACACTGGAAAAGCAGGTTAGATGCCAAAGTCATCTAGTAAAGTCTTTTTTAAAAGCATGTTAAATGGGGTTGCGTTCTAGAAGAATTTTCCTTGCATTACACGCTGGACAGGGGTAAGATAAAATACCTTCTTTCAAACAGACAAACAAGATACACAAGCGCCTCCAGTGCTGGAAAAACCGAAGGCAGTCACGCAACGGGGGAGGGACGAGACTTCCTTTTATTCACCTGTTATTCACCTGCGGTTACGCTGAGATAGC
>NW_009260435.1:6014831-6015963 GCF_000687185.1 Egretta garzetta | reverse complement strand
CCTGCCCCGCCGCCCGGCCCGACACTGTCGCCCACCCCCGCTGCCGCGAGCGCCTCTACCAGGCGCTGGAGCTCTCCCCCGGCCGGAGGCTCAACTGCTCGGGGGTCGTCCGCGGGGACGCGAGAGCCATCCAGGAGGCGCAGCTCAGCAACCTGGAGGTTGCGAACAAAAGGGTTTCCCTGACGCCCGGCGAGTACCTGAACATGACGAAGAACTGCAGCAGCTTCAAGGAGAGCCGGCGGTTCATCGAGTTCCCGCTGAGCCAGGAGGAGGCGGAGTTCCCCATCGCCTACTCCATGGTCATCCACAACAAAATCGAGATGTTCGAGCGGCTCCTGCGGTCCCTCTACGCCCCCCAGAACGTCTACTGCGTCCACATTGACGGCAAGTCCCCGGCTGCCTTCCAGGAGGCCGTGCGGGCCATCGCAGCCTGCTTCCCCAATGTCTTTGTGGCTAGCCGCCTGGAAAAGGTGGTCTATGCCTCCTGGTCCCGGCTGCAGGCCGACCTGAACTGCATGCAGGACCTGTTGCAGAGCCCTGTGCCGTGGCGCTACATCCTCAACACCTGCGGCACCGATTTCCCCATCAAGACCAACGCCGAGATCGTCCGTGCCCTGAAGGTGCTGCAGGGGCGGAACAGCATGGAGTCAGAGAAGCCCTCGGCCCTGAAGCGGGAGCGCTGGCAGTACCACCATGAAGTGGGGCAGTTCATCTCCCGGACCGCCACAGAGAAACAGCCGCCACCCCACAACTCTCCCATGTTCACGGGCAACGCGTACATCGTGGTCACGCGGGCCTTCGTGCAGCACATCTTTGAGAACCCCACGGTGCAGCAGTTCCTCGAGTGGGCCAAGGACACCTACAGCCCTGACGAGCACGTCTGGGCCACCCTCAACCGCATGCCCGGCGTGCCAGGTGCCATGCCCCAGAATGACAAGTTCCAGCTCTCCGATATGAACGCCCTGCCCCGCCTGGTCAAGTGGGAGTACCTGGAGGGCGACACCAGCAGGGGCGCGCCCTACCCGCCCTGCACCGGCCAGCACCAGCGCGCCGGCTCCATCTACGGGGTGGGCGACGTGCCCTGGATGCTCCAGCAGCACCACCTCTTGGCCAACAAGTTCGACCCCCTGGT
>NW_009260435.1:6013945-6014538 GCF_000687185.1 Egretta garzetta | reverse complement strand
TCGGTCCCGCCTGCCCTTCCTCCGGCCCCCCTGCCCTTCCTTCCTGCCCCCCCCGCTAGGCCGCGCTCCGCAGGGTTCCCCTCAGAGGCACCGTGCGGGGCGCTGTCTCCCGCCCGGCACCCCAGGCTGCTTTATAACGAACCATCTTGGAGAAGCGGGGCCACTGTGTTTTTCCATTCTCCTACATTCTGTTTGCAAAAGTGACCTCAGGACTTCTTATTGTAGACAGGCAGGGCCAGGTTATAGGCTACAGTGACTCCACGTCCTGGTACAAGCAGAGCTGAAACCGTCATTAATTTGCTTTTCTACAAAGCACCTGGCAGGCCACCCACTCCTGGCACCTGCTGCACTGCTCAGCTTAACATCTGGCTGCTGCTTTTGCATCACTTTTATTTCATTTTTTTAAAAAAATCCTTCAATAAAATCAAATATACTAAAATAGATGGCTGGTTGGTATTCTGTATCCTGTAGTCATTGGAGGAGAACCGGTAGTGCTCCTAGGCAGAGCCATTAAACCAATTAACCCCTCTGCGCCCCACTTCACCATCTGTAACATAGGGAGAGGGATGCTTATATAGTTAATGGTGTGCAAG
>NW_009260435.1:6001629-6013902 GCF_000687185.1 Egretta garzetta | reverse complement strand
AAAGATATTTTTGTGAGGAGTGCTCTCAGTAATATAACTGACATGTCCAGCAGTGTATCTGGCCTTTTAGAAGAACAAAATAATCATCCAACATGTTGTTTTCTTAAGTTTCTAGAAGCTGAAAGATTTGTGAACTTCTGTGTTTCACCCACATACATTTTCCCACCTTCTCACACTAAAGCCAGCCACGTTCCATGGATCCAACAGCTTTTCACTACCTATAATGCTAAGGGATTAATTCAGTTGTCTTTATACTACAAAAAAAAAAAATCTTCAAGTAATTTTTTTGTCAGTAAACACTCTCACCTTTATAAATTCAAGGTCTATGGTAGAGAATTAGCATTATACAAAGAACATCTGAAGCAATTCCTTAGCACCAGGCTACATTAAAATGAAGTTATGGCTGCAATCATACAGATCTTTAAAACATTGATTTAAATAGGATGAGAAGACGAAATAACTGACTTGAAAAGGTCTGTCATTGCAATTTTCTTAGACATTTTAAAATGAACTTGGTTGTAAAACACTGATTTTTAAAATGCCATGGTGATCTCACAGCAAACATAGGCAAAACCCCCAACTACTGGCAAGAAGAGCTCTCAAACAGAAATATCCAACATATCATTGGGCATTTGTTTATTCAAAAAGAGCAAATAAAGTGATAGGATTGCTGGTCCCAGTGGGAAGCCATGTAAATATCTCCATGTCTAGTGCATTCTTTTAGAACAAACAAAACTTCTCTGCTGACTCAGGGTAAGAACTCAAGTCTCCCAGTGTAGAAGACTGCATCTAACCACTGCTGCCTAATCTGATTTCGCTTGTTGGAGCACTTTTCATTTATTTCAAATTAATACATATTAGCCCCAGATGGTAAACTACTGCCAGTGGCTCATTGGGGGACTGGGATACCTTCAAGTTTCTGGACTAAATCAGGCAGAGTGGGGTCAGTGTGTTTTTGACTATTGGCAAGGTGTTGTCTTTTTCCCTTAGAAAATGGAGAAAAAAAGGTGCATATTCATATTCATACTTCTCTATTCTAAGGAATCACATCAAAACCAAACCCATCCATGAAATAGATGTCTGTAAGAAGATCTAAATAATGTATTTCTCAAAGAACCTTCTGAGCACCTACAAAAAGTGAAAAGGTGCTTGAGGGGTGGAAGAAACCCCAGCATGAAATAGTGATAGATTGTTGAAAGAGGGACCTCTCTATTATTTTGCAAATGTACCTATAAAGAAAGATATATACTTACAGGTTACTTACAGACTTGTTAACAGTAATTTTTATCCCCTTCATTCTGCAAATATGTTTAACTTATTCAGCTGTTTCTTCTCTCAATGTGAAGTATTGCTTGTACAGGCTATTTAAATGACAGTGTTTAATCTATTATTGACCGATGCTCTCCTGACAAAAAAAAAATGGTATGGATGGAGAGACAGAGACAAGCACTTAGATCTGGGGGAAAAAAAAGGGGGGGCCCACTTCAAATCTGTACCATTTTAAGTCTTTTAGTAAAGTCAAAATGCTTTTTCTTTTAATGTTACTTTTAGCAATCTATGCTCTTCCTGTTTAGACCTGGAGACAGAGTATCTAACCATTTATCCACATTTGAAAGAGCTTGTCACAGAACATCACAGCCCCAAGTGAAACCAGCATACCACAAAACCAGCTTGGCGACACATTTAAGAGGGACAACAGTTACCTAACAACATAGCCTACGCAGCCTTCTCCATTCAGAGAGATCACTGGTTTGTATGAAAACAAATGTTCCAGCATTATTATCTGGAGATTTAAACAACTTGTGAACTTCCACATCCAATTTTCTTGATTAAAAGAAAATTTTCAGTTTCTGTTGGTGTTATTACTCACAATTTATCTCAAGTTATTTGGTTCCAAAACCAAAGTCATATCTCGTGCAAATTTATTTTCAACTCACTCTCTACTTTTAGTAGTGACTTCATTTCTTCTGAAAGAATGAGACTACTCCCAAATTTAGAAGGTGAACTAAGACAAAAAGATTCTTACAAAGGCATGTTCTCAGAATTTCCTCTTCCAAAGACATTAGAAATGTCAGATTTATGAATGCAGCCACATATCAAAGTAGTGATACAGAAAATTTTAAAAAAAAAGTCTTTTTACCCGTGACAAATGACAATAAAAAATATCACTCAGCTCTAATATAGAACTTTGTATTCCAGAGATCTCAAAATATCTTAGAAATAAGAAAGCCGTCATCTTAGAAAACTAGCAACAGGTCACAAAGAAAAGATGTAAGTTGCCAAGGTTAGTTGCAGAACTGAAAAAAGGATAAATTTCAAATAGAGTAGAACAAGCTCTAGTACAAAGTAGCATTAGCATATCAGAATACAGGATCACCTCCAAAAAATAGGTTAAACCCCTATGAAATTCATCAGTAAAATCTTGGGTTATCCAAATTGGAAATATAGTCATATCAGAAATATTAGCGTTAACTTTGTCTAGTGAGAGCATGAAAATCTACTTCTGACACTTCTGTCTACAATCAATTGTTAACTAACACCTGAACTTTAAATATATCACCAGTTGTTTAAGGAGGAAATAAGTTGCAAATTGCCATTTACCTTTCAAGATAGGCACAGGAGGAAGGTGAAATTAATTCTGAAATCTAAAACAGATTTATTTTTTTAAAACTCACCTGACTTGAATTTATATTTTATTTCCAAGTGGTTTTCACCTTATTTTTACAAGGACAACCTAATGTGAGCTGAAACTAGAAAAATACATATTTACACGGCAGGTCTTCTTAACTCTAGTTAGGAGGGTCTGTTTCCTTCTTGCTTTGCATTTCCTTCATACTTTGTCTGATCAACTCTGAAATGTCCTATAGTAGAGAGATGGGTCAAATGGAAAATTCAGAGGAAATGGGATAATAGATTCTGAACAAACTAGAAACAAACGTGACCTATAGAAACAAAATATCTGTAAAGTATTTGCAGTCATGAGCAAAATGGATTCAGGGAATGGGGTTAGGGTGTCCTTTTTCTTCTGACTACAGCAGCAGTGACCATGAAACATTAACTAGACTCTCAGTGAGCTATTTTCCACTTCCTTCGAGGGTGCAGGCACTTTTAACACAAAATATTAATATATCTGTGACTTACTACCTACCAAGCCATAATGGCTAATTTATACAGTAAATTTATCTTTGAGCAAAGCTATTTCCCTAACAAAGATCACCCTTTAAGTTACAGCAAAGGAAGAGTCTGTATCTCCCAGTACAGTCTTATTAAACTTAAAATGCTTTTTACCATGCTCCTATTTTCCCTCCCCCAGGTAATTTTAGAGTACAGAAAAGCAAAACCAAGTCACTAGTACCTTAACTGAAATACAGCCTCCTAAGCTGCTGAGATCCTTAAAAGCAAATATCTGTTTTGAGTAACTCTCATCTACCTCATTGTACCTGGTCATTGTGTAACAGTATATAATGATCCTGATTAAACTTGTCTTCTGGGAATTCATCGTAAATTCTTCCTGCTCTACACTGTCATTTAATCTCTGTGTGTCTCATAATATTTAAAGTCGTGTATTGACATCCCTGACTGAGCAAACAGCTTGCTTCAGAGAACACCCTGTTTTGCACACTTAGGGAATTCACTAAATCCTTTTTCTCAGAAGCCACGTTTAAACACAGGCAGTCATCCACAGCCACTGCTGTACTTTTTCCTTTTCTTTGCTTTCTATTATTTACTTTCTAAATAGAAACATCCACTCCAGCTCAAGGTCAAGGTACAAACATATCTTTTACTTTCTCTCTTCTACTGATAGGTGGAAGCAACTGTGACCTTTCTGAAGAAAATCAGCAAAAAAACCCAAATAAATGAATCAGTCCATAACACTATAGGCAAGGAAGAACCAAATAGGCAGCAGCAAGTATGCTGACTGTCTAGCAAGTGAGATGGTTTGTCTTCCACTGGATATTGAAATAGCTTAGTATAACAAAATTGCAGTTAATGCCTTTAGGTGTAAGTTCAACAAATTTTCCAAAACCACAAAGTACATTAATCATATGAACATGGAGGGATTAACTTTAATTCAAACACAAAAAATTGCAAGTGACAAGAAAGTTATGGATAGTAAAGCAATAAAAAGCAGGAAGAATATTGGCACCAGATCCCCATACCTTCTCTTTGCTCCCCCCACCTTCAGTGAACTGAAACAGCTCCACAGAAGTAGCAGATCTGGGGCATGGACAAACACCATCCCAGAAACATGGTTAGAGCCAAAAAGAACATGTGCTGCCAAGCCAAGTGTCAGAGCTTGCGTTGACAGCTGTGAGGTTTGCAGGGATTAATTCCTCCAGAAACATAGGCAAGCTTCTCTTCTACAGTGAGCAGACAGAAGTCTTTATCCCATAGGCAGATACTCCCTGAGGCATCACTGGAGCAATTCTAGACATCAGAAAGCTTATTCCCAATAATTATTTACACCTCAGTATGCCTCAAGAGCTGTTTTCTAAAGAGACGGCAGAGTTAACAGGGTACATACGTCATGCTGAATGGAGAGTTTAAGAAAAAAGGATACTTTAGAAACAACAACAAGAGAAAAAAAATATAGAGGTAAGCTAGGAACAGAGAGTATTTCCAAACAAAATCCAGAAAAAAGCCAGATAAGGTTGGAACACCAGACCTGTGTGAAGTTTACTTTAGAAGCTTTAGAAACCATAAAGCAACCCTTATTCATGTTGCTTCTTCACAAAACCAACACTAACTTCTGCAGTTTTTAACAGTATTCACTGTTAAAACAAACACTAAAGAAGCGATACCTGAAGCTTCTGCACTGTATCATAACTGTGCAAGGAACAAGGCTGCCAAATGCTTCTCTGTTGCATATGCACAGATTGCCCTTTGGCTCTAAAGGCCAGCAGACCACAAGAGCAGAGAATAGTACTGGTCACAAAAACTCAAGTATTCTTTGTGTATCCAGGTGAACTCAGTAGTCTGTAGACATCCAGATTTTAATTCATGTCCTAGAAGCATCTCACAGATGCAAAAATATCAGATACCTGCACTGCCTAACACTGCACTGTCATGAAGGAGACAGAAAATGCATATGTAAGCTAATTTTACAAACAATAAGTAGTCAAACTTAAAACATATTTATTTTGTAAAATAAATACAGAGTACACAGAAAACAAAAAGGATACTGCCATCAGAGTGGAAAACAAGTGGTTTGCAGAAAAACAGCTTGATGCATTTGCCGTAACCAAACAGAGCTAGCCCATGTTACCAGAAAATTTTAAACAGCAGTATTAAAACATTAACCAGATGTGAAATAAAGCTTCTAATACCACCAATAATTAGGCAGGCAGTAGCAATACAAAAGGTTCAGAGTATTGTTTGCCTTTCTTCAGTTTTTATTTTTGTTTGGTAACTTCTTTCTTCCTGTTGTTTTGTATGAGGCCTTCTCAGATTTTCAGCTTGAGAGAGGAATGTCTAGATCACAGAAGGATATGCTACGACTGCCCACTCATTCGTTTGCTGTTTCACCTGAAACATTCCCTTAGTCCCCATTTGTGCATGCTTTCTAGCCTTTCACACAGACTCAATTACACAGATTCCCTCAGCACACAGTCACTTCATTATCACTGTGCCCAGGAAAAGATTGCTTCCTGTCCCCAACCATTCCAGTTGCTCCAAAAATCTTTAAAGTCTGTTGTGCATTTCCTTTAAGACTACATTATTATTAGCAAAAGGAAAAATCTTAGAACAGTTCAGAAGCATCTGTAACATTTAATATATTTTTCATCTGTCACTTTTTGCCACTTGCTTAACTCAGGCTAAACAACAAGCTGATCAAGAACATCAGCATCACTTAAGCTTTTGCACATTTTTTCAGTACAGTTAGACTCAGGTACAGAGCACTTAAATTCATTTCGCAATGTCCATCTCCTTTTCAAATGCTTCCTTACAAGGCAAGGCACTATTCAAATCTGTTTTCACACCAAATAGGAACTACCAGGTAAGCAGGGTATACCATTCAGAGTATTACTGTTACGCATCACCTTCTCCTTCCAAAGGACCAGCTCTAGAGCTTCAATGGGACTATTGCTACTACTTTTTTCAGACAAGTCAGTAAAGTTGTCCTGAAATAAGAACATAGTAATTTCTGGTTCCAGCTCAAATTGAATCTCACTGATTACTATGTAGCAGACATGGTTGTCAACAAAATTATTTCTCCTTTCATTTGTAATTTTTCTTAGTATATATATTAATTACCTTATTTTCTTTTTCAATTAAATATTTATTTTCCTTTCAATTAAGGTAGCACTAAGCCTGGGAGTGCTAAAGTAGTAGTACACAACTGTTGAAACACAAGAGCAGTCTGATAGAGGAGTATCAGTGAAATGTAAATATAAATCCATTCCACACAATAACCTCACATCATCAGTACAATTGTGCCTCTCTATTAAATTTTTTTTTAAAATGGAAAAATGCCATAGTAAATATGTTAACGCACACTTCATTGGAACAAAATCAGATATATACTTATTTGCATTAGGAGGGAGTCCAAAGGCTACAGAGAACTGGAGATTGAGAAGTTTCTGTCCAGAGGCAGAAAGAGACTGCAAAGAGATGGAGGTAGGAACAGCAAACTTTTATACTTGTAAGGGCTGAAATTCAGTTTATGACATGATTATTAGAGAACAAAGTGTTTAAACCTAGAAGATTGTCTGATGTAGAAAAAGAAAACCACGCTACGGATATATGTTTGCATCCTTTAAGATAATGACTTGACAGAAACTTACTGTGCTGTTCCAATCAGAGAAATAATCTGTTTTTCTGGTTTCAACAATGGTTATTTACCAATCTGCAGTTTGCAGCAGAGAAAATCTAGCATAGATCCAAGACAAAAAAATTAATGGTAAACGTAATACACAGTCTAGCAAGCAAGTTTGTGAACTCCTTTCTCACTTGAAGGGAAGCAGAAGTTAACCAAACCCCAAATATGTATCCTTTGATGTCCAAAGGTAGGATTTAGAGAACCTAACATATTGGTCTGGAAAGGTATTAGAAGAGATACTAAAGCTTTATTACTTTAATTAATAGACTGGGCCATTGACACATAGAGAAAGGTTTCAACATGTAAATTATGCTCGTTTTGGCACAACCTAAAGATTTAGACTGATCTGAAAATAATTATCCCCTGGCTTTTCTTCTGTCCAGTTTCCAGTTTCTAGTGGTCTGTAAGTAGCCTACTGTCACAAATAAATGCATTTGACACTGCTGAGGCAGCTAGCATTCCTATGACTGCACTGGAACAATCACTGCTGTTAAGTCAGACAAATGAGCTGTCAGTATATTACATTCATACTTCTAGTGAAGAAACTATTTTAAGGGTTTCTTGATTGGAGTTATTTAGTGGAATGTGTAAGTCTAAAAAGAACAAAGTTATCCATTTGATATCTCAAAATTCATAGCTCAACTTTTCCTCTGAAGTCCTGTTGGCCAGGTGTCCAAATAAATGTATTCCACATAAATACAAAAAAACATTAAAACAAGCAGCACTAAGATTTGCTGAGAATTTAGTGCAATCTTATGAGACTCAGTTTCATTATTTCAATTTGATTAGCTGTGCGATAACTTTAATACTTGGGCTAGTGTATTATTAGCAGAGTTATTAGCATTATTACCAAATGGACACATTTATAGATAGAAAGATGCAGTAACAGACAAATATACTGGCCAGCATGAGCTGCTAAACTTTTACTTATGTCCTCCTCCATCATTCCGAAACAGCCATTTCTTGCAACACTAATCGGTGCAACCATACTCAGAACCCTGTAAATGAAAGACCTTTGCATTTGCAACATTACTTTAAACACATCTGGACAGTATTGGGAGAATATATTATATTAATGATCATTTTTAAATAAAATTTTCCAATGATCACTCATTCACAAGTTTTTAAATAAAAGTTTATTACAGAAACTATTTTGAACAAAAAAGGCAACGGTATCTGTTGTAATTTTTTTTAAAAAGTTACATTGTATTCATGCCCTATAAGGTGAACTGAAGAAATGCTACAGGTATTTCTTCTGCCATCATTTTGTGACACCTTCTCGTATAGATTAACTCACATCTGCATCACAAGAATTAAGTATGAGTGCAGTCCCTTTCCATGCTTCTCTCCAGAAAGCGCTGCATATTAACAGAAAATATTGCAGACAAACCACAGTTCTATTCATTCTGCAGTATTGGAACCAGTGTCTAGGAAAGAAAAAAGAAAGTGAGAGTAATACATACCACCACTACCATTGAGTATAAATTAAAGAGAACCAATGCCATTAACTAATACCTTCCCCAAGCTCAAAAGCATTCCCCAAGCATTTTAGAACACGTTCTGTACCGTGCATGTGATGCACGAACTGCTTGTGCTGTTTCACTTCAGTTAACAACATTGAAAAGGGCCAGCACAAAACTTCAAGGTTGTGCACACACATGATTTGCTCTTAAGGCATTAAAAATACAACCAGCTTTGCTCTAACTTGTAGTGATACACAAACACTTTATTGCAGTCAGCCACAAGCACATCTGGCTAAATCACATGATCTGCTAAAGAGAAAGAGGTTTGCACATCCAGTAGCATAAGCTCCTATGGAGCATGGGCTATAGTTTATTACACATTTTGAAACAGATGCAATGATGAGCACGACCATAAAACAACTGAGAGCAATTCTCTGTTCTGAACTTTTGTCAGAAGCACCAATTAACACCAGTGCAATTTCTGGTATTACTACCATTACTGCTTTCTTGTCCTTACAGCTACGGAAAAAGTACGTAACTTGGATACGGAGAAAAACAAGTCACTGTTTACTACCTTCCTTTAGCAAGTCAACTTCTTGTGGTGAAAAAAAGGCTGTAATGTTAATGGCAACTTTAAGTCACCCAGTTCCTTAAGTCTTATCTGCATGTTTTATCAAGAGTGAAAATGATTAATACTTGGAAAGTAAGGTTTCTGTCAACTCTAGCACTACAATCTGAAGTGACCACTGTAATCATGCCAGGATCGGGAAGCCATGAAGTACTGGTTTCAGAGGTCTAGGGTATATTTAAAGCCTTTTTCATTCTTAGTTCTTCCTTTTAGCATCACTCCCCGGGGATGAAACAAGTGGCATCATTTCACACATCTTTAGCAATATTCTGCCACATCAATGGTTTTAAAAGTTAAAAACAAGTTTGCCACAAAAGTCACTAAATGACTTTTTCCACTAAAGAATTTCAAGGAACATTGACAAAAGTAATCCAGTCAAGCAGACATGGAACATAAACTCCCGTAAGCAGTGTACGTACAGTAGGCCTGTTGAGCAATACATAAATCTTACAATAAGATTTGCAAATGCTAGCCTAAGCTTTTCACGTGCTTGGGTCCCCTACTATCAAATCCAACAAAAAAATGCTTAGACAGTTTTCTCAGACAATTGCTTTCTCAGACTGATGAAGCACTCCTTGAATTCAATAAAACATGGTGCTGTTCTAAAAAACAGGTTAATACTAGAAAAATTACCACACAGAAATTCAATTAAGGTTACCTGTGGCTTTCTAATTGCTCTAGTAGTATGTACTTCCCAACAACAGGCATACAGCAGTCTCTAACACGTTCCTATTTCAGTGCGTATGAGTGAAGGAAGCATTTAGCTTGCTTCTGTTTCATTTCTCATCATATGTAAAAGGGAGTGCAGCCATACTTTTGTCTGAATAATACAATCAATCTAGCTTTAATCAGACATTTGGTCAAAGCTTTCTATAAATGATCAAGTCTTGTGTCTCAGCTTATTTATATCATATTCTATACTTACTTTTTCCATCGCACGCTACAATTTTCACTTTATCCACTTTCACAAGTTCAGTGACCTCCCTAAATTCAACATCGTTCAATACAAATGTCCATACGTTGTCACAGAACCTGTATGTATTCAGAGAACCCTTTAAAAAGACAAGAGACATTTTCTATAGGATGCATCCCGAAGTAAGAGAAAATATGATGTTTACTATCTACTGAACTATGTACCTTCTAGAACTAGGTCTGCCATAAAGCCAGCTGTGAACCTGAATGCGTACAAACTTGGCAAGCAAGCAATTCTGAGGAAAATTGTAGTTTAAATGCCCTCCAGTGGCTGAAATTTTCAAGACTGTGTATATTATAGTCTATCCAAGGGGAAACTTCACAGGTACGCTAAGAAGTTTTATAACTTTTCTAATGTGTATGAGGATCAGTATCAGAAAAGATTTCTTAAAACATGGGCCATTAGAAACATCAGTTTCAGCAGTGATCATAACAAGATATGAATTCTGCAACTGTTTAAATAAAGGAATAGTTTAAAAAAAATCATGACAACACTGACCTATGTGACATAAAGGGGTATCCCTCATGTTTGATGTATTAGTGAGGATGTTAATGTGTAAACATTTTGGCCTTCATCTTCACATATTTTAATACTCTTGAACTTAAGCTCCAAATAACACTTTTTTAAATTATCCACTGAACACATTCTGAATGCTTTTCTATACGACGTTACATACACAAAGCAAGTTAAGTGTATTAGAGGAAAGAAGTTACGCTCTTTTTAACATATCTATCTGATTTAAAAATCTAAAATCTTAAGAACTCACTTCATTAATGTGTTCCACATAAGACTATAGAGGAAGTATTAGCACGTAAGTTAACAAGACAACTATTTTGGGGTTTTTTTGTTTTCTTTTTTCCTCAAAATTACAATCAAGTTGACATTTAACAATTTGCTGGCTGACATTAATTAGGGTGGCTGGCTGGGAAAAAATCCAAACTTATTTTTCTATGATTCCTACAGAAAATAACTACAAAACCATCCAGTGACCTGCATAAGGGTAGATCTACAACTCTCTAGTCTCTCTTCACATTATAGATGTGGCTGACAATCTGGCCTCATCTCACTTCTGCTAGGTACAACTAAGAGAAACAAGCCTCCCTCCCCATCTGCAAGACACTGGGGATGGCAATGCTACCCATCAAAGCAGTTCCCTCTTCCCCTGCTTTCATCTGCCCCCCAAATCCATTTCTGATTTTTGTATTCCTTCAAAAAATTCCTGGCAGAATAAGAAGATAACAAGCCTTACAATTGCATACAGAATGTATGTGTCAACAGTCATTATTTCAGAGTCAAAAACGGACCTTCATAAGTTTTTGCTTAGAGCACACAGCTTTTAATGACAATCTGCACCAATGCTTAGTTACTGTACCTCGTGAAGGACTTTTTATATATTGTTATCTTACCCTGAAGTTGACTCTGTTCCTGACTCGTTGTGCCAGTGCCGAATTTATAGCTTTATCAAACTGAAGTAGCACCTGAAGGGCCAGCTGAGGTGTGATTTGCTGTGACTAAAGTAGTTTAAAAAAAAGTTTTGAGTTGTTTCAAAGTAAACTCAAAAATGCATAAAAATTAAAACCATCAAAACAAAGTTCATGTGAAACAGGTCTTTAGAAGAACAATTTACAGAAGTACTATGTTCCTGCGTTTACTTCCTTTTTCTTGTTTTAACTCTGAGAGAAGAAACAATGCGCCAACATGAGGTTTTGAGCTACACAAAGATTTCTTCTGATAATATTCATTGGAAACAACCAGAAGAGCAGGGAATCGGTTACAGAGTTCCAGATTAATCTGGCTGTTCATTTACCGGGCCACAGAACAGGGGATTATGCCACTTACATAAAACATTTTCCTTCATCTAGAACGTTAGGAAGAAGACGTCCCACATGCACAGAGTACCAACAGCTTTTGATTTCAATCAGTAAGTTTTCCAAACGTTGGCCAAAAGTACCCTGATACAGCAACCACAAAGCCGTTTTAATAATTAACCTCTCTTTTTATTAAGCTAATCGCCCAGACCCTAAACCCCACAGCCACCTGTATGAGCTCATCCAGGCTCTCCTGAAGACTGTTCCCCAGCGTGGTGTTTCTATACAGCTGATATGCCATGGTTTACCGAGATGGGATGGACACCTTCCTGATCATCCACGGCTCTGGATGCCTGTTATGTCCTCGCTCTCATATTAAACAAACAAACAACAAACACACAAACCACCAAATTAAAAAAAAAATCTAAAAACCATAACAGAGCCCTTAAAGCGCAATGCTCAGCAAAAGCAAACAGTTTAAAAAATCATTCCACAATCGCTGATCGGCAATTAAGAATGGCTCAAAAGCAAAGCGTGAACACCGGCAGGAAACCCCGGGCGCCGGGGACGGCACCGGGAGG
>NW_009260435.1:5985410-6000882 GCF_000687185.1 Egretta garzetta | reverse complement strand
CCCCCCCGCCCCCCAGCCTCACCCGCTCCAAGCGGCCGGAAGAGGTAGCGGCCCCTTCTCAGCCGCCCCGTGGCCCGGAAGCGGAACGGCGAGGCCCGGCCTCATCCCGCCCCCGTGAGCGGAGCTCGGCCTACCCTAGGCGGGGAGCGGGGCGGGTGCTGCCAGGGGTACAGCCATTAAACATAGAGTAGTCTTCCAAGGGCTTAGGGTTAACTTTTAAAAATTAAAATTAAAGCCTACGTAGGTCTAGGTTTAGGTTTATTTTACTTGTTCAAGTGGCTGAAATCCATGCCCTCCTTAAATTAAGAGCTTAACCCCTTTTCCTCTAACATACTCCAACCTGTACGAATTAGCAAAAACCTTTGAGATATTTAACTCCAAAACTAGCTTCAAAATAATTGCTAGATTTCACTGCGGGTAGTGAACCAGCACCTACAATGCTCTAGGAACCAAAATTCAAGTTCAGGATTTTGAGAGGGAGCAGGTGGTGCGATCAATCACAAAACACTCCCATATTATCAATATATTCCTTAGTAAAGTAAAACATTCAGACCTTTTTCAAAAGGTATTTATTGTGTATAGCATTTTTTTTCCTAATTAAAAAGTTCACTGTAAGTATTAACAGCTAGCACATTCAGAAATGTGTTTATCACATTACTCCATGACACCTTGGAACACAAACAGAAAACAAGTTCATTTAAAAAGAAAGGATCACAATATTCTTAGGAGGTAGGTGAAGAGTCTTAGATAGTTTTATATTAAATGGGCAAAGGAAAACAGTCACATCTGTGAAGACTATTACATCAATTTAAGCCAGTTATCCACAAGCTATGCTTTTGCATGACTACAGCAGCTTCATTTTGTTAAACACTGCACATTTCCCATATCAGACACAAAGTTTACTGATACTAACAATGTCTTAACCCTTCTTATCTACCATTCAACTGGTAGAGCACCCTACTACTCCGGCTTTTCCTTTTAATAAAAGAGCTTTGTTCAGATGAGTGGGTAATAAACACTGCAAAGCCACTGGGAAAGTAAGCATCTGTCTGCCATAAATATTTTTTGTAATTATTAGCCTGGAATTCCATATCATAAATATTAACTAGCAGCTGAGCAAAATAGAGCAAGGAGCATGGTAAGATAAGGACTTGACTTTTTGAAAACACTACAGTAGCTTCTCCTCAGATAATTTTCAGTACTGGAAAAAAAGATGAGTATGTTTAAAATCAGAGTAGCCGGGCAGTCCAAACTGCAAAACTGAAAAAAAAAAAGTATCTAGTTGAACAAAGAATGGCTTTAATTTCACTGATCTCACTCATGCTTGAAAGGAATTATGAAAAACTAACAGGACTGCACCCTCTTCACTTCACAAATGTCCATGTCCGTCCCCCGCCCCGTTAGCTCAATATAGGGAAGAAGATATAATAAGAGAGAGAAACAATGTAGTTCACTTAGAAATTTGAAGCTAGGAAAGCTGCAAAATCTGTCTTTCAGAAAAAGAATATTTAAATATTCCTTATATTTCAGAGTCCTACTCTGACTAAAACCAGGTATTCTTAAAAAGTATAATTAAAGCACTTATTTCAAGCATCTCCGACAACCATTCTGTGAAAAATCCTCTAGAGAATGACCTGCATCCACAAGGATTGAATAAGAATTTTCACCAAAAGCTTTGTAAGAGCTCTGTGGTTACAAAAAGCACGCAAGCTATTATCCCGTTCCCCTCTGTGTCTCATATGAGTCTTTTTGGAGGGAGACAGGAATGACTTGAGAATTAGAGTCATCTCCAAAGACAACAGCTTTTGATAACAGATGTATTTAAGCCATCTTTCTACATAATAAATACTGTATAAATCCACGGGATACACAGACAAAAATTTGACACTGGAAGAAATACACTTTTCACCAAGAAACTTACTTCTTTGTGACAGATTTAGTTTAGAAAGTGCCCATTCACAATGCAGTTCCATTATTTTCTCTTAGCTACAGACACTTCAGGAGATGACATCAGCGAAGCTGACATGGCTAGGCACCGATGCCACCCTCTCCTCCCTATGACACACACATCAAGGTCATTTCATAAACAATTCCATTACCACCACCATGTAATCTAGTCTTGAAGTTTGATACAATTGAACTGTTGAAAGGTTTTAAGCTGTCATTAGAGCATTTAGGCATATGATGCAAACTTGCTGAAACATGCTAACAAATACAGGCTATATACTAATTGTGTGCAATTCAGAATATAACTACTGTTTCTCAGTACAAAGTTCCTCACAGCAAAAAGTACTATTCTTCATTTGCTCACTGAAAACAAAGGAAAAAAGGTATGCTAAACTGAACAAGTTTACATGTTATTCCAACTAGTTCTAAGCCTTTTGGAACCAAACAATTTCCATTTTAAACATCCCTGAACCTCAAAGACTTCAATCTGCTTCAGCACTAAATCCCTATACATCCCCCTCCATTACTTTCCAACAGAACATGGCTTTGCCATACTATACAGAATGGCAAGAACATTCAAGCAATCTAGAGTCTACTCACATCAGTCTTTAATGACACTTTCCCCAAAATATCTTTGCTACTTCTGTACACTTATCCTGTTGTAAAAATCAATTCACAAAAGGTCACGTCCACACACAGCGGCCACTGGCCCAAATGTCTCTATTTCAGTTGTGCACATTAATAACAAAAGCTAACTAATGACTTATTACTGCATATATAAACTAACTAGGCCTCCAAATCAAAGGAAAATTAGTGAAATTATCTTTTCTTGACAGGGCTCAGACTATTCTACTAACGTGTTTTACTTTTAGAAGGAAGTGCCATTGAAAGGTAAATTCCCTACAATACTATCTTATCGAAGTGATTCAGGATTTGAAATAACTTTATTAAAAGTATGACATTCCAAGTTTTCGTGTTTTTAAATATTAAAATATATGAAATTCTTTTATAGCTTTAAAAAATATAAGTTTGACAAAAAAGTTACCCATTTGTGTTCAAGATAACTTTGGGACCTCTTTGCTTTTTGTAAACATCCACCTCACCATTAAATGATGAGCTGCAACAAGTCAGAGGGGAATAATTCTTTAGTACAGCGGCTTCTCAAGCTGAGTATCTTTAGGGACAGAAGAACTGTTGTGCTGTATATTCACTCACAAAAACTTACACTGAAGATATAAACCATTAGGTAAGCACATACGCATTTCCAAAAGAAATAGTACTACTGCAGCATGAAACTGCAGAATCACTCGGCCACCAGGAATGACATTAATAGCAATCCCATCATTTGATAGTATCCTCTATACAGAGGACTGGCTACTCTATATTGCACCATACACATAGGAAGCAACAGGACATCTCTAAGAATATGATTTTACTGAGAAAAAGCCTTTTTTAATTAGGAAAAATTTGAAATGAGATGATCAGAATGCTCAGTATCTAGCTTAGGACCCACACAGAATCAGTAAAAATCAGGAAGGTTTACAGGTGTGCATGTTCATACACACCACACTGTGAACATACCAGAAGTAAACAGGCTGTAAAAGTGTCTAATTTACTGACTGGAACTTTACATTAACCTGGGTCAACATCAAAACTGAAGCAGGAAATAAGACAGCCCCAAAGAAACAGTTTACATTTGTGTTCTGCTTTCAGAACAAGATCCAAACAATGAAATGGATGCAAGGCAACTCTAAATTAGCATTGCCTGTTGAAAGAGAACATCCTGCATATTAATCTCTCTGAAACTGTGATACAGAAGCTACTATAACAAAAATACCTAGATCTTGATATGAAAGTCTCTGAATTGCAGACAAACTCCCAGAGACATGGGCAATTTGCCCTCATCTGACATGAATATGCTCTCAGTCTATACATGTATCATTAGAGACAGTAGATTAATTGTTAATTGGTAATAAGTCTTGACCATGGAAGTCTCTCTTGACTGCTATTTATCAGTGTCAGGTACTAATCTGGTTGAATGCAACCTTATTTTTTTAAATAAGAGAACTGTGTAACACTAACTTTTAATATAATTAGAGAACTGATATTTTTGGCATTAAGACAAAATTGTGAGCATAAAAAACAGAAGTGCAGATTTAATATATTTGCTACAATAGATGATATTGCTCAACTCCTGAAAGGATTTATTTGCATGCATCTTTCCTTACAGGGAAATCACAATGATTATCAGAAGATATTGCAAACTTTCACAACACATCAACTGGTGCATTATTGTTGCCCTGATAAACCTATAAACCCTAGTTAGGTGCCCAAGAACACCTCTTACACACACTAGTTTACTACCATTGTGGGGAGAAAAAACAACCCCAACCTTTAAATCACTTTTTTGTTAAGTAAAATTAGGGCTGGTATGATGTACCAAACTAAGAACTTTAGAAATGGATGTTTCATCTACAAGGATGACAGAGGTAGCCTAAGACTCCCCATACCTCTGCCAACCATTGATATTATGGCTGGAATATCTCCCAAGCTCTACTGAGTATGGCCAGAGTTCCTACTGGTGACAACCGATATTCCTCCAGGAAGAACTGCAATGAACTCATTTCCTACTGGTAGCTGAGATAGCCTTGACTTATTGAAGCAGAATCTAAATTTGCAACTTAAATTGAGAAAGGACTGATAAGTCTGATAACTTACTAGTCATTCAAACAGTTTAGCTTCCGTTGCAGCTTAGGCTTAAAACCTTTGGCCAACAGACTGAAGTTTACAGACCTGTAGTTCTGCTTTCTGAAAAGTGGACTAAAAGACACCAAAGCTCAAGCTCACTCTAGTGAGGTAAATGAGTACTCTGTTTGTGTTAGGTATGTGAACAAAAATAACAATCTCCACACTTGTGAAAGACTACATTATGCCATTGTTAATATCCAAACAAATTAAGGTATCTGTGACAACAAAGAAATGCACTTGACCATTTATAGCAAAACAGATTTATACAAGTCACTTATGGCCTTGTCTACCTGCAAATGAATTCCTTCAGCAGGTACACACAATACATTGCTCAGTCATAAAAATATATATTATCTCTTTCCTTTAACATTTAGGTATATAAATATTTTACTGAAGAACATGCATCATTTAGATAAACAATTGCAAGAACATCCTCTGAAAACATAGGGTTCTTTGACAATTAGCAATATAAAATTATTACATAAACATAGCTATTAAAGTCAAGACAAACCAATACAGCAGTAAGCAGTCCATTGTGTGCTAGTCCAAAGAAATTAAGCACCTTTTGCAACAGGTTATATAATATATACACACACAGAGAATGCATTGTAAATGGAGCAAAAATAGCATCATTCCATCTGCATATTCTTCATTCTTGTTTGGACTCCAAACTTACTGTTCGCTTTTCTGCTCTTGTTTTCCATTCAGCTCTTGGTCAACCCTGCTTAGCAAAGAAAGCAGTAAAATTGAAACTATGTTAACAAGTAGTTTAGTTTGATGGCTTATATATATTAAGCAAAAACTATTAATCTTAACAAGAAAATAAAGCTTTGACATAGAAAAAGCTTTAGTGAATACTAAATTAAGATTTTTATTGAATGCAGTCACAACAATGCTTTTTTAAAATCTATTTTCCTACCTCCCCCTAGAAATTAAAATTGTTAAGAAACCATTTAAATATAGCATTTGAAAAGAAGCATTTGAAAAGTGCAAGCGAAGTTTGACTACAGAAGAAAAAAGCAGGTTCTGTGTTTTTATTAATGAATGCAAGCAGGAATCCAAGTTTACAGGTAACATGACAATTCTGTCAAGCACTACTACTTTGATGAATACATACACTACAGAATAAGCACCGAATTACCTTTAATGTTGTAGTAATTAAGCCAAGAATGTAACAGCACTAGTTGAATCAACAAAAGTTAAGTGACTCCTTAGCTGCAATATTTCTATTAAGTTCTAAGACTCTTTTAATTACACAGCAAAAATTCACCATCATGCTGCTAAAACCATTTTTGTTTGTGGGTTTTTTGGTGGTTTTTTTTTTCTTAGTATCTGCCTTGGGGCTAGCAAAGAAAATGTTTTGCAGAAACCAGTGGATGGTTGACAGTCCTGCATGAAATGTACTTCTCTTTACAGTAAGAACAAGCTACAGTCTTAACTGGATCTTCTGGAAAATAAGTTGTGCATGGAGGTAAATTAATTTTAAACCCAACAGCAGTTCCAAAGTGAGAGAGGCTAAGGCCAAGTTTGTCTTCTAACAACCTAATCATCTAATCTACCTGCCCAGTCTCTCAAACTATAGGTCTTCAAAATGATAAAAACAATGACAGCTCTTCCAGGCTGTGAACCCATAAAAGTGGGAGGCAAATTTTGTTTGTTTTTCCCCCAGCTGTAAGAACTGAAACTAGTACATAAGGTCTGGAGCAGCACTGTCTAGAAGCAATGGCCCTAGTCAAATACCTGTTCACTCACACAGTACGTGGCTGCAATTCACCCCATCTTCACTGCAGTATCTTAGGAAAGCATGTTTTGATATGACTTATACAACTAATCTCAGAAAGTGTAAGAAAATATGGTAAGCTAATGCAAACAAGCTATGCATAAACATACAGCTCACAATACAAATCCATAGAAGCACATCATATTCCAGCTTCCAAAGTGACTCATACACATAGCCAAAGAATTCCTACTGCCATCCTGAACAAATTCAGTAACTAAACTTAAGACACATCTCCCAGATATAATAAATCATGCCTACAACTGCTTTCAACCTGATTGAAGTCTCAGTATCAAATCGTGCCTGTGACCTCTCCTCTATACAGAAGTTTCACTAAGAAACATACTACCTTTTACAAAAGTGATGGTAGTATAAGTGATGGTATTGACAGGGATACTAAAAAGCACTTCTTGTACTGGGGATTTTTAAAAGTCTTTACATTATTGTTTGAATGTCTCAGGTTTGCACCCTGAATACAGTAGGCCTTGCAATAGAATTGGGCGAAATTATGCACGCTGGGGGGGATCAAGCAGAACTGTTGTTCAGTATGTACTGAAAGGGTTTCTTAAATTTGACAGGCTTAGTACTTCAGGTTACACACTGCAAGATTATCACTTATTTGGAATAATTCCTAGAGAATGTTCAATACTTGTCACTAGCTTTACCTGCTAGCTTTCAGAAAGAATTTAAATTCCTTTTATTTTAATCTCTCAGTGTTCCTGTCTATGTCCATTACCCAATTTAGACAATAAACCTGCCTCAATAGTTGTGCACACACAGGAAGAGTAATTAAAAAAAGCAAAAGTTAGCAGCAAAACCTTTCAGAACATTTGTTAGTGACAGAGTGAAAAAATAACACATCCATTCAAAAAATTTCATCAGCTGCTGGAAGAGCTTGAATAGTTAGCAGGACACTGAAAATTAACAAAATTAAAATCCAATATTTATTAGCAAGGAACATAGGCACTGCAAATACAAACAGCACTAATAATACTAAATTAGATTGCATCTGTGCAAGTCAATAACTAAAGAGATAGTGAATACCAAAAATACAAAATACAAGACTCAATATTAGAATTTCTTCCAAACTTGCATCTCTGCTGATGCATAGCTACAGCTTAGCACCTAAAATCAGCTCTTCCCTCAGACATCACTTCTTGTTAGAAACAACGAAAATTTAACTCATTCATACAGAAGCACTACTTTTGCCTCTTGAAGATTCAGCTGAGAATCCATGTATCCCCTTAAAAGTGAGCATTTCATGTAATAGAGTAATAGAGACTATTCGCAAATATCTGTCTGAACATCCAGGGTGAGTTCTTTTAGACAATATACTGTACTTGCAGGCAGTATAGTTACTTTCATGCATAAAAACTGAAGTCACTAGTGCATGTTTATATTTACAAATGCTTATTCCTTTATGCAAGCCAATCAACTGGGAGTTAGTTGCAGTGCAAGTTGTCTTATCTAGATGCAACCCTAATCAAAATATGAATATACCTTTTCTGTTTCTTTCTAAACTTTTCTTCTTCATACCTTGGTGAGGAAAAGTTTGATTTCAGTAAATATAACATACAAAGGCCAAATTCAACAGAAGCTGCAAACTGATATTAGTTTCAATACAGTTTGTAGAAACATATCAAGCTTTGAAACTGATGTAATTAAGAAAAAATATATTCTACCTCCAACATTTATAACCATTAAACAAGAAGCATTAAGATTTAGTTACTATGACAGAACATATGAATTCAATACCACTTCTTGTACAGCATTAACATCCATCTCTAAAATTTAAAGTTGGTATTCATAACAGTTTGAAGCCAAATATTCTCAGACTTCTGTGAGGGATTATTAACCAAGTTCAGCTTTTGCTGAACAGTTAAAGGTTCGTCAATACAGAAAGAAGTCTTTCAAGACTTGGAATGACAGTCTGAATATGCATAACATCCTTCAAAAGCCCCAGTGAAAAAAAAACTCTTAAAGATAAGACAAGGCTGCTTCAGCATTGTCATGGCTTTCCTCCCTGACCCAAGAAAACTGCATTTTCTCTATTTTATAAAAAATTAAGTTGTGCAGCTGATACCAGCTGAATGTTTACTGCAATAACCAGCCATTTGCAGGGGTGGGTGGAGGGATTTGTCAAACATGGATGTGCCCTTCTATCCACACAGTGAGTCTATACCATCTTTCCTTATGGAGTTTCCAGTCTGTGATCACCTATTGTGATGCATATTTTATAGGTTTTATATGTTATGCCCTCTAATAGGCTGATCAATTTATCATCAGAATTGTTAGTATTTTCATCTGGCTTTTTTAAGACCCAAGTTTATAGCTTCTACTCTTATTACCGCACCCACAAATGCTATTGAAAAAAGTGTCATCATCATATTTGAGAGCAGAGTTGTGCTGATATTAAAACAGCTATTTGTATCTGGAGGGAAGGAAGAAGAGAAAACCAAGGATATTGATACTTCCTTCACCTCTTCAGCAACATAGTTTTAGAACTGTTATGGGTAAGGATTCAGCATTTTTCCACCACAGCTCTTAAATAAAATCCAACCCAGTGGTATTTCACCACTTCACTCGTTTCATATTTTAACATGAACACTGAAGATATTATAATTAGCTTCAGTATCAACAAGCCCAGAATTTCTCACTCACAAGCCAGTTTGGTATACTAAAGGGTAGAATAACTGGAATGTGGTCTTGCTTCTAGAAGACTAATTTTCACCCCATAACTTCATAATTACGTAAGGCACTAACTGTGAAAATCCCTATACATTAACATTTTGACTATCCATGTTACTGCACACCAAACTGTAGTCAGCAATATGGTCAAACGTGGATACTCCTCCTAGAGATAGCAATGATCCAAGTTAAGCTGAATTTTATCAGTGCAAAGTATTACATTCAAATCAATCACTGAATATGATATATACCAGTTCTAAAACATGATCAGTGTAGAACATGTTTGAATAATAAAACGTACTGTTTTATGCATTCTGGGATGCCAACGTATTCCATGGGGATGAGTTCAGCTAGTTCTGCCAGGGTAAAGACATACCTAATTTTTTGGCTGAATTTTGAGCTGTGGAAGAACAAATGCAGGGTAAGGTTACAACTACAAAACTTTTTCAGTATGTCAATATTAAAAAAGTTTTTGAAGTTTAAAGTAAACAGTTGTTACGATTCTGTGATTCTGTTAGGATTTTAAAAAAAAGCTTCCAGAGTATTACCTAATAAAAGGTTTTGTGATGGCCAGCAGTGTTCTGATGAACCAAGAAGGATGAACTATGATTAATGATTTCAGATTTTTCCTTAACCTGAAGAATTCAAACAGCAGACATAATTACTAGACGAAAGAGGCAGCATGACAAGGTTTTTTTTTTTAATATATTAAAAGTATATTTTTGCAAGCACAACTGTCACAAATCTAGTATTCTGACTTTCCATTACTAGGAAATTACCATCTGCCAGAAGAAAAAAAAATACCACACAATGGCATAGTAAAATTTTAAGATGCAGTATCAGTTTGCAACAATGACAAGAAAATAACATTCCAGAGAAGTTTATTTGAATCTTTTTACACAACTAATGATGAAGTTGTTCACGAAAGACCCCCCCCTTATTACCTTACCATATTAATACATGAAGTTTTAAGGATTTTGTATTTGCTAAGAGTATTTAGTATTCCAACACTACTATTTTCACAACAAAAAAAAAGAAACCAACAAAAAAAAAAATCAGGCATGTCTGTAGCATTATTCCACATTGTCTAGCTTAGGAAGATGTTTTCAATACACGAAATTAACAGTGTTTTTTCCTAGGTATGTAGATCACCAAGCACATGAACATTGTCAGAAAACACTGCAGAGCTTCTTACCTTCTATCAATTTGCTGGTAACATTTCCTAAGCCAGCCTAAACTTGGCATTTTTCTCCGTGTTGTTGCACCATTCAGGTAAACTATCATGTAGTTCTCCGCTACTAACAGCTCTAAAGTGCCAATTACATACCTGCAGAGACAAGCAAAGAAAACTTTCAAGGGAAGATCAGTTGATATTAAAGTAGTTCCTGGTAGTGCTCAGCTATATTTAAAAAAATACAGAGTTGTCAACAGTGTTGAGCAACATCTAATGATTTTTTCCTTCCCCTAAAGCAGATCTAGTTGCTTTTCTACTTGTTAACTTTCCCTCATCTGAAATATAAAAAGCTTAATTAAAAAAAAGAGAAGTAATTGCCCTTACATTAAAATGCTAAGTTTTACAATGTGAAATTAAGACAGTATTCAGAGGCAGATGATGACTTACTTAAATAGATTGTCCATTAGATATCTGTAGTTAGGCTGGCTGCTTTCAGGCATAAAGCAAACTGCAAACACAACAATTGCATTTAAGCCATCGCCATAGTAACCTAAAACCAAAGAAAAAAGCAGCAGTAGTGACAAAGGTGACTATACATTGACTACATTTACACAAAGTCAAGAACATTCAGTAAGCTTGTTCATTATTTACCTTAAAGAGATTTACAAACATCTATTCTATATGGACAGATTCATAAAGTTACAGAAAACATCAAGATTTCTTTTTAAAGTTTGTCTACTTCTAAAGAAATAGCTGAAGTTGATGTAAATCAAATGCTGTACCTACAATCAACATCTCAGTATAGAATCTTAGTATATTTAGTAACATTTGATATAGTCAGCTTTTCTTCCAACCTAAACTCCACAGACTGTTGAGAACAGTCATTAAATTGATTTATGCCTTAGTAGATCTACGTAAATGCTCTCAACACTCTTAACCACATGAAAATTATACTGGTAGCACTGACACTGCAGAACAGACAAATACATCTTATTACATACACATCTTATTGTTAGTAGCTTCATCTGAACATGTGAACATTTTGGAACTTCAGTTTAACAGAGGAAAAAATAGGAAATCAACCATATGCCTTAATACTGCAACAAATCAATCATCACATGAGTCTTTATGCCCAAAGCTCTTCCTGTGCCACCCAACTCAGCTTAAAGAAGTAGTTTCTCAACAGTTCCCCTCAGCACATCACTAATCCTTACCACCATGACTGATAACTTTTTTATATGGTTCAATTGCCTTCATGTCCACCCTATGGTTCTGTTCTCCAATCCTAAACGTTCGCCAGTGTCGGCCGTCATCCTTCTCCTCTGCCGCAGTGTATTCAGTAAGCGATCCTTTCCTAATTACATCAGTAGTTTTTGGTTTTGGAAGATCATCTGCCAAAGTTAAAACGTGATCAAGATGCATTATGAATACTATGTATAGTGACAATCAATTACAACACAGGTTAACCACTTTGCTATCTCATCTATTTTAATATTCTTTAGCCAGTCAGACAGTATCAGCTGACTTAGTTCATTCAGTCTTTACAAAATAGGACCTCATGCGTGTCACATACTTTTTATCAAAATACTCTATGTTGGCAGTTATCCATTGACTGTAGTTTTCTATGTTAAAGTACATGACAAATTTCCATTTGTGTAGGAAGCCTATTTAATTGTAGGCTTTCAGAACACAGACCTTGATGAATCTCACCGAAATAGACAAAGTGGTTAACTCCAATGATAATTACACAGGTTGCTTGATCACAGATTTACATAAAAGCAGGTTTTAAAACATTGACAGTACCTTGCAAGCAGACATGCAGGCAAATCTATCAGAAATTAAGTCTAATTCACATGTGCAATCAATATTTGTGAAATTTATGCTGACAGCAATTTGTAAAACAATTTGCTCCAATTAAATTATGATTCTCGACTTTGTTGCATAGACCTTACCCAAAGCGAGAAAAACCTACTGCAAGTTAGTTGTCTGTTCCCAAGACAAAGCTGTTAATTGAAACTATCCTTCCAGGAAAATGAAGGCAGCAGCATTAAAGGAAGAAAAGACAGAAACCCTTTTCAGCCACTTGTAAAAACAAGGCACAAACATTTGGAACATTTCATTTGCATCATTGCAAAACTAACCCCAAATACCAATTCTTCTTCACTAAAATGATGAAAATCCTTTTATACACAGGTAAACCCAGAGTCTGTTAAGAAAACTTCACCTGCAATATGTCTTTAGCTATTTAAAAAAAACCCTTATTCTAAAAAGTGTGTTTCTCCATTTATAAGCTATCATGGCATGAAGAACAGGTAGTGTTTCATACTTAACAGTGAAAAGAGAGCTTCCTCTTTACTCAGGAAATAAAATAATTTTATTTCCAGGATAAAAATAATTGAGTTTACATGTTTGAGACCTTCTTAAATCATGAAGTTTACAGAAGTTAAAGACTCCAACTGTTTGACCGACACAACAGTTCTTGGCTTACATAAAATGGCCTTAAAATGTAATTAAACTGCAAGTTTAAAACTGGTGCTTTAACTTCAACACAGAACTTTATCTCAAATAAAACTTGTCAGAATCTCCAGGTTCTGCCTCTAAGAGTGAGATGAAACATCTATATAGTTTCTTAAAATTAAGATTATTAATAGTGTGGCTAAGTTAACTTCCTATCAAGTCATTTCAGAATTCCTTGACACAAATCAGAGGCTCTTCTACCACCTCCAGTCAATCCAGAAAGCATGCAAACTCAAAGCCTACTGACCTTTTGCCATTCTCACCACAGTAAGCTATAAGATCAGGTGTTACTCAATAGTTTTTTAAAAATACCATTCAGTCCTCCTTATATACAAAGGCTTGCAATTCATCAGTTTCTGAGTAGCTAATCTATATCCCTTTATATGGTTTGCCTCCATTTAAAACTTCTCTATAATACACACAAAACACCTTTGGTATTTTTTTTCCCAGGTCAGTTCTTAAAAAACATACTCTAACAGAGAGTATTTTCCATAACTTCAAATCTTACAGGTTTTTAATGACATTCACCTAAGTTTATTTGGAGTTACAGCTAATATATTATGTTGCCTGTTTGCTCAAATCAGTCAAGGTCTGATTTGCTCTTTAAAATTCATTGCGCCTATTTCCAATTTCTAATCTAATCATTCCTTTTATATTTTTCCTCCTGTAATACTAAGTCAGTTATTCCCACCTGAAAAACTGTTGACCTGCACATAAGAAAACAGAAATATTTTAGGGCATCAGAAAAAATTAACAAAATACTTACCTTCCCATTCAAACTCATTACTATTTTCTGAAGGAGTATCCAAATCATCCAAATCAATCTCTCCACTCTCATCCAAGTCATCAGACAAAACAGATTCTTCACTGTGATCCAAAGTTAAGCTAATATCTGGAGCTGCTAGTTTCTTCCTCACTTTGGTTCCATTAACCTCTGTGTTTAAAAAAGCAATTTATTTATTTTCAAAGCTAAAGCAAGTTTAGATAAGCATATTAACAAGACAGAAAGCACCATGCTTTCTCAGAATGCATTGGAAGTTAATGCCCATAATTTAAACAATGCATCTTTGGAATAAGAACTAAACACAGGGTGAAAAGAACAGCACTTGGAGGTCAAAGTTCTCAAGTCCTCAAGAACGTAAGTTTAGCAATTGCATACATATTATGATCACAGTGGTAGACCACCATCCATCCTCCTTACAAAAGAAAAACCTGAAGTGCTGCCACCACCTAAGCAACTATTGCCCATGCTATTTATATCAAAGTGTACTGCGAGTTGTTCTAGATATTACACTAAATAATCATTGCAAATAATGCAATATATTTATGTCTCTAGCCCTTCTTTTTGTTAGGTATAAGTAACATTATAACCTTCTTTGATGAAATAAAAAAAAAATTACAAGCTGCAAAAAAAGAAGGCTAACAGACAACAGCGAGGACAAAAAATTTAAACTATTAGGTGAATACACAGCATGCTTTAAGACACAAGGCAAATACTTGCATGATCTAGACAGCAGTTGAAAGCAGGGAATAAAATAAAATGACTGATCCGGCACTGGAAATGCCACAACTAAAGCAGAGAGACAAGATCCAAAAAATTTAAAAATGTAAAAAAAAAAAAAAATCCTTATTATTTCCCCTCTGACCACTCAGACAGGCAACGTTCTTAGAAGGCCACAAAGGTCTGAAACTTAGAGCAAAACAGAAGCCAAATAACAAACCGTAATTTTAAGACAGGTCAGGGAGTGCAATGATTCATTTTTGTCCAGTATTACCTGGATAGCTCTGTTCACAGGCAGGATGAAGAGTCTCATATATTATTCCAAACCCCTTTTCTTTCTAGACAATTTGTTTATAATACCCCTCATAAACAAAAATGTCATTTAGAACGCTGTTTCCTCAAGCCTGACTCAAAAAAAAAAGCCAATCACCAAAAAAAAAAAAAACCAACCCCAAAACCACCCCAAGACCATCCTAAACAGAGCTTTAAAACAGCCATCTGAGCAGCATCAGTCAGCTTGACTGGAGTGGAATGTTCTTACCAGCTTCACTTTCTGTTCCAGCTGCAGCCAATATATCTGACTCAACAGGATCATCCTCTGGCAGGGGCCTAGCGCACAAAGTAGAAACTATTGTTACAAAACTTTTTCTTTTTTGAATAGCCAGCTAAACACCAAATATTTAGACTCATGCACTACTAAAAAACCACTGTGGGATAGTACTGAACTAAATTTACTTATAGCTTAAGTTCAAGCTTTCAGTAAACAAAGCACCAAAGTAGCAGAAAATTCCTTTACAGCAATTAAGTGACCATCTGCTGATGTGACAAATGCCAAAATACATGTTGCTATCAGTATGTCATCCTTCAGAAAATTTGTCATATTCTTGCTTGAGAAAATTTGACATGAAATACGTTACAGAAGTAGTTTAGTCATGTTATCATAGAATGCCTCTGAAGTCAGCTGGTTTAGTTTCTTTGTAGGCCCAAGCATCGCTAGCAGTTTTAACAGTTAAAAAATTTGCTCGGAAATATTGTTTAACAAAATATTTGGGCCTTCAGACACTGGTAATTATACGCAAACAATGTAGTTGCAAAAGATTACCACAGAGAACAAGCAAAG
>NW_009260435.1:5978906-5985386 GCF_000687185.1 Egretta garzetta | reverse complement strand
TGAATATGAAGTGATCCCTTTCCAGACTATAAAGAAACATGCCACAAAACCTTTTCAGGTCTACTATATTAATGGAAATCACTTCAAGATTATTATTAGTGTTAGTTCAGTAGGAAGATAAAGAAGCAGCTTATTCTGGATGTTATGCATTTGATTTGAATTACTTAAAAGTTAAAAACCTTGGAAAATCTTCATCTTGCCATTCTTCCTTAAACTCAACACCTTCCATTCTCCAGACAACTTGAATTGCTAATAGAGACTCCTGATCAGCCAGAACCTCTCGCTTTCAGGACAGTGGGCTAAAGGGTAGCTGCAGGAACATAACAGAAGATGCTAGTTCAGTACTATTGTAATTCCCATACTTGTGACACATCCTTTCACTTATAACTAAGTTGAGGTATTATGCAGAAAAAAAAAAAAACAAGGAAAAGTTTATAATTACCCTTTTGGTGGTGGTTTTTTTTTTTTTCCTCTTTTCCATACAGAACTGCTTATGGAACAGTTTATCATACGATTTAGGTTGTACATACAAATCAGGGCATACAATGCCCTGCTCAAGCAGGATCAACTTCTCAGTTAAAATCAAGGCCCTGAGCAACCTGTTCTATCATTTAGGACTACACCAGTTCAAACTAAGAAACCTAACAGCTCTCTAGATTCCATAAGAGATATTGAATAAGTGTATATTTTGAGGAAAAAAATTCCAGATGGTCAGATCCAAAATACAACCCAGTTCTTAAAAAAAAAAAAAAACACACACCACAAAAACAAAACCCACACACTTTAAAGATAACTATTTCAGAAAACATTTTCAGAGAGCTCACCCTGTGATGTGCAAGTCAAGCTGTGTTTTTTCAGGCTCACCCATCACCAGCAACAAGGAATCCCCGATAATGGAATACAATAAACCATTCTGCTGACATACAAGTCCAAGCCAGTTGAAGCTCTTGTCTGCGTTGGCTCTAAAGATTGGCAGGAACAGGTAAGCTTATCAATAAAGGTGTTAGGAAAACCAACACTAATCAAAACAGGAAAAAATGGTATTCTTTAACGTAAAGAAGCAAACACAGAACACCAATAAGTACAAAGTTTGAATGTAATCATATTGCTAATTAACCCAGAGAGACAATTTATTTTTTACATGGCTAAACAATTTACACTTACTGTTTTGTAGCATTACCTTTCACAACAATTATCAATTTCTCTTCTCCTGACCTGATTTTAAAATGTCCTGCAATGCTTAACACTACACAAGCTGATTAAAATAAAGAAAAAGACTTGATATTTTTTGTAAAACTGCAGTACCAGAGACAAATTAAACACTAATGACCAAAATTTAAGATCATTTTACTGACTTCCCTCACCCAGGAAATTGAAATAAAGTTTTAGAGGGTAGCAACTTGGTTCCTCTTAAGGGTCAGGCTCTAATCGTTTGAATCATTCAGCCCCTGCACCACTCAGTCACTGGCAGTATGTGCCTGTGTACACAATCTCCAAGACACTACCCCCAGCAATTGTCCTCCCAGCTCTTCCTCTCTCTGTTTGTTCTTTTTGACTAAGTTGCTATTTGGAGTAGTTTCTTACTGCTTGAATCATGTGACTTCCCTCATGAAACATCCTCTCTTTCATTAAGATGTTAATTTTCTCAGCATACAGTTTCTCCTGGGTACTAACCTGCTGAGTGTTCGCAACAATAAATTTTAAAGATTTGTGTGAAGATAAGACCATATTTTGATCAGTAGTAACAGTGAATATGTGCATAGTTCTTTATGCATTTGTTTCATCTCAGTGAGACAAAGCACAAGAAGTTTCACAAGGTACCCTATGCAGTCAAGGCAATACAGTGGTCACAATCACTATGGAATGGACCATCTGACACAAATACACAGTTCACTGAAACAGACACTAAACCTGAAAGAAAATCTAAACTGATTACTTTATTCTTAAGGGGCAGATGAAGAAATGAAGAAAACTGACTGTAAAAAACCACCACCACCACAAGCCAACCCTACTCCTGTGCTGGTGGCTGCAAGTTATATATACTCCTGAGCTTGCCTGCACTGCGTGCGCAATACAGTCCCCACAAGACAGGGTTTTGCTCCAAGACTAGGACAGTTTTCTCACCACACTTCTGAAGAAAACCAAACACCAAGTAACATCTATTAATTTCAGATGTACAGCATTTCAGTACAGCATCAATTCCTACCTGCATATATTTCATTACATCAAGATAAACTTCATACACTAAGACAGGCACAGAGTTTGAAAGTTACTGATGCTGTAAATCAAAGTTTAAGACACGTACAAAACACTTCTCACATTACTTGCAGAATTCTCATCAGCAACTTCTCATTTAGGTACATTTGAAAGCAATCATTCGCTAAATACCACATAATACAACTGCAAACAAGTTATAAGGCAAGTTCCAAGTTCAACACCAGATAAGCTTGAGTTTAGGTTTTCAGCAGCCGACTTAAGATGCAGACTGAGTAGTTGTTTTGGATGTTTCAGCTTAAAGTCTCATGTACAGAAGGACTATCATTTGTCAACAAGAAAAATGAGAAATTAAGGAGGAAGGGTAATCTTCTCAGGAAAGTTAGAAAACCGCTGACTTTAAAGTTAACTACTGAATTTTACATCACTAATATGAATGCTTACAAAGCAGGGAAAAAAATCTACTATTTCTGCTTATACAAACTAAAGCAGAGTTTAGAATAGTGCTGCCAGAGCATGCAGGGAAGCAACTAGAAAGGCCAATGCCCACCTGGAACTGAGTCTGGTGAAGGATATCAAGGATAACAAGGGCTTCTTCAAGTATATCAACAGCAAACGGAAGCAGTGAGACCACTGCTGAATGAAATGGGCGCCCTGGTGACAGAAGATACAGAGAAGGTGGAGTTACTGAATGCCTTCTTTGCTTCAGTCTTCACTGCCAAGGCTGGCCCTCAGGCTCCCCATTCCTGGCAGGTAAGCAAGCAAGCTTGGAAAAAGGATGACCTTCCCTTGGTTGAGGTGGATTAGTTTAGGGATCTTTTAAGTAAGCTGGACATCCACAAATCCATGGGTCCCAATGGAATGTACCCGTGAGTGCTGAAGGAACTGGCAGACAACATTGCTGAGGCACTCTCCATAGTCCTGGAGAACAGGAGAGGTGCTTGAGGACCGGAAGATAGCCCTTGTCAATCCAGTCTTCAAAAAGGGCAAGAAGGAGGATCCAGGGAACTACAGTCTCACCTCCATCCCTGGAAAGGTGATGGAACAACTCATTCTGGGTGTCCTCTCTAAGCAAGTAGATGAAAAGCTGTCTCCCAAAACATCCTCATAGGGAAGCTCAGGAAGTGTGGCTTGGATGAATGGACAGTGAGGTGGATTGGGAACTGGCTGAATGGCAGGGCTCAGAGGGTTCTGATCAGTGGGGCAGAGTCCAGCTGGAGGCTGGTAGCTAGTCGAGTTCCCCAGGGCTCAGTACTTGGCCCGGTCTTGTTCAACTTATTCATCAATGACCTGGACAAGGGGACAGAGTGTAACATCAGCAAGTTCTCTGACAACACAAAATCGGGAGGAGTGGCTGATACGCTGGAAGGCTGTGCTGCCATTCAGTGGGATCTGGAAAGCCTGGAAAGTTGGACAGAGAGGAACCTGATGAAGTTCAACAAGGGCAAGTGTCAAGTGCTGCACCTGGGGAGGTTGAACCCCATGCACCAGTACAGGCTGGGGGCTGACCTGCTGGAAAGCAGCTCTGCCAAGAGGGACCTGGGAGTCCTGGTGGATGACAAGCTGATCATGAGCCAACAGTGTGCCCTTGTTGCCAAGAAGGCCAATGGTATCCTGGGGTGCATTAAGAGGAGTGTGGCCAGCAGGTCGAGGGAAGTTCTCCTCCCCTTCTACTCTGCCCTGGTGAGACCCCACCTGGAGTAGTGTGTCCAGTTCTGGGGCCCTGGTTCAAGGAAGATGAGGAATTCCTAGGGAGAGTTCAGAGGAGAGCAACAAGGATGACTAGGGGACTGGATCATCTCCCCTATGAGGAAAGGCTGAGAGAGTTGGGCTTGTCTAGCCTGAAGAAGAGAAGACTGAGAGGGGACCTCATCAACACGTGCAAATATCTTAAGGGTGGATGTCACAAGGACAGAGCCAGACTCTTCTCAGCGGTGCCCAGCGACAGGACAAGAGGCAATGGGCACAAATTAAAACATAAGAGGTTTCAGTTGAATCTGAGGAAGAACTTCTTTACTTTGAGGGTGACAGAGCACTGGAACAGGCTGCCCAGGGGGGTTGTGGAGTCTCCTTCTCTGGAGATATTCAGAGCCCACCTGGATGATGTCCTGTGCAACACGCTCTAGGTGAACCTGCTTTAGCAGGAGGGTTGGACTGGATGATCTCCCAAGGTCCCTTCCAACCCTTGCCATTCTGTGATTCCTACAGCTGCTGTGGTAGTGCTGACATCTGGTTTTACTATGCCAAACTCTCTTTTTGATTCAGCTGTAAATCACAGATCTAAAAAGCTTAACTTAAAAATGTAATATATTGTAATAATCCAAGTATTTATTACTCACATAGAAGAAAAGCAATTAATTTCTACCTGATCCTCGCACTCTTCATGGCCAACTCAAAATGACGTGGTTTCTGAGAACAGCAAGCCTGATCATTTTTACTCTCCATTGCTCATGACTTTCCATTTTACTTGAAGAAATGGCATGGGAAGACTTGGAGCTATCCAAAAGTTAGAAACTTCAACATATCATAAAAAATGGATGCAAGACTGCCATCTTCTCTTACTGGAACCACTGGACTTTGGTGCTCAACAATACCTTTCATACTTTTAAGTATCTCAACAGGCAAGTTACAATATTACAAAAAGAAAAAAAAAAGTACCACAAGGAAATACATCACTGAAACCCCCTACTCTTCCATAGCAGGTAATGGATTTCCATTTCCAGAACACCAGGTTAAACCTACTTAAGTTTACATCTGAAGAGCATTACTACCTGTGCCAGAAGTCAAACATCAGTGTTCTCATCCTTTTTCCTGGAAGAAGAGATAATATCAGAGTTCTCTCATTAATACAGAGCTGGCTTAGTTGGTAGGTGCTGGAATACCAAATACAACAGAGTTGAGAAGCCTATTATAAATCACCATTTTTAAAAACTTAGTTTACAACTAGACAGAAACCCTGATCTGTCCAAGATACTTAAGAAAAAAAAAAAGATGGCAGAATGCATGAGTTCATGTTATTCACAAAGTTAAAGACCCCTTGAAAAATTATTTTTTAGGTTTTCACTCTCGAGTTCTCAGAAGAATACACAAATAAATAGGAGTAACACATTTATACGGTCCAATCTACCTATCCAATAAAAAGACCTATATTCAGTCCTTGATCAGCACCTCAGCACCTGAAGTAGAATAAATATAAACTTTATTTTGCAAGATGATTGCAATGATGAGTACGCTATTGAACCATGTACCTGATCAGCAAAGAACAGCATGCTCTTTCAGTCTCAAAGCTGAAATCAACTTCAACAAAAGGTTAGCCTACTTTTTTCTACATTTCACCTTCACCATTTCAACAGAAACATTAACTGAGCATTAGTTAAGTGAATTCCAGGTTCCAGGCATTAAAGAGGTGCTTCTAAGAGTATTTTTCACATTTGATTGTACAGCAAACCAAAAGTAACAGGATATATTTTCTGGTACACACATTCACATAGTGCAGTCATTATAATAATTTCTAAGTGTTTTCATAACCCCATTGGCTTTTAGAATGTGGCTACACTGGCCATGACCCCAGGAAACACTTCCCAGATGCGAATACGAACATCCAAACTTTATCACTTGCAAGCTTGCATAATGAGGTGATGCAAGGACTTTCACAAAAAACAAGTCAACTCTTGTTTCCTTTTACTCCCTTCCCTCAGGATCAAAGCACAGAGAAATCAGGCAGCTAAAAGAGAAAGCTTTCAGAAACACTCTTGCTTTCATCTTTGAGGATACTGCTTTAAACTCCACACTCAGAGCAACAGAAGAACCTGCATTCCTGAATCACTGAGATTCATTTAAAGATAAATACTAACTTGTCAGATGACAGTCAAAAAGAATTCATACGCTGCCTAAATGCAATCAATATTCCTTTGTAAGACTTAAATACACATACAAGTTGACCAGAAATAATCAATTACTAGTTAGTGTATTACATTAGCAGCTGGAAATAAGGAGGAACTAAAAAGAGGCACTAGAAAGGAACTCTTAACTTCTGCGACGTAGCTCCACACGGTGCGTGTGCTAAACCCACATCGGATAAAGTTATTCCGCTCGCACCCCCCACTCATTGCTCAGCCACACAAAACAAAGGGGGGAAAAAAGAGCCTCCGTAGTTGAAGCCAAGCCCCCGGCCTCATTAGTAAAATTAAGGCTGAAGCACGCGCTGCTCTGGTGCGACCACCCCGCCGGGGCAGGGGAAGGAGGTTCCCGCGCTCGGAACTCCTC
>NW_009260435.1:5957328-5978083 GCF_000687185.1 Egretta garzetta | reverse complement strand
GGGACCGCTGCCCACCCCGCGGGAGCGTGGTGAGGATGAGTCCCGCGGCCTGGGCAACCCTCAGCTGGCCGTAATTGACAGCGCCGCAGCTGTCCCTGGGCAGCGGCAGCTCCCTCTCCGCTGCCCTCCGGGTAGGGCAGTCGCTTGCCACGGGCATGTTCACCGACGGGGCAAGGCCTGGGCCGCGGTAAACGGGACACGGCATGGAAAATACGAAGCCCAGTCGCTGAGTTCTGCGTAGTGGCCTAGTGTGCTGTGCCTGATAGTGCAGGCGCCCAGGAAAGTACGAGATGAATGTCAGAAACAGGAGTGGGACCTTCTCCATGAGGAAAAAGAGAACGGGTAATATCAGTATTACATACTGGCGAGGCAGCCTCGCAGTAGCAGTTATTGAGCAAAAAACCTGAATCTCCACATCATTTTTTAATTACAACTTCATCTGTATAAACATAGCAGCAATGGCATCCAAAATACAGTCCTTCATGACACAATGTAATGATATTACATATGCACCATAGAAACACAGTTAGATAAATCTAATTATCATCTTTTTTGCATACCTAAGAAGGGTAAGGGTAGCCAGAGTTACTAGGAGATCAAGGTGGAAGGAAGGTTTTGGCTAAGGTTTAGAACTTGCCCCTAATACATTGTTGTAATATACAGCCAGTTAATCTGCTGCCCAAAGGTGAATGATGCAACAGTAGCAACAAAGCTTGTTTGATTGTAGGGTACTGAAGGAACTTGGAATAAATGTGGCAGATGTGGAGAGGTGTGGCAAGAATTAAAAAGTGATGTAAGGGCACACAAATGAGTGGAGGGAAATGAGAAA
This sequence comes from Egretta garzetta, assembly GCF_000687185.1. Taxonomy (NCBI): domain Eukaryota; kingdom Metazoa; phylum Chordata; class Aves; order Pelecaniformes; family Ardeidae; genus Egretta; species Egretta garzetta. The sequence continues at coordinate 5,977,254 of NW_009260435.1, read as the reverse complement.
GAAAAATGCCACAAAAGAACAGAAAGCGCAGGCACCCCCAACCAACAAAGATAAAATCTACGAATAACAGGGGAAAAAAGCAATTACTAAGGTAAATTAATTAAAGCATTGAAAATATATTTATAAAGAATTAGTATCATGCACAGCAAGCAGCCTGAGGCCTGTAGGCACTACTGTAACATAACTTTATCAGATAATAGTTAAAAATTTAAAGCAAGAGCTAGCTTAAGTATAAAGAAAGGGTGGTTTATCTGGTGTAGCTAAAGTAGCAAATGACATTAAATTATGATGTTGAGAACAATTTTATTACCTAATAGATAATCTTCCTTGTCTTCCAACAGAGCAGTAATAAATAAAGGGCCACCGTGACTTACCTATTAAGTGAAAAGGTTGAAAGTTTTCCACCAAATTAACGTTTTAAGAAAAAATTAAATCTCATTAAATACTTTTAATGCTTTTCTAAATGTGCTTCAGTAGTTGATAAACTCAAAACTGTCTTCAAAATGCATAAATGTCATCTGCAGGACAATGCCAGACTTGCGTCATGATGGTCAGCAAAGCTGTGCAATTTCCCATCTCTTACACGGGGTGGCACAGTGTAGCTGGAAATCTATCAAGTGTTAAACTGTAACCTAGAAAACAAGCAAACAGGAGGTCAGAGTCTAGGGAGTGTTGAATAATTCTATTTTTAAACATCAGACAATTGCAAATACAAGCAGATTCATGCATGAAAGCTTTACCAAAGAGAACAAGCTTGAAGGAATAATGCTCTGTCACACGAATGTTGTCCTGTACGTGGAAAAAATAAACTCTTACACAATTTGGGGTCTGAAATAATTCACAATTAACTGTTAAATAGAAAATAGTCATCAAAAGCAACAGAATACCAAAACATTCACCTTTTTCATTGTCTTTTCCTATTTTACTTAGAAAAATATTTTCTAGTAATGTAAAAAAAAAAAAACTAGATTAAAAATGCCCCCCTTTCAAGTGGTTCAAGCAATAGCTCAGAAATGTTGGAATTTTATATCATTCATTTGAAAGTCTGTCTCTGTGGGGTTGTATGTAGAGACTGCATTTGTATAGAATTCTTCCTTGTCATTTTCCCTATATAGAAAATACGAATACTGGGGGTTTTTTCCAACTTTATTTTGCCCTTTTTCTGATGATAAAGGCTTTGGGCTGTAGGTTACCTCTGCTTTTGTAGTCCACATATGTAACATGGCTCCTGTCTTAGACATCTGTGACACAAAAATGACAAGAGCAACACATTATAGAGTAGTAGCTTTCAGGTATGTGGACAGGAAGTAGGTAGTGCATAACATTTTGCCTCACTTCTGATACTCCTATCAAGTGCATCATCACCTCTTTAAAGCCATTCTCTTGTAATCATTTGTCACACTACTGTAGCTAGCTGAGGGTCATAGTTGGATCCTCTTTGCCTGTCATGGGGTAAATTATTGAGCAGAAAGTGACCCTCACCACAGTCGTCCTATGTCCCTGTGTACTTTTTCCCAAACCTACCTGAGCTACTTCGGATAAAACTCGTGGTGCTGTAGTGGACTAGTTCTTCTTAAGCAGACATGCACTTCACAACTCCTAGCACTCCTCCCTGTTGTTTTGCCTTTTTCTATCTCAGAACAAACACCTCATTGCTGAAGAGAAGTCAAGGTCTAAGTCAGGTCTGAGTGAAGGTCTTGTGTTTGGAATTCAGCTAGAGAAGTACAAAAATACAAAGAGTGTGCATCTTTCATAAGTCAAACCAAACCCCAGACCTTTGCCATCTCAGGGACATAGCTATTACCTACATACAAAAGAGAATCTGTTAATCTTCTCTGTGTATGATTTTCAGGGGGTTTAATACATTTTTCCTATCGGAGAGCATCCCAGTTTGTTGGATACAAACAGCCATACCGGTAATAGAGAAAGGAAGAGCCAACTTACTAGCTGAGCATCTTCATGTCTGCATTTATGTGTGTGGTGAGGGATATAATTATTATCTTGTTTATGGAAGTCATTGATGTTCTTCATTAGTATTTAAATAAGATTTCTATATCTGAAAGTGAAAGGTACTAAATACATTGCTATTAATACCATATTTGCTAACTACTATGCCCTCAAGAAAAATAGATATTAATCCTATATTTCACTTCAGTTGAAAACTGAGGGACCCACTGACTGTGGGAATAATGTGGAAAAATAAAAGCAGTACGAGATCTCTTGCATCTGCTTCTTCCAGATAAATACCATTAGACAATTCCAGTGCACCAGTAGAATTGCAGACAAATGTGTACTGCTGTGGCTGTGTACTGTTAACTTAATTTGTGCTAGAAAGTCTGCCTCTCTTGGAAAAAGGAGATAGTAACACATAGATACAGATAACTTCTATTTTCTGAGGTTATTTTCTGCATAGGTATTTTTGACATGGTGAACATTCTTATCTGACTGCACCTTGTAAAAAATGTCTGATCTTTGCCACTTGCAGTATCAGCTTAATGTCTACCATAATGCTGTGTTAATAATATATTTTTTATCATACTGTGGTCAGAATCCAATATCAAGTGTGGATGAATGTCACCAGGAAAATATTTATGCATAACTGAAAAATCTGAAAATTCCTTCATATGAAACTGTTGAGTTTTCTCAGTTTGTGTTTCTGTGTGTTCTGATGGTCAGGCTGTTATTCATACTTGCATGCAGTATGAATTCAGTGATACTTGGCTCAGCTCACTTCTTACAGTTTCTGAAAAAAACATGAAGTACCCTGTTACATGGACAGAAGATATCTTTGCTGGTTGAGCTTGAGGGGAAAACTGGGTACAATTATATATTCTTTTAATTATTCATGACTTGGGTCTGAAGTGAATGTGTATACGTTTTTCACTTATTCACTTTATAAAATTCAAAACTAAGCCCAGAAGCAGTTTTATTCTTGGCAGTGTGACAAGTTTTCTTTCCTCAACGAACCAGTCAAAGGACTTGTTCCTCAGAGAGTTTGTCATCCTCACGTATCCCAGAGAGTCGGGAGGGGAGCTGGCATTCATTACACCCCCCCCATCACACATAAGCATGTACACTCCCCTCCCTCTCTCTCTTTCTCCCTCTGACTGTGACAACAAGCCCGTCTCAGAGGACTGTGTTTATATCTAGCATGTGGTTTCATTTGTGTAGCTGATTTGCAGTTCATTAATCTAGAAAGCATTGCCCAATTCTGATAAGGACAATGCATCCATCCATATTCTGCTTATTCCACCTCCTATCCCAGATAGTTTAGAGAGGGGAAATTTGCTCTGTTTTGGGGAACAGCTAGAGCAAAAGCAGCTCAAGAGCCAAAGCTGATGTAAACATACATTAGGAAATTGTTTTGATCTGGCCTATCAGGCTGCTGGGAAAGCACTGTGCTTCCTTGGGAGACATGCAAATTTATGGGACACAACTTGACATGATTAAGGCAATGCATATAGAAGAGGTAATTGCCCTCTGGCAAGAGAATGATGTCAAGAACCAATGATTCTTTACGTTCTTGGCAATGCAGGTAGGATCATGAAATTAGGGGCCTCAGAGTCACTATAGTTTAGCTGTTGGGTTGGGTACTTTTTAAACTATGTTTTTCCAGCTTGTATGGTTGTATTACTATTAGTTGTTTGTCTTTTAGGGGAACCTAAGGACACTAGTCTATTTGTAGTCTTCAAAACCTAAATCTGTATCTGCTGATATTATGACAGCTTATGATAGCTTGTTTAGTCTGGAGAAAACAAATTAAAAAAAAAAAGAAAAAGAAAATGAGTTAAAATAATGCCACAGAGAGGCATCAACTTCTCCTGTTACCTCACAGCAGCGGGGTTCTTCACTTAGGAATTTAATTATCAGAGACACTGACATTCTTTGTTGACAGACATGTGCTCAAAACTCATCCACATGCCTGAGTGGAGTCAGATTCATCTTGTGCCAGGGTTAATGAGAAATTACTGATCACTATCTGGGAATTTGGGGGTAAGAACGGCTGAACTTAAGGTGAAAGACTCCATATTCTACTACTACTCCCTTGAGTCAGCCTAGCAAATAGCTAACTGTAATATCTTAATTAACCATGTGTTAGAATCAACCTTATTCTCCCTTGCAAGCTGTACACATTGCTAATTACATTAGGTAAGCACACAAGAGCACAAGGGAAGCAGGCATTAGTGCTGTGGTGGGGCAGTTGGGTCTCCCTCTGTACTGTACAGCAAAGCAAGTCTGGTGGCACTGGGGTGATGTTGAAATGGCATCCTTTAATTTAAACCATACTCTTTGTATGTTGGAGGACATTACCTTTCTAACCTCCTGGACAAACCAGGCACAATAGACAAAGGAGGCTGTCTTTGCATTTCTTTCCCCTGTGAAGTTTGGCAAAGGAAGACTTGAGTAGGAAGAGCCCAAAGCGCGTAGCTCTGGAAGCTGTCATCTTTCATACGCCTGCAATACAGAGAGCCTCCAACACACATGTTTTGCTGCTTTGGATGCTCACAAGCCCGAGTGTCAATATAGCCTGGCTGTGCTGGTGCATAGTGAGAGGAGAGAGGAAGCGTGTTTGGAGCATGTTGTATTCTGGCTGTGCACAGCTGGCACATGATTCATCAGGGACTTGCACCATCTGGTACAGATGAGAGTCTACCATGTTACACAGTGTCTTTATCAGAAATAGGGACTTGGAAGAACATCACAAAGCTATGATTAGTTTCCTGGTGCAAATTTAACTTTTGAACTACAAATCTCATATTGAGAGGCTGACCACTTCCAACGCTCCGGTTTGTCCAACGCATAGTTGATAAATACTTCATTTTCTAGGTTCTGCTAGTTGGATAAAACTTTTTAAAGTGTATTATTTCTTGTGGGTTTTTTAGATCTAACAAAATATAATCCAAAAATCCTTTTTAGAGCTAAAATGCTTCAAATTTGTTTTTTCCATCCCTCTCCACCTATATGCAATTTCTTTGACATTTTCTCCACTGTCATGGTCTTTAAATTCATTTTTGGTTCTCTGTTACTTCATGTATTAAATACAATTTTTTTAAGTAATTCCCATCTAAGCTTTTCTATGTGGCCCTTCATCTCTAAGCTTTTATTCAGTTAGAATACTTAGATTTTATCCTAGCCATTAATTTTAATTTTTCAACCAGTATTTTTTGAAGATTAGCTAAATTAAATCATTTTTGCAATTAGTGTCAAATTAATCCATAATGGAAGGTAGATAACAGCAGAGATGGAGTCTCTCAGATTTTGACAGATACCCTCATTGGGTTTAATGTTTTGTATAATATCCCCTTAAGTGAGCAAAGAGCTCGCCTTGATGACTTCCTTCCCTCACACCTAGGCTGCTGGCCACATAGAATTAATATCTTTGATTATGGGGAAAACTAACTCTCTTTTTACATTCCTGAATTCTGAGAGTGAGTGTTGTTAACCCTGATTATATTAAAAAACATGTTTTGCCATTTTCAGGCCTTATCTAACATACAAAGTCTACCACAAAATTATTTTTTTTTAAACTTAATTTCATAGAGATAGGTGAAGAAGCAGCCAAATGATCAATTTAACCAATGGCAATCAAGGGATAGTAGTCTCCACTAGGCAGACTAGTGGAGGGAAGGAGGCTGGAAATGAGATAACGAGACAGTCATCTCAGGATCACTTCCTGGATCAGCAAGAGTTGGGTCTGAACATACCTCGATATCTTAGCACTTAGTCATTTAGATCGATTAACATAAAAGGAAGCAAACACACTGGTACTTATATTAGGTTAATTTGAGTGTTTGGCTATAGACACATCTGTGCCCAAAGTGGTTTAATTTGAGGTACCTGATTCTGAGCAGACCTTCAGCTCTGACCTGTGATTGAACTTAGCTTGACTTTCTCCTATGATTAAATGCTTACTCTTGTCTGCACTGGGCCCTCATACACTGTCATGGTCTACGATAATATGTTGTTTTTTAAATAAGCAGGGACATGGCTGTAATGGTTCATTTATTCTGGCATCATATGGCATCACTTAAAATTAAGTGATTGGTTTAAGCCAAAACTTCTTTTTGTGCCTGATCTGGCCTACCTGACTTCGGTGACAGTTTTGTTTAAAGTAGTAATGTGTTAAGAATTATTGAGATTCAGGAATAGGTGAAGAATTTCTAAGAAGTGATCTCTGAAGTTTGAGAAGACAAGTAAGCAGTTCTGCCAGGGTAAAATTAATTATTTATTGTTTACTGGGTTTGGATGAGCTTTTCTTGTGTATTCTGTAAATGTACTTTGGGCTTGGTCATATCCTACTAGACTAGCAAAATTCTCACAGAATACTAGTAGAGCTGGTGAACAAAAGACAAAGAAAAAACCCCAAGAAACTAAATGCCACAAAACCCCCAAACTCCAAACATTAGCTACTGTTATCACAAGTAAAGTCATAAACTTTGAGAACCTAGGACGAAACACAGAGAATATGCATGGGTAAAATTAAAAAAATTGAAGTCCTTAAATTAGGGATAGTGAGACCTTCAGCAAGCAAACAAGATTTTACCTTTCTGTGTGTATAAGAGCTCCAATTAATGATGCATCTTGGCTGTTGCTGTGCTGGCTGTTGAAGTTACCAAGCCTAGCTGTACTTTTCTGGCAGAGGATACCATGCTGCAGAGCAAAATGTTGTCTGTTTCTTTTCTACTACAGTTTACAGCCTTGTCTTAGCAGCACAAGTTGAAAGCTGTGACAATTTAAACTACAATTATTACACTATTAACTCAATGAGTAAAAGCTCTCTTTGCTGGAAGCAGTAACAGAACAAGTGGTCCTGATAACCACTCCTGAATTGGAGATAATGAATCAAAACCTTTTGGATGCGTTTGAAATTAAGACTGACATATAGAAAATCTGTGTGTAATTTTCAGTTCTGTTCTTTTCATGACCTTGGCCAAGGAAGATCACAGTCTAGGGTGTGGTTCCTTATTACTCCAATTCATAAACAAACTGTGCACTATAAATTCATCTGAGCAAGGATGATGTTAAGCTGCTAGTTTTGCACAGTGAGACTTTGGCTTTATCTGGAGCTACTTAATGTTACTGTAGCAGAAATCAACGATACCAAACTATCGATTTAGGGATCATTTAAATTCAGTGTTAATGATATTTTTTCAGCTATAGTCCATGTATGAACCTCACAAATGAGCAATACTCCCAGGTCACTGAAACTCCTTCTATTAATATCATCTGTAATATTTAAACCTTTCAATTTACTTAATGTTGAGCTGAATGCATGAGCTCTGCAATGATTAATGAGATCTCTGAGAATGGGGTTGTCTCCCTCAAATACTTGTAAAGTTTGTACCTAAATGTTTCCAGAGACCTAATGATCATTTACGGGTATCAGTCTGTTCTATTGCAGACATACTGTGGATCTCAAGTTGAATAAAAATAAGGGAGATAAGGAATGGAGATACAAGCACAGCATTTTGCGGCCAGGTGGTCACATACAAAATTAAATCAGTCTTATTTGCTGGCTAGAACATTGGGAAGGAAGAGATTTTTCCTGAAAATAGAACTGAACAATCCTTTGCATCACTGCTGTTCACTCTAGGTAAGCAAAAATCAATACAGATTTGGCTAGAGCTAGATTTTGTTAGATTCATGGTCAAATAAAATGTGAAAAGCACTGTCACACATAACAATGTGGGGGTATTGTAGGCACCATAAGAAAATAAAAAGCCAGTAACAGACATGTGTGTGTCCCCCACAGTCTTCAATTTATCCCCGAAGCATGTAAAAGAACTGAGCAAACCAGAAGGAGCCTTCTACCATGAGGCAATCTAGAATATTGCCCTCAATTTCCAGTGCATTTACAAACTGCTATTATTAAATATGACTCATCAAGATTAAAAAAGAAAAATAATTTAGTCAGAGCTGTTGTCAAGTTGCTATTTAATGTTACTTCTTGCATTTGCTGTGATAAGCACTAAAATTTGCACACTCCTTGATAAATCATTGTTTAGCAATGTCTAGAGGGTCCAGTAAATGGTTTGAAATTGCCACAATGTAATAAATGGTTATTTGATAATGAATGAAATTGTTTGAAAATACTGTTAAAATGTCAAGTTTTAACATATAGAACATTAGTCAAAAGGAGTACAAACATGGAAACCATACTGACACTATAAATATACTGCAACAAATGCATTTATTTGTACAGGGCAAATAGTAGGTGCTGTATACAAACCAGTATAAATTGATATATGAAGTTAATTTCAATCTGTAAAAGTAATTGCATTGGTTTAACTTATTTAACTCTCCTTACAATAATATTTATAGCAGAGCAAGAAAGTAAAGAACTAAATGATGATAAATAGATAAAATACATAGGAAATGGGAATTGTTTTCCAGTTTAATTATGCTGTCACATAAAATTATCGCAGAAATACACTATGCCGACAAGAAGAATACATTAAAATCCCATTATGCAATGCAGAGTTGGCTAGCTTTTGTTGCTGTTTATTCCATAAATAGCTTTTCATTTTTTCAACTATCATGAAAAGTTAAACTTTGTAAAAAAATATAGTGATGCAAAAAGGACAATACAGGCTATGCCAGTTGATGGTTAGTCAGGAGCACGAAGCTGGGAAGCAAGAATGCCATACCTTTCTCTTCAAGAATAAATCTGACCACACAGTAAAATTTGAAGGAAAAAATGCCCACTCAGAATAAGTAATTTTCATTCTTTTTTTTTTCTCAGACACAACTCTAATGGGAGAGTTTTTGTGTGGCTGTAGTCTCTATATAACGTGCTCACATGTTGTGGACAGCATTAACGTGTGTGGTATTTTTATCCATCTGCTTTTTATGTCTTGGGCTGAACACAAAACGACAGCCTCACCAGAGGCAGAAAGATGCATTTATTTCTCTGAATGGGACTTCATTTTTCTTCTCTATTTTTTTCAGAACAGTTGAAGCTTAATTTTCTTGAAAATTACTTATCTGCTTAGAATATAGGTAAGGAACACTAATAATATGGCTGCATTATTTTGACCTTTCAATTATATCATAAATTTTGCTGTGTTTTTAAATTTGCAACTTCCAAACCTGTGTGATTAAGCAGGAGTCGGTGCTTTACCTAATTAAAAACAAATTAAATATTACTCTTTAGTGTTCCAGTAAAAATCTGGAAAATGTGATTCTTCAGACTTCAAATTCAGAAGAAAATTTTTAATATAGACTTCATTAGTTTTTGAAATATTATTTTTAAACATACTTTATAAATCTTTAGCATCTAATCGATGAGGCTTGATCAATGAGGATAAGCAATACTCTGAGTAGAAAGAAAATCTCTAGAACATGAAACACCTGTGAAGAGAATACTATGTGCAAACTGAAATCCCAAAAGATAAGGCCGTTTCCTGCATAAGATGAGATTTAGGTCATCAAAGACATTCCTAGTACTTGTCATACGTGAATAAATTAAGTGAATGGACTTGCTCCAAAACTTTATTCCAGCTCTTTAAAATTATGTGTATGCTGTAAGAATGATTTTTTAAAGCTGTCTATTGCTAGAAAAGAATGGCTATAACTGAAGTAAGCTATCATTAGACTTTGGAAGGGATCATTTATTATACACCAAAATGGCCTGTTATTTACAGTTCTTATTAAAAAAATTGAACGTGGAAAGCATTCAAATTTCACCAAAGTTGTAATACTGTTAACTTGCCTTCTAACAGTGGCAAATGATATTTTGGCTCACAAGAATGACTTATAGCCTTTATACTACCACATGAGCATTTCAAAAGGACAAGAACTGAAAACATCATCTGAATGTTTATGCAAAGCAGAGACAAACACCTTAATTCTCCTCTTGTTATTTTCTGATCTTAACCCATAGTACCTTCAGCGATACACGCAGTTACATTTTTGGTTTGTTGGTTTGTTTGAGGGTTTTTTTGGTTTTGTTTTGTTTGTTTGGGGTTTTTTGGGTTTTTTTTTTTGTTTTTTGTTTTTTTTTTTTTAAAGGGACTTGTGATTTTAGCAGTCCAAAAATTAGATAAAGCCTAATTTTTATATATATAGAGAGAGAGCACGCATCTAAACTACACTGAAAGCTAGTGCTCATCTTCAGTAGCCTCAGAGTATTTTCAGAATGGGAGAACACGAAACATGATAGCCATAACTATCTCTCATTAAATATCTTGAGAATCAACTGCTACAATTGTTGGAGATTATATATCTTCATAATGACAGTGTCTAAAGAGTTATGTAAAATAAATACACCTACTCCTAATGAACATTTCTTTTAGGTTTTGCGCCCTTTATAAAAACTGTGCCACTATAATTTTTGCTTGTAGAGTTGGGTCTAAACAAATTCAAAATGAAACTTCACTAGAATCAAATCTTATCTAATTTCAGTAAGAACCATGAATGTGGCTTTGGTGGCTTTAATTTGGAGGTTCTCTGTGAGATTTGCATTGTTGTAAACATTTCATGCAAGAGTAAAGGTAATAGCCACTTAAGAGAAAAAAAAAAAAAAAAGCTAAGTGATAGCGAGTTACGAAAGGATAGCCCAGAATTAAGTGATGTCATGAACTGCTGTCTTCATCCTATTTTCAAAAATCTTGAAATTTTATCTTTCTATGAAAGAGGAAGGAAATTCAGATCTTTGCATCAATGCTTTCAGGCTTAAGATTGATGCACACTTTTACATATCTTTTCAGGAGGAAGGTACTGTTCAAGCTAATAATTAATAATAATTAACATTAGAAGTATCACATAATAAACAAGCAACAGTCCTAATACACACAAGTTAAAAAGAGAACTAATTATATCCATCAGATTGAGTTATTAATATTTTCTTCTTGTGGGACAACGTTTATCATCAAAACTGTGGAGAAATACTCCACAATAATGTTCTACATTCAGAGTCGTCCTGTAGGGTCATTTGTACTTCCTTACTCCTTAATTATGGCTTCTTGGACTCCAGTCTGTTTGCAGGGGAGTCGACAGAAACACAACAGGAGCAGAATTCTGGCCTTTTGGCCACAGACAAGACTCTGAAAATCACTAGCTACTAGAAGTAAATTGAGGTTTCATTTTAAATTCCAGTAGTGGCAGTTCTGTGCCTCTTCAATTGAGCAAGTGTCTTGGCATAACAGACATAACGCTTAGCTTTAAAAGCATCTTCTAAGGTGTGCATTTGTCACCCTCATATGGCAAGGTATTAATGCTTCTTTCTGGCATATTTCACGTGTTCATGCCTTCAGCAAGAGCATAGAGACCCTCTTATCTCTGAACATACTTCAAAACACAAAGAACTAAACAGAGGTAAAAATCTCTTGCTTTTTTTTTTCATTTTCTAGAAAATTAAACTACATATGCACAGAAACGATAATTCCTTTTAAAAAAGGAAAGGCACTGTGAGGGTTGGGGGTTTTTGTTTTGAAAAATCAGGAATTTCTTAAGTGACAAGAATCGCTATACCACCAACAACAAAAAGGAAAAAAAAATATCTTGTTATGTTCAGAAGTCTGATACAGAACTGAGTCTCTAAAATTGAGGAACTTGTTCCTAAAACAACCCCTGCACACTGTCATTGAAGCAGAATATGGAATTCCTGTATGTTTTTCCAGTGTGTACCAAAAGTTGTACTAAAATCTCCAGGGTTGTCTCTCCTGGCCTTGGCATGTTTTTTACCAAACCTAGGAGAAAGCAAAAGAGACAAGCGAGTCAGAATGTCTGTCAATTAGTGTGTTGTAAAACTGAGGAGTTTTTACTACTGTTACCTACTAATAATTTGGGACATCTCTTTCGTAAATAGGAGGGAAAGTAGTCCCATATAAAGGCCTCAACCCAGTCTAGTCCAGTCAGAAGCAGAAGGGCCATTGCTGTGAGTACCTTGGTGAATCAAAGCCAACGCAGTGACGTGAATTTACATGTGATGTTGTTGTGAAGCCTGTACAGGTTGTATCAATTATGCTATGGCCAAGCATTTCTAGTCTTCATTTTCTGTAAAGTGTACAGCCTGCCTTTGCCACAGGCTGGCAAGGCACGTTGTGCCTATAATACTGTCTTCTGATTTGTCAGCTGTGCATTGATTAAGATACAGATGAGCCATATCCTAGTGAACTAAGCTGTTAAATGGATTTTTGGGGAAGTTCAGCTGCGAGGAATTTTACAAGTACTAGCTCAGATTTTCCTTTGAACTGCATTAGCCATAAATATGGATTATTCCTGTAGGTCCTGTATATGGAGAATTCAATCTGCTTTAAAGTTTTCAGCAGCAAAATATGAACATAATTATTTCCCAGCCAGATAAATGAGTCACTTTAGTAGAGACGTTTTGATCATGTGATTAGTTGAAGTGCAGGAAAAATTAAATATTTCTATCCCTGTCTGCTTGAAACTTTTACCATTATATAATATATACTTACATGTATGTTTATATAATACACACAAAGTATTACAAATTTTGAGAGCTTCACTAGGTCATTTTGTTTGATTAGCAAAGCAGCAAACAGGTTCCTAAACAAAAGGATAATCCAGTTTCCTTGCTAAAAATCTAAAGTAAATTTAGTGTTTCCTACTATTTGTGAATAACTGCTATCTGAAAATAGTAATTTATGAATATTATTCAGCAGGTGACCACTCAGTGCTTAATAGGAACTAGCAATTAGTGTATGTAAATCAACTAAGACAGCAGTATCTCAATTGCTTTTCTGCATAGAGGAATAGTTAATTTGTAGGAATACATGTTTCCAGCCCAGATTTGAAAAAGTCATGTTTTCCACTGCTGAAAATCTCAATACCTATAATATTTGTTGTGCATTTTATGATTATTCTTAATGCCCTTGCAAACATGTTTAATAAAATGCTAACAAATCATCATCCATTACTTAATTATGTTTATCTAGATGGATAAAGTTGGGGTGGGGGGAGCCTGTGGTAAAAAATACTGTTTCCCGTTTAGCAAAGACAGACTAAACTTACAGCTTAATTATTCTGTGTAGTGCTGTAGAGATATTTTCCTGTTAATCATACTCAGGTCCAGAGTTGATTTAAAAAAAAAAAAAAAGTTGTGGATTTTTTGGGGGTTTTTTTGTAGTGAGGTATAAAAAGTATGTTGCCTCCCAATTAAATCCACTTCCCCTCCAGTAGGGGATTCATATGTTTGTGAAGCTTCATTGGGAACTATGCAGGGAGCTTTTCTGACAGTGATGAAACACCTTCTATAAGACAAGACAAATATCTCGGAACATAATGTTATAGTTGCCTTCAGAAACTTTGCCTATGGAAAATATCAGAATAATTCATCTTAATTAATTAAAACACCTCTATGTTTCAGCAACCAAGTGCAAGAAAAATAGAGGTCAGTTCCAGAAACCTTTATTCATGAGAGTATCCCACTAAATTCCGAAAGATCACTTGTGTGCACAATGATGCCCACGTGATTAAAGACTGCAGTTTATCTCTAGATGTGTTTTTCAATGCCCCATAAGATCTTTTGCATTTGAAATCCTTAAATAGTGTTTTTTCAAAGCCAAATCCGTGCCAGTCACCACAGGACCACTAGACATTACAAGAAGCAATATCTGATTTTGCTTTTAATACGCTTGACTCTTCTAGTCTTTTGCCTTGCAAGGATAGCCTAGGAAGTGCTTACTGAAAAGAATCATCAACCAATCTTCATAGTATATTCTTCAGCAGTAACTGGGCAAAAGTATTCATTGCAGTGAATAATTTATATTAAAACCAGTCACATTGAAATTTTACAGTAACCTGTGAAAATACCTCCTTTTAATGCTGAAGCTTACCATTTTCATAGTTGCAGGATACCTTTGTACATCAGTTAGCTGCATTTGAAATGGACGGGTTGGCAATGGATTGCTTGGCATATCTGTAACCTGGCTCTAGACAGCTATCATTTGATTAACTTCTATATTAAGTAGTTTATAAAGTGCTTTCTGCTGAGTATTTCAAAGTATATACTACAAAGACTTACTAAGTTCCATTCTTCCCAGAGTACCTTCCAAACTTGGCAGAAAGCCTGCTTTTGTTGCACGAGCACAAAAAAACCCATATCAACATTTTAAAGGCTGTCTGAATTCTGGATGTGCATTAATGCAGTTCTTTTCCTGATTTTTTTTTCCCTGACATTTTCATATTTTTTTCTGATATGGGAATAAGCTGTAGGTTGTTAAGCACTGCTAAGAAAAAGAAGAAAAAGATACTTTACTTACAAGGGGGAAGTTCAGGGAAGATATAAATAGAAAAGGCTTAATCCAAAAACCCATACACAGATATTGCTGAGATCTCATTTATCAGCCTCAGTGAAATGCTGAATTATTCATTTTTGCATGGATTTGAACCTATACTACCAGATCATTTTTGTAAACTGAGAAATATACTACTTGCCTATTTGCCTTGCATTTTCAGGACATTGGTGTAGTTCTTGTATAGCCTATTATGAAACATTAAACAATTACCTATATTAGTAGTTCTTGAAGAAATCTTTGGGTTGGAACAGATTGTACTTTAAGAAAAACAGCTGGAAAAGTTTATTTTCTTCTTCAAAAATAATCTGGAAGAAACAAAGCAAATATTTATTTCCATGGTTTTCTACAGATGATCACGTTGCAATGAAGAATCTATAACAGCACAGAAGTAATAATCAATACTGAACAGTCACATCGGTGTAGTTACAGAAAAGGGTGCAACTTGGCTTTTTTCCTGATGTTATCACGCCAGCAAAAATTTTGACATACATGAAGGTACAGTGCTTTAAAAGGTGCTTTTAAAGACTTTAAAAGACTTTTGTTTCCTTCATGGGAATAAGCTGTTATCAGTGTAAAAAATTTCATGCTGATCCCTATCCATATTAAGGGAACTGTTTTTACTTTTATTAAATCATTATAAAGCATCAGGAGATTTTTTAAAATACTTTTCAACACAGAGACATGCCCTAAATGAGACCCACTTTTTACATCAGAATTGTTTTAACGTGTTTTCTTCAAATCAGCAGAAAAAAATAGGACTTTTTTTTTAAATCTTAAAAATGAGCTTTTAGGAGAACTGCTTATAATACTGGATGATAGCATACATGTAATTAGGAAAATATAAAAAAAAGATAAGGAAACATTGACATGAGGGATGCCATGTGCCATGTATGGACTTAAAGCTTTTGAAACTCAATACAAGGTACACTACCTGCAAAACACAGAAGCAATCTCATAGCCTTAAAAGCATTGCTAAAAGATAGGCAACTTGCAGCAAGACGAAAAATATCAAAGTCATTACTGATCATATGTTCCCTTCAGACGAAAGCTTTTCCAGACACTGATCAAATATTAAACAGAAGAACAGTCAGAATTGGCCAATAGTGAAATCCGTAATAGAAAATTCAGAGACCTGTAACTTAATGTTTTTTAAACCTGACCAGGAGGGAAAGTGAAGTTAAAAAACAGCAGTCCCTGACATACTGTTCAAAAACAGTGTAAAATGGTTCTCCTTCTCTGAAGGAAGGAATTTAATATATTAAATAAGGAAAATACAAACCTTTAATATGTTAATTTGAAAAGCTGAATCTTTGTTCCCCAAGTTAAGTAGGTGTGCAGACATAGCCAACCTTATTTAAGTCATAAGACTGATAATTAGGGTTGCTCTTCAGGAAAGCACTTAATTGCACACTTACAGAAGTCAGTAGCTTGAAATACCGGTCTAAGCACTTTCCTAAAACGAGCCCTACTAAGTGAAAGTTAACATATGATGATCATATAGAAAATATCTGAATAATTTAATGGCTATTTATTGTCCAGACAAACACAGACTCTCATTTCTTACTCAGTTTTCACATGTAAAGTATTTCATTTAACTATGGGGGTTCCTGTCAATAGTTGGAATTTTTCAGCTGGTGCCGTGTGCATCAAAAAGCTTATGAAATGTCATTCGCTACATGTTATGTCTTAGAAAGCCTGCTTAAAAAGTACTATACAAGCCCAAGATATTAGAGCATCTTCTTTGAATGGAAATTAGCTATTGGGAACAGAATTAAAAAATCCTCTTGTAGTGAATATAGTTTAGCTGTTAGCATCTAAGATTAAAAAAAAAGCTTCTACAACATTTCAGAGTCTTATAAAAATTCTCCTGTCAGATTTAAAAGGTAAAATCCATTATGTTTATATGGATGATATAATAATTTTCTCTTAGGACCTGGATCAGCATTTAACAAATATAACAGTTGTACTATGAATATTACAGTCTCTGAGCTTAACTCAATCTTAAAAATGGAAATGCTATAGAATATAGATTAAATAATCTGTATCATATTTTGTCAAAACCAAATTGGCTGTAGACCAGGTAAGTTGTTTTTGTTTGCATGTTTCCTGTGCCCTGAAATATGAAGCAAATCCATCTGTCTTGGTTTTACCAATTGGTATCATCTGTATACTCTAGTTGTCGACCTTTGAAGAGCCTCTTAGTAACTTTATGGGGCAAGGAGAGAAAAAACATCAGATAGATGAGCACAGAACATTTCTAAAAACTCTTGAAAAAAATGGTCCAATAAATAATCTTGTGAATAAGGCCTGCTTGTTAAATGCCTATTTCTGTAAATGCTACCTAAAGGCAAATTTATCAGACTTGTGAGAATTGTTTTGATACCATGATATCTGTGAGAAAACATTTGTTCCCCGTACTGACCTGATAACACTACAGAATACAGTAACACCATATATAAAATCCATCAAGAAGTTTCTGAAAGAAAAGGTGGTCATGAATGTATAGAATCAAACCACTGTGGTATAAATAATTTTAATCACTGGTAAATAAAAGCCCAAAGGAATTTCCTTAATAAAAATATCAGAGCCCATAATTACACAGTTAGTTTGGGGTTTCCAGAACTGTTCAGTATTAGCCTGACTCTTCTCCTATTGAAGTCAGTAACTGGCTCAAGGGAGAGAAAGGTGCTAGGCTAGGTGCTAGTACGGAGTTTGGACCAGTCTGTCAAAAGTTTTCAGAGGGGCCATTATTCCATTAGAAAATGTCAGTTTAGTGGAACCGTAGTGTTACATGCAGGCCAGCTCGAGTTCTCAGAGTGCAACTACAAACCCTCAATCCTCCAACAGGATATTTCGAATGCTGGTGTGGCTAAGGTGCAGCCAGCAAGTAAAGATACTGAATGATGGTTCATGTCCAGCGAGTCCACAAAATTTAAAACTATGAAGCACATTTTAAGACATTCTCCAACAGTTTAGTGTGTTCTCAATGGAGATTTAAAAGGAGGGGTGGCAGATCCATAATATCCATAATATTATGATCTGCAGCTGCATGATGGTCTCTATTCTGACCCACAGGTCAAGACTGATACGAAGTTTCTGTTCAGATCAGGATGCTCACAAGAATCCAAGCTACTGAGGAAGGTAAATGTTTGATGTTCTGGATCTGATGGAGTGCATGTTTTTATTATGGTTTAGGATAAGGCTATCTGTATAGACACAGACGTTCATCAAGTGCTCTAGGTATCATTAGGTTTGTCAGGTAACTCTACCTGAGTAAACCTCCTGTACCGCAGTATTGTCTTCCCATAAGAAATTTTGGTGAGATGGCTAAAGCTGGATTCATTGGTTGTATTGTGTAAGTCTCCTGTAGGAATTTATTGTAAGTGCCTTTCAGCAAATATGAAAGTATGACTTGTACTCAGTTCCTGAAGACATTTCTGCAGGAACTGAAGTCCTTCACACTCAAAGGTACAATTTTGCTATTTTAAGGGCCTGTGTTGGTAGAGAGAGCAGCCTGTACGTGGGAAGTGGCAGGAAATAAGGACCCTGCCATCTTCCTTTACTCCCTGTTTTAACTGGTTAAGATAACAGACAATGAAAGCAGATAAAAAAACCAACCCACCCAAAAAACCAAATCACGCCACAATCCCAGAGTGGCGCCAGGAGTGGAAACTGTTAGCAATAGCAGCGTAAGCCATTGTTTTTCCAGCTTTGTCCCACCAGCAATCAGTCAGATAACAGATTCATGATGTGTTTGAAACATGTTACATAGACCACAACAACCAGCCATCACAGGAAATAAAAATCAAAAGAACATTTTCTTCCCTAACCACTGTCCCTACTAGAATCCCTGAGAAAAAGGCAGGCTAAAGTCTTCCCTGAGCTGGCAACCATGGTGCCAAAGAACCTGGAATCTATTAATAACTCCCCTTCCATCCCCAGACCAAGGTTAGGTGATAAATTTTGCAGATTTAGAATGAGGAAGCAGAAATAAAACTGAGCAGTGGATGTAGGAGCTTCTAAATTTTGTTCTTAGTAAGATTTGAAATTAGGAATGAAAGAAGAGACAGGAATCAAGACCATTTTAGTGTGGCTGGTTTTAAACATGTATGATACAAGATTCAGGAACTACAGTATATGTTTCAGGGGGTAGCTGGTGTCAGACTAAGTTATTTGATCTGTTCAATTTGTATGCTAATACAAATAAGACATAACAGGAACACCTGTTTCATGGTCATATTGCCAATTATCAAAAGAACTAATTTGTAAATAAAATGGAGGACATAATAGCAAAACATTATACACCAACTTGAAACGCATTTTTAATAAAAATTTCGTTAGGGAAGAAATGTGTCTTTTCATACTCTTCTGAGTGAATTTTTGCCCCTATCCCATAAAGTCCAGTATTTCCAATGGGGAAAAAAATTGCAAAACTGCTATGTGGTACTAATATGAATGCTTTGGAAAAAGCATTGTAGCAGGGATCAAAGCTTAGTGTCCATTTACTGTATCTACAAATTAGATCACAAATAAAAATTTATCTTTGTACATCCAATAAAGAATATTACCTTTCAAACATGATGGATAAAATAGGAAAGTTCTTTCTTAAAGATAGAGGCAATGAACAACCTTTTTTCATCTTCCAGTAGTGCTGTGTGTGATGAAATACAAGTAGTATGTTTCATGGACCGTTAGAAAGCTGTATTTTTGCTTAGATGTAGAGGTATTTCCCTTAAAAAATAATTTTAAAATCTTAATATGATCCAGAATTTTTTATAAGTCATATGCTTTGGTATTTGAAACTTACCACTAGACATGCAGGAAAACCTGTCTTTAGGAAGCCAACATACTCACCACATACATTTTAAATGCAACCAGATAGCTGTGATGGCTATTACTTCAACAGCTATTTTCAAAGACGTGACAAAGTAGTAAGGAGTAATTCAGGGAGCAGCAAATGCACCCAAAATTCAAAAGCTGCAGATTTTCATAAATACATGAATACGTCTGCTACAAAACCACAGTGATAATTTCCTTAAATTTTCAGTCCGCTGTTTTAACTGGAAATCTAGTGAACATGGCTCTTTCCAATGTGGGTCTTTCCAACATGCAATAAAACTTCTTCTGCTACATATTTTATAATCAAACAGAAAGATGTTTTCATTTAATTTAAACTATGAGAAGATGAACATTGGGAAGTGGGTAATAACATCTAAGGAGATCTTACCAGCTCTGGAAGAAGGGGCAGGCAACCCAAGAAGAGTACGGGGATCTTGTCAGGTCATGCAGAGAGGAAATTAGAAAGGCAAAAGCCCAGCTGGAATTTAACCTGGCCACTGTTGTAAGGAATAAGAAGAAAAGTTTTTATAAATACGTTAACAGCAAAAAGAGAGCCAGGGAGAACCTCCATCCTCTAGTGGATGCAAGGGGGAACATTGCCACTAAGGATGAGGAAAAGGCTGAGATACTTAACACCTTCTTTGCCTCAGTCTTTAATGGCTCGACAAGTTATCCCCAGGATACTCAGCCCCCCGAGGTGGAAGATGGGGACAGTGAGTGGAATAAACCCCCCCATAATCCAGGAAGAAGCAGTTTTTGACCTGCTATGCCACCTGGGCATGCACAAGTCTATGGGGCCGGATGGGATCCACCCAAGAGTGCT
>NW_009260435.1:5946507-5956978 GCF_000687185.1 Egretta garzetta | reverse complement strand
CCCCAGGGCTCAGTTCTAGGGCCAGTCTTGTTTAATATCTTTATCAATGACCTGGATGAGGGGATTGAGTGTGCCCTCAGTAAATTTGCAGATGACACCAAACTGGGTGGTAGTGTTGATCTGCTTGAGGGGAGGAGGGCTCTACAGAGGGACCTGGACAGGCTGGATCAATGGGCTGAGGCCAACTGTATGAGGTTCAATAAGGCCAAGTGCCAGGTCCTGCACTTTGGTCACAACAACCCCATACAACTCTACAGGCTTGGGGAAGAGTGGCTGGAAAGCTGCCTGGTGGAAAAAGACCTGGGGGTACTGGTTGACAACCAGCTGAATATGAGCCAGCAGTGTGCCCAGGTGGCCAAGAAGGCCAATGGCATCCTGGCTTGTATCAGGAATATCATGGCCAGCAGGAGTAGGGAAGTGATCGTGCCCCTGTACTCGGTGCTGGTGAGGCCACACCTTGAATACTGTGTTCAGGTTTGGGCCCCTCACTACAAGAAAGATGTTGCCTTGCTGGAACACGTCCAGAGGAGAGCAACCAGGCTGGTGAGGGGCCTGGACCACAAGTCTTAGGAGGAGCGGCTGAGGGAACTAGGGTTATTTAGTCTGGAGAAGAGGAGGCTGAAGGGAGACCTGATCGCCCTCTACAACTACCTGACAGGAGGCTGTAGGGAGGTGGGTGTCGGCCTCTTCTCCCTGGTAACAGACGATAAGATGAGGGGCAATGGTCTGAAGTTGTGCCAGGGCAGGTTTAGGCTAGACATTAGGAAAAATTTCTTCACCGAAAGGGTTGTCAGGCTCTGGAATGGGCTGCCCAGGGAGGTGGTCAAGTCCTCATCCCTGGAGGTATTTAAAAGAAGGATAGATAAGGTGCTTGGGGACATGGTTTAGTGGTGGGATGGCAGGGTTAGGTCAATGGTTGGACTTGATGATCTTAAAGGTCTTTTCCAACCTAGATCATTCTATGATTTTAAGTTCAACAGTATGTTCCTTTTCTCAATTCAGCTGATCTACCATAGAGCTAGATTTGTTAGTGCATTTAAGGTAGTCTAAAGCTATTAGAATAAAACACTTCTAACTCAACCTATATGACAATAAAAGGAAGACAACAAAGAAAAAGCCAGGTAACTACTCTTCATGAAATCCTGTAACCTGCTTTCATTTTACATAGCCATTTCAGTGGAATTATAGGTATGCTTGAAGACACACTTAGCCACGTACACATAGTGATACCACGTACACATAACTGATGACATCTTTCTATCAGGCCAGAACCACTCTTCTTCACTGGTATTGACTTCACAGGTATTTGTCATCATCTTTACATCCTTTTTCAGTTGCAGAAGATTTGAAAGATCGGAGGTCTTGGTGGTAGGAAATGTGGATAGGTTATCAGCAGAATTGTTTGAAGCAATTTCAAAGAATTCTGCATTGTGTTTAGAAGGCAAATAATCCAAGATATTTTTGGGCATGCAGAACCAGAAGTTCTTTCTTAATGGAATTTTAGGCCATGTTTCAGTGGACCCCACTGGAAATGCTGGTATAATGACATGATGGAACTCAGAGCGCAATGGCTTCTACACCATCTGCTTGGGGGCTTAAAGCAGGAAGCTTTCAGGTTAGAATATGTGAGGTGGAATGCATAAGAAAAACAGCACGATGAAAGCTGCAGAGCTTGTCTCAATCACAGAAAAAGTTGTTCTTTTGGAAGATAATAATATTAGGCAAATTCTGTACCCTTTACGTAGTAAGTCTTTCAGTGAAATTGGCTAGACTGCAGGCTGGGGCTCTCAGAGAAGCAATCCAGGATTTAAGTCATAGAATACCAAACATTTTAACACTTACTTAATTAAACATTGTGACCAATATATGTATGCTTATGATCAGACATCCAGAAATATTATGAAGACTAAATTCAGCATCACATATAAACTGAATTCACACCCACTTCCTAAATTTCCATCAGTCTTAAACATGCAAACAATGCTTGTGCCATGCTGTCATGGGTAATGAACTTGGGCTTACCTGGATCTCTGGGGGAACTTGGTTTTTTTCATTGTCAAAGGACTGTTCATTGACTACAATAACTTAAAAAAAAAAAAAAAAACAAACCAAAAACTGCAAAACAACGTCAAAAAAGCTTAACATTGAAAGCCTGATACAATCAGCTTATAATTTCTGCCTACAATCCTGGATATTACCTGTTGTTTTTTCACTCTTGATCTTTATCTAGCCAAATTCTCCCTGAATTTAATGGATATGTGACAATTAAAACACAAAATAAAATTTAGGATTAAGCCATTGCTATGATAAATCCTACTAAATTAAACTAAATTGGTTTCATTATTCTAGATCTGGATTAAAGGCTGCTGCACCATAGGGCAGCTTGATGCTTTAGTTGAACCCTAGGCTTACAGCCACCTTTTTGCTAAATTAAAAATGGAACACTACATTATATGCAAAGACACAAAGCAAGTTTTACTTATGCAATAAATACCACATATAGCTTTATCAAATCTTAGTCTAATTGTATTGGTGTTACATGAAACGCATGTAGGCTGTATTTCTACATTTTCTTACTCTGTGGAATGGGAAGGCTGGACACTAGTAAGAACAGAGGCTGGCATAATGGGACCTTCTGCTTTTTATAGCAACCCAATGTATGTTATTAAAACAGTTGAGTGGTGCATCTTAACTCTCAGATGCTGTTGAGAAACTTAGTGGAATTTAATGCCTACTGTCAATCTACAGTAATGGAAGGTGTGATTCAATATTTGCAAATAGATACAAATTCCTTAGCAGTAACCTTAAGTGGGAACTTAAATATTATTATCAGAAAAAAATACAGTAAAAATATTTGTCTAAGTCTACAGTAAGATTTTAAAGTAAGACTTTAATTCATAGTGCTGTAAGTCTAGAATGTCTGGTTTGGCGTGGTCTTGTCTCAGTCCTTTGCTCCTGAGCCAGAGTTCACACTATCACTCACTCATGAAAGAGGTGACATTTGGATTTTCCAATACTTGGCAGAACTTGGAATTCTGAGGTCTCCTTACCTTTGAATTTGATTCATATGTTCCTGTAAGCAGTGTGGGTAAACAGACTATAGCTCACGGTGGTGGTTATAAACTGGAATTTTGAATTTTGAGCTTGCCAAGGCTCTGCACTAAAGACTGAATGTAATTGGTCACTTCAGGTAGTGATAAATTTAGAATCAAGGCAGGGAAAAAAAAAAAGCCTGCATTTGAATCATTTGCACAAAATCTAACAGAGAAAAAATGCCCCATCACTGTCGATGGAACGAATAGTCTATCAAAACTGCAGTCACATTCTGTTCTATTGAGATTAACTTTACCTGCTGAATGTTGTGAAATTTATTTCAGTGGCCTATGACCACCATATGTCAGCATCCGACCCCTAACTATATGAAACAATAAGCATGAGCTTAAGGCTGTCTTAAAGGCTGTCTGAGAGATGTATATTTACCGACATATAACCTGACTAAAGCCAAACATCATTACCCCTGTGACTGATTGGAGGGCAGCCATAACTTAACAGTTTTATTTCCCTTCTACAGCTGAGCTCCTTGACCATGCTAGCTGAGCTGACACGGCATTTCAAGTCTTGTTACCAGCTCAATGGTTCTCTTATTTAAAAAAAAAAAAAAAGGGGGGCCAGGGGGACAGACACTGGAGAAGAAAAAGAAAAGGCACCTCTTCATTTAGTCTCTCCATCTTGATCATTGCTGATGGGCTATCAATAATTTCAACTTGGTTAAGCAGCTGGCTGAAGGTTAAATAAATTCTGCCTGGTTATTTGCATGATCATACCTGAATTAAAGAATTTCAATTTGAAACGGATTTCTCTTTGGCTGCTCCTTGGGAAGTTCTTACAGAGACAAAGATAGGCTAGAAAACAAGTTATTCTTGTGGAGAAGCACAAGAACAAAATTAGTCAATGGGGAAAAGCAACCGTGCTTTGAAATTTCTGAAAGGAAATCTAAAGGGGTAGTAAAGGCTTCATATATGTATATACACACGCGTACACTAATTTAGATGTGGACAACAGGACCAGAGGTCATCATTAATCCTCCAGTCAGAAGGATTCTGCCCAACTACTTTAACAGACTTAAAATCTAAGGACATCTCTCCACTGATTCATGACTGAATCATCATTTTTAAAAAAAATAAAATGGGTTATGCCATTTTGCCTGCAATGTGTTCAATTACCTTGCGCACTACTGTTTTGACACCCGGAGAACTATTTACTGCATGCACAACTACCCATGCATCTCAGCCAATGTGTGTGGTAATATGCTGTTAATAATGCATTCTGTGGACTCAGCATTCCTCTTACTTGCATCAGCTTTATTGTTTATGTAAGTATTTACTTCTTGGGAGTATTCCTTGTTTATTTCAGTACAAGAAACTCCAAGCTCAATATGAATCAAATACACATGCTTTCACATTTAGCTGTAGTAGGGGGATTTTGGAACAAACATGCTCCTTGTTACTGAGACACGAGGAAAATGCATGCTGAAATTTGTCTAAAATAATCAGAATAGTTAGTGACTTAAATAGCAGGTGGTGTCCTGTTAAAAGAAGAGAATTATGGTTATGTTTTGAAGACTCATATAGCTGCTTTGCCTCATACAGGTTTAAGTGTGCAGTCTGCTTTTACACAGCAGTTGATTTTTCATAATCAGATTACCTGCATTTTCAGTAGTTTGCTACTGAAAGGCAGGGAGCTAATTTAGAAAGATAAGTCAGATTCAGGTCACAAATCTTGATTGCAAGAGAGTGCACATCTATAGTTACCCCACGCAGCAAGTGCCTGAACTTGCTTCCTTCAGCTTTCACTGTTTGACACAGAGAATTCCTAAAACCTAATAATAAAACAGCTGAAGTTTGAGAAAAATTGAGCAATAGTACAAGCATGTGAAAGTGTGGGAAAAGAACATTCAGGAAATTCCTTAGAGGTTTTCAAGACAAAGCTGGATAAAGCCCTGAGTAACCTGTTCTGATCTCACAGCTGGCCATACTTCGATTAGGAGACAGGACTACAGACCTCCAGAGTCATTCTGGGCTGAGTTATCCAAACCATTGGTCAGACAGAAACTGTAAGCCTGTTAAGGCTTGTAGTAAAAGCCCTGGACACAAAGACCCATCCACGCTCTGCAGCAG
This sequence comes from Egretta garzetta, assembly GCF_000687185.1. Lineage (NCBI taxonomy): Eukaryota > Metazoa > Chordata > Aves > Pelecaniformes > Ardeidae > Egretta > Egretta garzetta. Next base: position 5,951,801 of record NW_009260435.1, on the reverse strand, counting down.
TGCTGTTCAGTGTTCCAAGGAAATTAATAAACCCTTGCGGAATATACATCAATGCCCAAACCTCCTTTTTGTTCTCCTCACATTTGACATTTTAGCTGTATTTTAACAATAATTTATTTCTTAATACAGAAGAAACTGTGTGTTTCATGGTAGTATGGTGCACAGCATAATTATGGTGCACAGCGTAATTAAAAAGAACATACAATTCAGTCCTTTGCATAGTGTACTTGGGCAGGTTATTCACAGTTTCACTTTCAGACACAAAGGTGAAAATTCTTTCACTCCTCTGAACTACTATTTCTCACTGCACAAATTGCAGCATGCACAAAACTCATGTTTTCCAGCCTACATATGCAGATGTTCTGTGCTTACTCACTGCAGTCCAGAATTACATCATTTATGCAATTTGATTTTCCCTTTTTCCCTACAACAAGAGAACTAAGATGAGACTTAGCCTCCTCTGTAAGCTTTCTTCAGTACTTCTCAAACCCCAGTCTAGATTGTTTACCCCCCTTTTTTCTCTGAAGGGCAGCATCCACCTGAGGAGCTTGGAGTTACTCGCTCCTATCAGATGATCTTTGACCTTAAAGTGAAGGGCCAGCAGACATAATAGCACGATCCTCAGATTGATGCCAGTTAAGTTTTTTCCCTACTCACCGATATGTGCTGCATGGCATTTCTCCACTGACACCACATCTTCCTTAAAAAGCCCTGTTGATGCAGTCTCTCATTCATGCCTTTGCCCTCTCCCTGTAATAGAAACTAGAAGGGACAGAACCTGTCACCGGGCTGCAGAAAGCCGTGCAAATAGCCACCAGATTTCAAATGCAGATTGCCTCCACAACAGCATTTCATAGCATAGCTTCCCCCCAGTTTAACATTTTTTAGACTCCCATTTCCCAATCCAAATCCTACATAAAGAAAAACCTCAAGGATTGCCAACTGCATGGCTTGAGTGTGTTTTAGCAGTTTCAAGAGAAGGATGCTTCTTTGGCTCTGTGTCTCTCTCTCATACTACTGGAAATGTTTCCAGGGATGGGGTAACCTCTTCCAGTGTCTCACCACCCTCATCGTAAAAAAATTCTTCCTTATATCTAGCCTGAATCTACCCTCTTTTATTTTAAAACCATTACTCCTTGTCCTATGGGCTAATAAACTTTTTACTGTGAAAAAAATTAATTTCCTCTACAAAAATAATTCCTAACTTCAGTCTAAAACTGCTAGTTTATTCATCAACCAGTGTCATTAATATATCTGTCAATAGCTTAGAAAATACTGTCTTAATAAAACAGTAGGCTGCAATCAGCTATTAAATATAACTCAGTAACTTGGCAAAGGCCATGCAAGTTGCTCATCAACTCACCTATTTTTACAAGTTACAGACCCATGGCAGCCAATTGCTGCACAACAAGAATATTAACTAGAATAAAGTGATCATTTTAGGAAATATTTTATGGAAGCAAAAAGTACATACAATTATGTTTTATTTAAAAACTCTTGACCTTACACATTTCAGTGTTCATGTTCAAAACGCTGCTGTTCAGCTAACCCCAGAGCTGGCTGTATTCCTTCACTAAGTCCAGTGCAATTGTGCCAGGAATGAATAAAGCAGAAGGATACTCAGAACAATTGAAAGTTTGGAATGTGAAGTGGATGTATTACTAATTGCCTCTGTTGTGTGCCATTAAGGGTGGGAGAAAAAATAAAAAGAAGTGTTGTCAGTCTTCAAAGTTTCTTAGAAACACAGCTTTGAGTTCTCAGTTCTTTGCAGAGCACATTGGCTTCTGCAGAAGCATCAGGTATACTTTAAAAAAAGCTTTTAAAGAGTTAAAAGCCAAATATCAGAGTATCATGTCAGCTCCATGCTGACTAAGCATAAATTATTTGTACATGCTGTTGTAGGGATGTTGGAATTTTGGCCAGTTTAAGACATTGTGTGTGCATACACAACATATATACAAATACACACAGAGAGACTGGCAATATCGGCATTGTTGCATGTAAGCTATGTAAATAGTGCATGATTGGAAAAACCATCACTTCCAAAGACAGCCACTTCCAGAAGAAACCAATACTGAGTGATGGAATGCAAAGGGGATGCCTCACCACAACTGCATGGCTTCTTTGGTTGTTTTGTTTTTCTTTTTTTTTTTTTTTTTAAACCCTTTTGGGAACCCATTCATGGGTTTCCAATACAGCCAGCCTCTGTTATTACATGCTGAGTTGTTTTCTTTCATGCAATCTTGTTGATCTTCTGGAGGCATTCAGAGAGTTTAGATTAAATTAGAAAAATGTATTCCTTTAATATGTTGCCCACTGAAATTAAGTTCTGTAACATGATAGTTTTCAAAATTCTTGATTTATTAGAGTTTACAGATGTGACCCATGTTTCATTTTAGCTTTTTCTTTTTTATATAAAGCTTAAAAATCTATTTAGTGATACAATCTACTGATATAGACAGTTTCTCTTTTCTGATTGAATGCTGTCTGTCTGGGTGTTGACACCAGATGAAAAGTTATATAGGTTATTAGGAAGAAAAAAAAAAGTACATTAAATACTTTTCTTTATTCCGCTGCCCAGAGGTCCTTTGGCAGGGAAGATGCTTTAATTTTCACGTCTCAAAATTAGCAATGCATCCTGCAAAATCTGTACATGTAAAGAAAACTCCTAACCCAGGAAGCATAAATCAGTTTTACTGCAAGAAAGAAGAAACGCTGTTTCCTTATCAAATTCTGTTTTTCTTTAACAGTTTCTCAGCTGTCAATTTGATAACAGCTGCTTGATTCTACACTCACGTAAGTGGGGACAATTCCTATTCCAATCTACATTATGTTCATCTGTTAATCTGATGACAGAATTTGTCCCCTTAGGCAAGAAATTTGGGGACTAGAATTTATCCACCAGTAGGTTTCATTCCACTGAAGGGTAAATTAAGGTGGATTTGTAACATCTTTGTTTAGCTGAAAAATTTAAATATATTGAAAGAACTTGAAAGCAGATTTAATTTAAGAGAAAAGTAAGGCCATTATATAAACAGCAGCAGATCTCATCCAGAATATGTCACATAAATATCATACTATCAAACAAGAAATGTAAATTATCATACATACTCTATAATTGAAAAGTGTATTATACATTAGTGAAGTCACCCATTTATCTAATCATAATCAGTTCCAATAAAATCTCATTTAGGAAAGTTGAGTGTAGTTCAGGGTGGATGGTTATGAGGATATCAGTCATGTGAGTATGCACTGAAACAGTTTTGAAAGATAGTTCTTATACATAGAAATCCAATTATTGTGTACCTCATATGAAAGAAACTTACACTGATATGGGCTAAAACTGGCATTCAGAACTGGAAAAAAAGTAAAAGAAGTATACTGAATAACTATCTTAAATAATGTTTTAAGGAAATTTTCACTCAAACAAGATTTTTACATTTACAAGAAATCATTACAAGAATTCCATGGTATTTAATGCTAACAAGAGATGGTTCAAAAGCAGGTGAAAAAATCCTGATATATCATTTGAAGGTCCTGATGATGTACAGCTTGGATCCAAACCTGCCACGCTTGGTTTTATAAATCCAGCCTTTCAGTAGGAGAAATTCTGATTGACCAAACACACCCAAGTCTGTTACAGAAGGAGGTAAAGTGCAATCATTTTCTGTCACTGCTGCCCTTCTACCATAGCATTTTAGATAAAATAGCCTCCAGACATGAAACAATAAGTGGTTTTGTTGAGCTTGTTGACATAAAAAGACATGAAACAGACTAATTTTGCCATTCATATGGTACATCATTCCACATGAATGCCAGGAACATTTGCTATCTTGGTTTCAACAAGTTGCCAGTGATTTAATCCAACAGTAAGGTAATATGGATAAAACATATATCATGACTACACCTGAAGAAGCGGTTTATGATGAATACTTAATTTGGTACCATCAGGCTCCGGGTATAATCCTGCATCAAATACTGCAATTCCACCTTATTTCTTATATTATGATATGTTTGTTTCTTCACAAAAATCCAGTGGATTCTGAACAAAGGGTCGTCTTCAGAAACTCATGGCAAAAAAATTAACCATTTTGACTATCCTGTTCTTGCAGCTCTAGGCAGCCCTGGATTGGCTCTGCTTTGTCTGGCTAGATGTACAACCATATATACATGCAATTTATCCAATTTTAATAACATATGAATAGACTAGGGCACTTGGAAAATAACCATGATGGTCCACAGGAGTGGTCAGGATACCTTATTCCCTTTTTTATGTTCTATTGCAATATTTGAAAGTAGGAGAGAGAAATTTACATATCGTGTTAGAAGTGACTCTTGGCTAGACATAGGCTCTCTTCCCACTTCACTTGCTTCTAAGCCTTTCTGATATCTAATGTGCCAAGCTGAATATCATTCCCTTATTCTGAAAAACATATCTAACGGACAACATGTAGAGAAGCTACCAGATCTAGACCACAAAGGACACACAAGAAGCCTACTGACTAGAAAAGCATTTTTAGGAAGTGCAGAGAGATACAAAGAGGGACCTGAACTATCCCCATGCACCAGCACAGATGCCCTGAACATTGCTTACTTCATGAGGAGGGCCAGCTTATTTCTCCATTTTGTTTTCCTTTCTAGTACTTCTTAATTTAGATTAGATTTAGACAGCTCCAAAGCTCCATATGCAAATCTATAAAAAGCCACTGTGCAATCATTCATTTCCATTTCTCAGTAGGCTTGTATGTGACTGAACCGCCCCAGTCAAAATGATCTGCTGTTCTCACAGTCCAGCCTTGAGAATAGCTACATTGTTTGGCAGTTCTGAGAGATATCCTTCACACCGGGAAGTCTGCAATCAAATCCAGGCAAAGCTGAGAAACACTGTATGCCTTTCTGTATCTGACTTCAAAGACCCATCTTCTACTTCTCTCATGGTACGCTTGCTGTTCTTCTTGCTACGTTCCTTTCCAAACTATGGGAACACAGACCATGGGTGGAGGACTGACATGCTCAGCATTTACTAATACTGCCTATAGCACCTCTGAATTACCATGAACCACGGGGTGTTACTTTCTAAGCCACAGCATACTGTCCTGCTAGAGTTCGCTCAGTGTGAAGTAAGATGCACTCAAAAAACACATACACCTAGGAAAACTGGTCTTCCTCAGTTCCACTGCACAGGAGCAGCTTATTTAAACACCTCAACCACAGTCACATAATTCTAATCCCAAAACACACAGGTACAAAAAGGAGATCTAACTGATCTCCGTAGAAGAAGATATGCTACTGTT
>NW_009260435.1:5917903-5946493 GCF_000687185.1 Egretta garzetta | reverse complement strand
AAGCACTGCAAGCACAAAGACTTTCACTGCTGGAGAGCTATGTCTAAAGAGATCAAGAGGCGACAAGGTTCAGGAGGAATGCTGCACCCAGTATTCTGTACCTAGAATTTAATTCCATTCTCTGACTGTCCAACAGCTTTAAGATTTTCTTCTTCATCTCAGCCTGTAAAAATAGTATTACCAATATACTGGTGTGAGGATCAACTCTTATAACGATATTCTGAAAACACACTGTTTAATATTTTGGTCTTGATTATGGAAGATTCAGCTTGACAAAGAGTATGAAAGACCTCACTTAAAATCTGTGGATATTGTTCACTGCAAGAACTCCAATACCCTCACACTCCCTAGAGAACACTTACTTGCAATCCCCGTAGAATGTGTGAACTTTGAAGCATTTCATTTAAGAAAAATAATTCTACAGTAGAAAAACTTTCTGTGAAGTTATGCAGAAAGCTAAAACCTGCTTACTGTTCTCCTTCCCAGTTCGTACCATCTAGCTTAAACCAGCAGTGAACAATTTTGAAATATTCTGGGCTTTAGCCAGCAGTTTAAATGAGTATATGTGATTTAGTTCATATTTTCAGACCTCTTTATTAAATACCTCCCAGTTCCATCTTGCCTAATATTTGATCCAGCAAGTTTAATGACCATTCCTTCATTAAACATTACAAGCTTTTTAAGACCTTGGCAGTGCTGCATTTCATTCAATAACCTAGCGCTGCTACAAAGTCAACACTGAGTGCCAAGTTAATCCCTCGTGTCCACTAATTATGTCCAGCGCTGCAGCTTCTTGGGTGAGCCTGAATCGCTGGGGAAGTGCAGGATTTCCAGACCAATGGATTCAGCACTCCAGCTATATTTTATCTCTTGACACTAGATGTCAGCGAAGGGTAATTGTTGTCTCAATTTAGAGGCCAGCCCAGGTAGCTACTAGCAACCTCTGTTAATGTTTTATAGCAAAGGTGAAGTATAGCTTAATACAAGCATCTGACATATATTACAATAAAAAAGGATATAGTTGTCTAGTGTTTTTAAAGTCAGTCGTAAAAGATGAATAATGACGCAGTTTAAAGCTAAAAGACAGCTGCCAAGCTGAATGGCCATGATGGATGTCTAAACACCCAGTGTAGAGAAAACCTGTTCCCTAGAGACCACCATCCAAAAAATTAATTACTACGATTCAGCATCTTTAAATGTGCCACTTAATATACTGCCACCATAATTAAATTTCCAGCCCTGTGACCTTGAGACCATTTCCTGAGATAATAAATGAGATCAAGGTTTAATCGATGCAGATGCAAGTAGAAACTGTCCGAGGAAGCACAAAACCATCACAATATAGTCAAGGTCAGAAAAGAAAAACCAAGTGAAGCTGCGAATCAACACTAATTGCTTTCTTATGATAAAAGATGTTTATTTTAATTTGCTTTATTTGCAAACAACGGTTCCCCTGTATACTCTCTGACAGCAGCTTTTAAACTCTAGCCACAGATGAAGTCAGTAGAGGGCACATTTGCCCCCTTGTAGCATATTTACCTTACTTGCCCCTTTTTGTAGCAAATGAAGGCCATACTCAATAGCACACTGAGATCTGATAACCAAGCTCACCACACAGAAACAACGGACCGCTTCAGGTACACTCCTTCCTCTCTAATGCAAGAAACCAAACAAAAAGGAGAGACTTTGGGTAGAGATACGGAGGTATGAAGGCTATTTTTTTGTCCTTTCGAAGTCTGAGTGACACAGAGGGTGTGGTCTGACTGCCACTGTTGGACTTCACAAGGTGCTAAATCAGATATCATATATGCTGTCTGATAAATACATAAATATCTAAATATACACCACCACCATCAATATAACACTACCATAAACATATAACACCACCTAGTAGAGGATCTATTATTTTAACAGAAGTAAATTTTATTGGGGTTGTCATGCACTTAATGAGTTGAAGTGAAAGAGTCTCTGCAGTTAAGTCAAGTCTCCTTAATCGTATGCTGTTAGAGAAATTAGAACTAGGCGATGGTAGGGGGAACATATGTTTAAAAAAATACGATCTTCTAACTTTTTGAGACCAACCTTGTGTAGCAGTAGGCTTCCTTTCATTCCAAGAAGCCTGGAGGAAAAAAAAAAAAAAGTGTTCTGATACCTAAAACCTCACAATTTTAAAAAGCATAGAAGCTATCAGTAAGAGGACAGAGAAATGAAACTGTGAAACAATGTAAACAATAGATCTTTAAGTAACAGTACTTGGGCATATTTATTTTTTTTTTTTGTAAAATAAGTATTAAACAGCAATCTCTATCAATCCTGTCAACATCAAATAGATCCTCAACATCCTGTCAACATCAAATAGATCCTCACCCCTCCCGAGTCGATGGATGGCATGAGGGGCACCGGGAGGGCAAAACCCCTCCTGCTGTAGGAGAAGACCAGGTTCGTGACCACCTGAGGAACCTATTCTATGATTCTATGATTCTATGATTCTATGATTCTATGATTCTATGATTCTATGATTCTATGATTCTATGATTCTATGATTCTATGATTCTATGATTCTATGATTCTATGATTCTATGATTCTATGATTCTATGATTCTATGATTCTATGATTCTATGATTCTATGATTCTATGATTCTATGATTCTATGATTCTATGATTCTATGATTCTATGATTCTATGATTCTATGATTCTATGATTCTATGATTCTATGATTCTATGATTCTATGATTCTATGATTCTATGATTCTATGATTCTATGATTCTATGATTCTATGATTCTATGATTCTATGATTCTATGATTCTATGATTCTATGATTCTATGATTCTATGATTCTATGATTCTATGATTCTATGATTCTATGATTCTATGATTCTATGATTCTATGATTCTATGATTCTATGATTCTATGATTCTATGATTCTATGATTCTATGATTCTATGATTCTATGATTCTATGATTCTATGATTCTATGATTCTATGATTCTATGATTCTATGATTCTATGATTCTATGATTCTATGATTCTATGATTCTATGATTCTATGATTCTATGATTCTATGATTCTATGATTCTATGATTCTATGATTCTATGATTCTATGATTCTATGATTCTATGATTCTATGATTCTATGATTCTATGATTCTATGATTCTATGATTCTATGATTCTATGATTCTATGATTCTATGATTCTATGATTCTATGATTCTATGATTCTATGATTCTATGATTCTATGATTCTATGATTCTATGATTCTATGATTCTATGATTCTATGATTCTATGATTCTATGATTCTATGATTCTATGATTCTATGATTCTATGATTCTATGATTCTATGATTCTATGATTCTATGATTCTATGATTCTATGATTCTATGATTCTATGATTCTATGATTCTATGATTCTATGATTCTATGATTCTATGATTCTATGATTCTATGATTCTATGATTCTATGATTCTATGATTCTATGATTCTATGATTCTATGATTCTATGATTCTATGATTCTATGATTCTATGATTCTATGATTCTATGATTCTATGATTCTATGATTCTATGATTCTATGATTCTATGATTCTATGATTCTATGATTCTATGATTCTATGATTCTATGATTCTATGATTCTATGATTCTATGATTCTATGATTCTATGATTCTATGATTCTATGATTCTATGATTCTATGATTCTATGATTCTATGATTCTATGATTCTATGATTCTATGATTCTATGATTCTATGATTCTATGATTCTATGATTCTATGATTCTATGATTCTATGATTCTATGATTCTATGATTCTATGATTCTATGATTCTATGATTCTATGATTCTATGATTCTATGATTCTATGATTCTATGATTCTATGATTCTATGATTCTATGATTCTATGATTCTATGATTCTATGATTCTATGATTCTATGATTCTATGATTCTATGATTCTATGATTCTATGATTCTATGAAATTATGAACCACTATAGATTCCAAGGTTAAAATGCAACTGATATAATAGAAGTAACATCTGTAAATATCTCAAGCAAATCAAAGGGGCTGGGGTGGTGTCAGAAACAAAGATTGCAGAGAGCTCTAAAATCACTCCATACTTCTAAGACCAATGTACAAAAATTTGTACCAAAACCGGAATAGGACAAGACAGAACAGTCCACTACCCATCAGGGATTAGAGACATCCAGTTATAAAAGAGTTCAGAAGACATGGTGATGCAGGGGAGAACAACATATAGGCTGAACATTTCCAGAGATAACTATCATCAGGGCATGTTTTCTGAGCATATGAATCACAGGACTGTACCTAATTTTCATGTGCTAATATTCACGTTAATCCTGCAAGTGTGGATGCACATGTATAAAACCTGAAGACACATCAAGGATAATCAAGACAATTATTTCCTGGTCAAAAACTATTAACTACCCTTAAGAAAGTGAAAGTATGAGTAAAACAGCTATCATGTCTACAAAATGATGCAACAAAATCACCTTGAGGACTCAATCCAGCTGTAGCTCTCCAAGATAGGTAGTACTAGCCTGGAAGAACAAACCAACCAACCAAAACTCCAAGGTATTACTGTCTCAGAAAAAAGTCTTCTGGGGGATGTAGAGTTTGACTTGATTTAGGCTGAGACAATACTATAATGGAAATTAAGGCCAACATTTGTTGAAACTTAGAGTTGATCTGCCTTCAGTCAGATGCAGTTAAAGTTGGATTCAAAAGACCTACTGAAGTTAACACTTTCAAAATTTCCATGGACTTTTGGCTATATTCTTGTGTTTGTAGGCAAGCTGGGAAATCCACACTGCCTGACATGAAACTTTTCCTCCTGTCATTCTGTATGTAAATAATGCACTGTTCCAACACCATTCTAAAGAATTCACATTGCGTGACCGATGTCATTGCATGATAAATGCCACAGACTGCCAATACTGGTAGTTCCCATCTTTTCTTATTGAAAGATCCATTCACATGCATCAAGACAACCTGAAGGCTACTTCTGATAAGAACAATGGGCAGTTTCAAAGGAGAACAGGCAACATTTCAATTACAAATTTTTATTTTACATTTTTAGCCTAATTTGGTCTCTTTGTGATAAACAAGATGTTTTACATATGCCTTGTAGGAATAATTGATAGTTCATGCTTCTGTGTGTTATACTTGTTAAAATATTTGCATTTAAAAGCAAAGTTGGACTTCTAGCTCTAGGCTACGTATGTATCTTTCCTAAGGAGTCTCAACTAGGAGAAGCATTTTGAATTACAATTGTCTTCCAAATCTCAAATTAAGAGAGACAGAACACTGTTAACCCTTCACTTAGATCACTTTTCCACATGAAAACAAATTGTGATTTAGGAAAGTTGAGTACAGACCTAGCAGATAGGCTGGAGTCACTCAGTAAGATTAGACAGATGAGATTACTTATGCTGTCAAGGGTTGGAAGATCAGGCCTCAAGTAATTACAGCATTAGAACACGTGTACTTTATGAGGAGATCAATTTTACAGTTAAAAGCTTTACAGCTTGATTCAGAAAAGCAAATTACTTGAAACTTTGCAGAAGATAGTAATAGATTATGAAAGAAGAGGTCCTGTGTTCAAACCACTTGCTGGACTCCTCGCACGAGCATTTCTTACCTTAAAAAAGATGTGCTATATAGGATGCCTCCCATGTTGGATTTACGGAACTTTACAACATATGCACTATAGAAATACGGAATATGGAGACGCAAGTAGAGTGTTTTTAACTGAGGCGATGGTAAGAAAGAAGTTAACATCTGAAGGCTGAGATTTTCAGAAGTGATTTGTTACTTTTCCATGTCTCTCTTTGGTGATGTGCATGTGGAAACATCAAGAATACTCCTTCCATCTCAAGAGGCTGAGGAGACAGAAACAATCAGAGTTTTCCTACTTGTGGACTCTTCTAAAATACTTGGAACTCAGAACCACAAAACTGTAGTGTAAAATTATTAGTTGCTTTTCAACACACAACCGATGATTTTTTTCCATTTGGGCTTCTTGATAGCAATGAATGAACATGCAAAGTATTAGAATAAACATGCAGCTTAACTCATAATTTATATTGCTTTTAAAATTCGAGTATTATAGATAATTATAATGGATATGCTCATTGTATATAAAGTCACATCTTATTGTAACAACCTTCATTCTAAGCATGCGTATGTGGGCACGTAGGACATAAGATGACTCTGTAAAACAGAGGTTGTCAACTGCTGAGAAAGCTGTTACAGTGCTGAGCATGACTTGCCACCCCCAGCTCAATTCCTCACAGCTGCATTCCAACACAGCAGTATTTGCTAAACCTGACAGAACTTCTCAGCCACAGCAGAGCTGGCTCTCCCTATTTCTTCCCATACTTATGCATTCTCACAACAGAATTTGTGCCAAATCCCAGCTATTTTCATCTCTCCTGTTTATTGTCTCTTGCTCTAGTGAAAAGATTAAAAAGGGAGGAAGGCAGGGAAACTGGCTGGGCTATTACCGTCTTCCTGTGGCAGCCACCTTCAGAGACAGAGCAGGAGTAAGCCGCTGTCACATCTATTGCAGTTCTGGAGTAGTGAATGGTTTGGGTTGGGGGCTGACCATATTCAGCTTCGCTATCTGCTGCATACAAGCAGATGTCAATCAAGGCAGAGCCTACAACCAGTTTCAGTGTTAGAGAAAGTGCAACTGAAGCCCAGGAAAGACAGAGACTTTGTGTTCAAGCATTGATGTCATTCTGTCCTGTCATTTATTCTGTGAATGCAGAGGGATTTGCCTTACTAGTTCATGCTTTTGTTTTCACTAGAACATTACAGTTGTTACTGTTAGATGGCAAAAGAAGCCTGTGATATTAAAAATAATTTAAAGGAAGAGTATAGTCCAATATGGTTAGCAAATACATCATCTAGAGAAAGAAATGAGAATGAAGTAACAGCTTGACAGTAGCAGGGTGTCAATTCCTTACTTCTGTAGCCATAAAAAGACACATTATTCTGTAAGATTATTTTGAGGTACGCTGGGGAAAATACAGTATAAATATTCTGTAATGTTATTCTTTGGTCAGGCAAAAGGATATCAGTGTGTGTGTATATATACACACATACACACACACACATATATGGTACTATATATACATACACACATATCAGGTACTACATCCAGCTGAGGGACTTGCTTGCAGCATCCCAATCAAAAAATGAAGCTTTAATTTGCTTCGGCATACTTAACCATCCTTGGCAAATATGGGCACCAACATGTTTTGCTGGAATAAGAGACTTTTTATTAATAGATTCCTGTTCCACGTTCTACACTGAAGATGAGAGAACTAAGTGCTTACAGTGAGACAGTAGGGAGGCTTATTAAATCAATACACATCTGTTAGATAATGGGCTCTAAGTCAGGAATGTTACTCTGAAAACCTTTCAGCAAAATGTTGCTTGTTTGGCACTGTTTTCCTACAGCAATTCTCTCACTGAAGGATCCCCTCCAGAGCTGACCATCTATTTTGTAGTGTTCAGTTCCTAACAAGAGTATCCAAACATCTCTGCCAAATGGAGAGGATTCTCCAAAAATCTCAGACAATATTCTCAAGTATGCCAGCAAGCGACAGAAAGATGCTGTGAAGTTTAAATCTCTTTATCCCATAACAGAAGGTTAAGGCCTTAAGAACACTAAGTAAGCTAATGGGAGCCAAAAAATCCCCTATAGCAGTTGCAATGTACTAGTAACGATTTGTAATGACATCTTGAAATACCCGCAAAATTGGACACAGATATACATCAACATATAAATATAAAATATATTAATATATTAAATACGTATTATATTTTATGACACATGTATAAGACCATTGGGACATGCAGCCCTTTCTTGTGTAAGATAGTGTGATCTCACGGCTCAGTCAGCAGACATGGTGCTACTCTGCATTCTACCTCTCCCTTATAAAGCCACACTAAGTCAGTCACTTCCCAAGTCTGTGTGCACTCTTATCTTTCATCTGTCTTGCTTATTTTTGCTACAAATTGTGTGAGGCAAAACTTGCCCCTTGCAGTATCTATAAAACGTTCAGCAATTCCATTCAGAGCACCTGGACACCACTGTAATAAACATGAATAAAATAATGTTTACCCAGTTAGATATGGGTAAGTATTTTAACTTTATCACCTTAAAGTAAACACACAGCTCAATTCTTAAATAGCGTGTCTATATTCACTCAGAATGTAACAGTAAAGAAACTTAAAAACAAACATGTATTTAATAGATGTAATGAATAGGAGCCTGTGCAAATAAAGTAAGATGCTCTGAAAAACAGCAGGGAATGCAGAGATCAACTTATGTTTATGAAGCTTCACTCACATGTTATTTCCATTGATATGCATATATTTGGCTACTTCTGTAATATTTGAATTCACGTTTTATAGACATGCAAATGTTTTTTCTGCAGTGGAAAACAAATGACAAATGTACATATAAGGCTGTCATCTACTGACTCACCATGATAATTCCTGATACAGGGGTTTCAGCAGTAGCACTGAGCATGTGCAGAAAAAAATAAAGGCTGGCTGATGTTTGCACACTAAACAGTGTGAACCATAACACGATATCAATATTAATCTATCCCTTATAAAATCTTAAGACGTTTTCATTTAATGAATAAGATACTGCACAACAATATAATCTGTACTTTTCCAAATTAGCCACAAACCATCTGGTTTCTCTCCAATTACTTGATTTTTTTTTTTCTATATTTCTAAATGTTACTGACCTAAAAAAGATTTCATCAAAGGCTGTTGGAATCCTAACCCCTCCAGCAAGTATTAAATTGGTCCACTCTGTGTCCTGTGCTGACAAATCATTATACTCCAGAGCCTTACAATCCATGGTAGTATCTCAATTAGAGATAAAGATGAAGCAACAGTGTTCCGAATTCATCCATCCATCTAAATATGACTTTATTCTTAAATAAAATAGAAAATTATATACAGTGATCCCTAGTCAGTCATTGCTAACTCCACTGATAACACTGTTTCTGCGGTAAACTAATCAAGTGGTTTCAAATCAACAGTTTAAAGTTAGGTGAAGTGTCCTGCCTAAGTTAAATGACATTGGAAACAGCATACTATTCCTTCTTATGTTTTCTTCCACTTTGCATTAAGCAAACTGGATTTGTGCATAGCTTTTAATTTAGAGTTTGCTTTGACAAGTGCTCTGCTTAATCAGTGAAGACTGGCTCACAGAGAGAACACATACTGAGATTCAGGGTATCGAGAAAATAATAGTGAACTGACTGAAAAATAGGTCTGCTGAGTTTTACTGATTTCTTCAGTTTTATTAACTGATAGTTCTAGTACAGAGACAAAAGTCCAGCTCAGCCCTTCCATCTCCAATGCTAAAGCTATTCCCAAACGTGTCATAAGGACCACAGAATTTATTACCTTTGGCACTAAAATACCAATATCATGCGCCAGCAGTTCACGAGATTTCAGGTAAGCTTGGAAGTGAAATGAGATTTATTTTTTTTTCTTCTAATAGGCAAATATTATACATATGATTGAGCCACACTGTCTAAAGCTGAACAAGGATGACCCAAACAATAGTAACTATTCTCCTTTTGGTGGATCTTTTAAACTCTAAATTTCAGTGTGCTGAAAGTAGGCTCTCTTGTCAGCAGAAGCTATTCTGAATGAACGGAACATTATTTATACTGTTTCTGTAATTCCACTTCTATAAATTTATAAATCCACTCTATTAGAGGCAGTAGCCACTAAATGGCAGGAATTACTTTAGCCTCAATTAAGAAAAACAAGCAAGCCCATTTCTTCTCAGAACAGCACTTGAGTTGAGTCTTTAATTAAAAAAAAAGAAAAAAAAAAAGCTCTATTTCTTTCAGTGGGAACCTGTGCCATTTGACCAAGTAATCTCTGTGGAGTTATAATGACCACTTCCAACCTACTACAGATTTTCTGGTATGTTGTATCACTGGTACAGTAACTCTTCCCTTCCTTGTGGAACAATCTGCAGGATGTTAAATACAGCCATGTTTCACTAGTAAATCATTTGGCTCTTACTGGAGCCTTCAGGAAATTATTTGGCAGTCTTTTTGTACTCCTTTTTATTAGAGCATGAGAAGTAAAAGTACAAGAACTTCTTTAGGCAACAAGCAGATTCTAATTTGTCTATGTATTTGGGATACTGTAAGACAATCAAGAGAAAGCTATCTTGCAACAACAGGTTTTCCACATTGCTTTGACATCATAATCCCCCTCTTGACTAGTCTGAAATAATCATGATTTTAAACACAAAGTGGCTCCCTGGATGGCTTCCATAGGGAAGCATAACTTCCCGTAACACCCATGGTACTTGGAACTTGTTGAGATGCCAATGAGATGTTTTGCCAGACTTAGATTCTGGTTTAGTGAACCATGAGATAACGCTGAAGATATCTTAAAGGTTTTACATCTTCCCAAGATCACATGCTTATAATTAAGTCTTTAATTCATCTATTTGTTATCTTACAGATACCTCAATGAAGCATGTCTACTGCAAGTTAAATTTTAAACAGTCAACAGTCTGTCATCCCATAGTGAGAATTTACTGCTTATGTTTTACCAGTATCTTCAATTTGGTAGTCAACTTTTTTGTTTCAAAGAACTTATTGGATGCTGCACACACTAACTTCACCAGAAAAGTGATGATCTAATCACTAACTCATTTGATTTAGTTACTGATCTGATGACAGACAAGCTGCTGATCCAGGGCAGTTAGTTAACTGCAGGTTTAGTTATTTCCACTGGTTCTATCCTTTTGAAATACAAGAGAGGTTGATGGAAAACATTCTCTTTATCTTTAGATCAGATGCCAATATCAGAATGTAA
Source organism: Egretta garzetta (assembly GCF_000687185.1). NCBI lineage: Eukaryota > Metazoa > Chordata > Aves > Pelecaniformes > Ardeidae > Egretta > Egretta garzetta. The sequence goes on along the minus strand of NW_009260435.1, from coordinate 5,935,588 downwards.
CTAGTTGCCTATATAATCCACCCAGTGGGCCAATTCATGCATTTCAAGTCATGGATTACTTCCATCCACCACACAGGGACCACTCTGTTGGCTTGTCACACCTAAAAAGGAGCCATGGTTGGCAAGGAAGGAAAACTTTTTAACTTCAAAGGAGTACTCTAGCTGCTAGACAAACATTAATTAACTAATCTCGCCATTTCAAAGTAAAGTACAAGCCAGATACATACATTAATGCTGACAATTCATTCAGTTTGGGACAGTGTAGCTTTAGTGGTTTACCTCCATCTTTACAGTTATCTTAAGATGAGATTGCTGTCTGATCTTTACTTGTTCTCTTAAAAGGAAGTCTGATTTTTAATATTGGAATTTTTATTTTAATCTGAATAAGCTTTTCTGAGTCAGTGCCATGTCCTATGTATCGTTGGGTCAAATTTCATACCAAATTTTAACTCATCTTCCTAATAATGAAATGCTACATTTTATTCCAGTGCTAGGTAACAGGAAGTCTTAGAAGACAGCTGTTTTTCTTTGGATATGGTTTTTTCATTGTAAGACTGGTAAGCTATTTTTTTCCTCTCTGGAGCTCAGAACTAGTTCTTGTAATAGTAACACAGCATTTTGTTGCTATCAGTATGGGAGCAGTGAATATTTACATTGCAGGTATAAAGTTTTATTGCAAACACACTTCTCTGGCATAACAACTTCAAAGGCCTTTGGAACAAGCCCTGATTCTAACTACAAAATTCATTTGAATTACATCACTGTCTGTAAGGGAACAGCACGATGCCTACTGTGAAATGAATATTCCTACCATATCAATCTTTTTTAAATTTAGTATCTTAATATGACCCATGACTTAAGTCACCTTTTGTACTGCTTTCTGTTTGATTATAATTTTATCTATTAATCATGTTAATCCAATAGAATCTGCCTTAATCAAATGCAAGTCAATTACCTACTTTGTCAAATTATATTTTTAATGAAAACCATTTTTTAAGATTGAATACCAATTAGGGACGTGTTTAGGGAAGTGTGGCTAGCTTTAGAGGATGGGAACACTCAGCTCTCCACTGAAAAGGTAGTTTTCATATCCACTTTCAGGTCAAGCAGTTTGAAGAACACTTCTGAATAGACACTGAACTCACAGCAGACAGTTGTTGCCTATGCACATAGGGACTGTCCCATCTAAAAAAATATCTGTATGCCTGCTGTCTGATCACAGAGAGGCATTAGGCTAGGCAGACTTTAAAGGACAGGTCATAACTTGCCACATGAGAATTAAAATGAAGAGGAAGGCTACAATGGCCAATGGTTGTAAGCCTGGGATATGACAATCAAATGTACCAGCCCCAAAGATGCCTGGATATTCAGATCCCTGACCCACAAATGCTTAGTTGGAAAAGCTTCCCTGACTGTAACAGCATTTTTTTCTCTCTCTCTTTCTTGCCCTGCAGCTAAAACTCCGAAGAGCAACCTCCGTATTTCATGAGTTCATTTCTGTCCCCATTTGACCAACTTCCATTAAATCCAAAATCAAAATTCAAGCAATGAAACATTATGCAAAAATCAGTCATGCTTTCTTTTTGTTTTACCATATGATCACACCTGAAAAATGAAGACTGACTGATCTGGTAGAGGAAGAATGCTAACTGATCAACACAGCGAATCCAGCCTTCTAAATCCAGCATTTGTAGAGATCATCTTCACCTCTCTCTGCTTTTTATTCCCACCTCTTCAGTTCTGATTTGCTTGGGTGTCCTACAGCCTCTCCCATTCCAGACTTGCTGAGCACAACTGCTTAATCTGAAGGCAGGTCCACATACCAGCCCTTTCAGTAGTCCAGAATCTGGTCATTCACCCCAAGAGCCTTTTCCTTGGTACTTACAGAGTACAAAACAGTCTGTTTCCAAAACAAGACACCTCTATTTTAAGTTATATTTATATTACACCAAAGTCCTAATGGTACCATTATACAAAAGTTCTGCAGGGAAGAAGGGATGACTGATGTTAAAAGGCAGACACACATAAATGCAGCGTGCACACACAAACATTTTGCTGGCGGTAACACCACAGATTTAGAAGTTCATTAAAACAAAGACCAAGTAAGACAACTTACTTTACATATTTACACTTATATGCAAAGCAGATCTCCCATAAAGTAACCTGAATTTATTCTGTCAGAAAGAAGGATGTTTTTCAAGCTGTGCATTTATCAGTGTATAACTGAGTTTGTAACTGAGGAACTGGAAAGAATAAAGGTAAAGAAACTTCCCTGAGGCTACAAACCAAACCAATGTCAGGGAACCTGTCAAACCAGTGAGAAAATCCAACCACTGCATCATTCTGAATAGACTGATAGCATGCGGCAATCGCAGTCTCAGAGGAATTTTTCATTCATGCTTACTGGATTAATATTTTTGAGAAGCAGAAGTGATGAAAACATCTTAATTTTTTAACAACCTCCACAGCCAGTTCCTTTTCCTATGTTCTGACACAGTAGACACAATTCCTTAACAAAAGCTGTTACCACCATCTCTTGGTGACCTTCATCTCCTGCATGTTCATACCCTGCAGTTCAGAAATACAACTGTAGCTCATCTAAGCACACCTGGACAACTTGAAGCTATCTGGTTCAGGAAGCAGCTACACTGCATGGAAATGCGTAAGGCTCCTGTTTCCACCCAGTGTGCTGGACATGCACAAAACCTCAGTTCTACACTCTAACTTGTGGAGGTTTGCTTACTTCTGGTACACTAACTTGTCCAAAAAGCTGAATGCAAAGTCCACAGTCCAACATGCAGGATACCAATAGGCACCATAAAGTTTCATGATGTCCTTACTTACGCAAGAGAAGATCTCCCTTAATATTTGGAGATGTTTGTAAAGCTACCTTAGGTATCTGTGTTCACATGTAGTTGAAAAAACAGTAGTACGAAAATGTATAAAACCAAGCAACTTAGGGATAAAACATCCTGACTTAACTGAAGGCAAGTTATTTAACTCCCAACATTGTTTTTGTTGATTAATCCATTTTAGATTTTCTTCTTCTAGAAAGCTAACCAGTTTTCAGCTTTTTTTCTTTTTCATTGGTTTTATTCTCCAGGTGGTAACACTTGGTCAACTTCACTAGACCTTGAATTAGCCAATGGCCATGATCAAACCTTTTAGGCTCTAAGAAAAATAACATGGCTGATTGCAGGAGAACCAGGGCTTGCAGAAAGGAAAGACCATCTTCACAGTTGTTCCTCTGTCCTATAAGCCTCCTTCTCACTGGGACACGTCAACCTGAGCCTTGGTCCTGTCTTAAAATATTCTAGTTTTCATTGCAAACATTTGATATATGATGCAATTATTCTGTTGTCTAAATGGAGGATGTCATTTAACTAAGGTAATTGAACACAATGAGCTTTTAAAAGTACATATTAGAAGTCCTAAGGTTGCAGTGCTTTCTTTCTAGGATGAATTTCAAACCTCTCAGCTTCAATATTTATGCTGCACAGCTGATCAGAAAGGAGTCTTAATGGAGATTGGGGCTGCTTGTATCCCCTTAATTATACAGAGGACTTGGAAGGCAACAGCTTTTCAAACTATGAATTTACATAGCAAAGCAAACGCTGAGAACATAAAAGACTTGGGTTAGTATTGTAGAATGCTGAAAAAGACAAAGCACAGAAAAGTTTGCAGATATACTGCAAACACCAAGAGGAGTATTTCAAAGAAACTAACCTTTATAAATTAAATTTCATGTTGCATTATTATTGACAAATACCTTACTAAGGTTGTCATCTTAAGTTTTATTACTCATCTCCAATTTGAATTATATTCGAAGTGTATGTGCATTCATTGGGTATAGCTTTCCTGCACTGACTTTTCTATACTGTCGTTTTCTTAATCATCATGTTGATTTAATTACTATGATTAGAATTAGAACAATGCGAGTTTTAAAACCGTTCAATGTTCTAAATTCTTTCACATTAAAAAAAAGATCTCAGTTTTAATTTGCTGTTAATTTAATCTAAAGAAGTATTAAGCAACAGAGACACTTGGGGCTTTTGAGAGAAATTATGCCAGTCAGCCAGAGATCAAGTTTACTCAGTAAACTGATTGATGGCATGTAACCGTAGTAAACAATCTATTTTCTAGCTCCTAACAGCTACATAATGTCCTTGTTTCTTATAGTAACTGGATTGCCAATACAATATTGACAAAGCATCACTAGGCTGGAGCCAAGCTGACCTCATATCGCCATTTTTCTTTCTGGACATGACACATTGCGCTGCACTGCTCTGAGTAACGGCATGCCCAGAGCTGCAGTTTTCAGAACGGCAAAGATCTCTGAGTACCTTAGTAGACCAGACTTGCATTGACTGAATAAATAATAAAAAAGTCACTTAAAAATGAGACTGTTTTGTCTCGCTGTTTAGGTGCCAGAAAGACTGTGAAAGCCAGATATACACTTTTCTGGATTCGGACTGAAGCTACACAAGATGTTGGTTACACAAGCACTCCCAGGCACCATTTGCCATCTGTTGGGCATTGTGGGAGGAATCATAAAATTTTGCAAGCTCTGCAAAATTTCTGATTAAAAGTATTTGCTTTTCCGAAGTTCCAAACAATCAAAAAAATCTTTATGGCCCAGGACTGAATGCCAAATCCTGGTTAACACAAAGCAGGATAAAATAAAGCTATCAAACACCTGCAGTTATCTTCAGCATTCTGTAGAATCTAAATATCCTGAATGTCTTTTGTGGAGGTTACATGAACTCATCCTCTGAAAATTCGCAGATGAAAAGAAATGAAGTAAAAAAAAAAAATGTTCTATATACATTAACTCACTGAATTATGCTATGTTTTGGAGAAAGGGGTTCTGTAGAGCAAAGCATCATAGAGCTTCCATTCAAAGGAAGCTGAATCTGTAAATATTATTCAGCTCAGTATCACAGCAGTTTTTGCTCATTTTACAAGCATACGTTACATAGCAGTGGTTTAGTCCTTTATCAGAACTACTGACTGTTCAACCAGAATAACATGCTTTTTAAAGCAGTAACCACTGATTTATTAACTGAGCATGCACTTACATTTTTACATCATAAAAGATACAGAACAGAGTTGTATAGAAAATAAAGGCTATTACAATATATAATTAACACAAAAATATTCTCCAGGCTTAACAGTGACAAAGCTATACATTTATCGTTTAATTAGCCATGTTAGCAGTGGTAGAATTAGGCACAAATTTTTGTAGGATTACCACACACCAAAACCACACCAAATTCCAATTTTCTTAATCAGTTTTAAATTTCTGACCAATATTACCCCTCCCCACCCACCCATCACCCCTCCCCCAAGTTCTTAAAAACTACGTTCTTTCTGAAATCCTCTTTCTCAGCCAGTTACAATGAGTGAAGAGTGTTGGCACCTGTGTGTGCTCTTGTAATTTATTAGCAGGTTTGGGATAAAGCAGCTTTGCTACTCAGTGCTGCAAAACTCCTGGTCATACTTTTTAATCATTCTGCTCACCTATTATCCTGAATTTTTCATGGGATCCAGTTCTAACTGGAACTGTTCTAGTCTACAGAGCTCTGGGATTTTTCCCACCTTCCCCCCTTTCCGCCACTGCTTTGTTTTGGTGATGCTTTGTTTGATGATGTTTTGGTTGATATTACAGGTGACTGGTACACATGAAAAATGAGAAGTCTACTTAAATCTTCCTGTTCGTACTGCAGTACTTGATGTCTCCCCAGATAATCCCTACTGTCATTTACATGACTTAGTTAATTTCCCCCCCAACACTTTCAAACAGAAAAGCATCTCTAAATTTGAATGAACAGTCTCAACCTAGGCTGATTACCTGGGTCTCGCATTAATATCCTGGTTTGGCTTCACCGGTAACTGCATTGCAACAAAACCTCACCCATGCTTGCTCCCTTGAGTTGGTCATCCCTGCCATTGCAAATGACATCTGGATGAATTTCTCTAGCACAAAAGGGTATTTCCATCCCTCTTCAACCCTGGCTGAAGATAATTAAACTGCACGATTCTCTTGAGCCCATGGCGATTTAGCAGAAGAGTTTTCCATTTCCATCCAGCCCTACTGGAGAAGCCAAGTGCCTGACTAATTTTGTGTGTGTGAGTCCATGAGTGTCTGAGCAGTTCCATTTACATCACTCAGACTACTTACATGCTTAGGATTCATTACACATTTAAGGCAGGTTTGCCAGTGATTACCATTAATTGCAACTGCAGTGATTTAGGTCCTTCCATGAGAGTTAGCATAAGTGCATAAGGCCACCTTCTTCATTACTTTTTTCCTTTTTATTTAAGCCAAATGCCTCTTTGAATTCATAGTTTCCAAAAAAGCTAACAAAACCCCTAATGTCTCAAGACACAGCTGTGCTATGGCAGTCCAATATTATGAATTCCAGACATGTATTTATGCACTGTTCAGATTCACAATACTGGTGAGGGTCACTGGGCTCCATCACCTTGTCACAAAATAAGCAGATTTCATAGATTTCTGAACTACATTAGAGATCATAGAATCGTTTAGATTGGAAGAGACCTTTAAGATCATCGAGTCCAACCATTAACCTAACACTGCCATTCCACCACTAAACCCTGTCCCTAAGGAGATATATAGTAGTGCTTAGAAGCCTTCTACCCAGAGCAGCTAAAAAAAGTGAAATGAGCTGATTCCACCAGTGTATCATCATTCCAGTCCACATGAAGCAGGTATGGTATACAGCAGCTCTTTGAGGGAATTAATAGCTTGGCTGCAGAGTCATATTGCTGTAGAGACAGATACAAATCAGAGATCTGCTGTGATGTAGCTGTGTGTATTCCTACATCATCCTCACCAAAGGGAGGAGAAAAAAAAAAAAAAAAGACAAAAATAACTGCAGAAAGGAGATACCATTACACTCCAAAAGGGAAAGGAGACCACAGTCTAGCTGTGCTGGCATGTAACAACCGCTAGTGTCAGCTCCAGACTAGCAGTATTTTAAGGAAAAAATGTTAGTAGAGTTGGCAGACTTTTGCCACTACTTCTATTTCTGATTCTCATGCGTTATGATGACAATGCAACATTAATTTTACAGATGTTTCTGAAAGATTATCAACTCCAAACATAATGGAAAATGAAAAATTAAAACAAAACTATATTTTTATAACATATCTTCTATACTAAATTGAATTCAGGACCGATATGACATTTTAATTTCTGCAAAGGGCTATCTTTATCCAGCAAATGTGTGTGGTGGAGGCAGACTGAGAGGGAGGGACAAGGAAGAAAATGTAGGGCTAATAATGATATAAAGAGATTCAGACTTTAAGGAGTCAAGTCAATTTTCATCCTGATTGATCATAATCAAATACAATAATTGCCAGTTAAAATACCACTCCAAGAGGGCTCAGTGCTGTAAGCCAGCATCAGAAAAGCTCAGCTTCAGCCATCGACCCAACTCATGTTAACAGGGCTACTTTCACAAACTAAGGCTTTGCACAAAACGGTCCTAAATCATGAGGAAACAGACATGGAAATGGGAATTACTTCATTGGAGCAATCTTATGTATTACAGCCTGATACTTTTCTGATCACTGAGTGCACCATGCATTCCGAAAGGCAACCAAAGAAAAATACTGAGATTTAGTTTTAGTAAGCCCTTGTTATGTTAAAACGTGCTAGTATTTCTTTATTCTTCCTGTGAGCCTGCCTTCCTGTCACAAGACAGCCACTTTTAATGTGATGGAACGTCGCTGGCTGAACATCGATTGCTGTGCTGGCAGTTTTTATACTAGCATTCAAAAATGATCAAATAAGTAGCTCAAGGAGGGAAGGAGAAAGTTGCACCTGTTTCCTCCAGATTCTTTCCTCCTCCTTTTTTTACCAGTAATAAAAACTGCGTAGCTGGACATTCAGAACATTTCAGATCTTCACTTTAGATAACCTGACACAGACTTTAAGCATGTTTTGGTGTAACTACCAACAAAGTTGTAGTTACTGATTGCTACCATTAAAATTCAACTTTTGGCCACAAATCTGCTACACTGAAGTCATGTAAAGTTGTTTGAGTTAGTAATGGTTCATCAGAAAAAAAGAAAACCCTCTCCCCGGTGCCTTATCCAAACTTAACAAGTAGAAATTTTTTAGAAGAGCAATGAAAATTAGCAGCTCAGCACACACAGTACCTGAATGGTGAAGATACATGTTTATATCCTAACATATTTACATCTAAGCAATAAATACTGTCCTAACTAGTGTCTGACACTTAGTAATTACCTAAAACATCCTTATCTTCAGTATCACAATTTCTAAAATAAATTCCAACCAATAGGTTTTTATTTGCCTAATTTATATTCAACTTGCCATATTAACGATTAGAAAACATTTTAAAATTTCTATTTTTGCATTTCAACAATGAAAAAGAATGTCTTTCTAATGATTATATGAAAATGTAAAAATAATTACAAATATTCATTTATAGCTATACATCCATAATTATATCTATATCTGTCTCCATGTATAGCTAAAAGACATAAGAAAATGAGAAATGTATAGTTTATCTATATACATAATAAAGGCAAAATAAATAGCAGGGCAGTCATTTTATATTATCCTTTTGATCTATAGGCTACCAGTGGAAGACATAATCTTTTATTTATATTATGTGAGGTAAAATTTTGAAACAGGATTTTCTGTGTCTGTCTTCCTGCTCACTTCATAATTAAGCCTGTAGGGCTGCATGGTTTATTTTTAATGCTGTTCTTGTCAATTTCTGTTATTACTAATTTAAAGTTCACAGCTCCATATATCAGAAAAATATGAGGGCAAAACAATTTATATAAAAAAAACCATTTTGAGTTGATGGGGTGGCTAAGTTTTCCTGTGTGTTCTCTTGAAGATTTAATTTCAAACAGTGCTGATTTACAAAGCCAGAAAGCGAGTATAAAGCTGTAGTGACATGCACTTCCCTCCACACCTCCATATCTTCCCCCCTCCATCTTTCTCCCTTTATATATATATATATATATCTCCATACACACACATATATATATGAATGGGATAGAATCTTTACCTTCATTAGTATGTTAGCCTTTTCAATTTAGCTCCAAACTTGCTAACACAATCAGTCCTACCAAGATCAACTACGATGCTCGCTATGAAGAAAAAGCATCTCTTATTTTACACAAAACATTACAAGGTCAGATCAGCGTCTTTCATCTCTTCCCACCTTCACCAGACTGAACAATAGGCAGCAATAATCCTGTGATATCCACAACTAATTTATCCAACAAGAAGACAGGTAGCACTCTGAACTGCACTGCTGCCTGAATAGGTGCAGTAAATAAGCAGCTTAATGGTAGCCTTTCAGGCAGGAGGGCAACATATCACAGCATGGCATTTTTATAATCTTCTTGGCATGCCTACAGCCAAGAGCACATAGCTGAGCGTATGTTCCCTCTTCTGTCGGGCTTAGGATGCATGTAATCGTTAGATTGTGACACATTGTGCCTTTAAGCAAGTTTAACTGTTTTATATCCCCTCTGATCTACAGCTTTGTACATCTGTTAAGTTGCCTCTTAAACTTCAGTCAGCACATCTGTGGATCTGATCTTTCTGAAGCTCATTGCGTGGCCTAGGTTTTGCACAGTGTTTCTTTGTATCTGTCCAGTGTTTATTTGCAAGGAATACCTTTTGTATTAGTGTTCTTGCTGAGCTAGAGCAAAAGACCAGAGTTAAATCTATATGGGACATCTTCATCTGGCAAACAATTGAATGGGGCACTAGGAACTTATTCCAATAACTTGAATTATAAATTGGTGAAGCAAATAGGTCCCTTTTCTTTATGTCTTTCAGCACAGAGAATGTCTTCTCCCCACCCAAAAGACATTTTGCTCTAGAGGCATAAATGAGCCAGTTACTGGACTTCTCTCATAAAGTCCCATAGGAATACTGACGAAATAGCCCCAATTATGGATACATACACTAATTTTCAGGTGCACTGACTACCCTCTTAACCTCCCACTGATGTTGGCCACATTTCAGATACTCATTACTTGTTGACTAGTATCTTGGCATTTTGTCCTCTGGCACAAAGCAGCCCTGTACCAGCCAGCATTCCCCAAAACCATTGCACAGAGCCTGATTCAAGTGATGCTGGGTAGAGGATTGAGCCAGCAGAGCAGAAATCACTTTGACACCTAGAAATACTCACAGAAGTGCCCCACAGGGGAGTATGCATCAGCCATAACGGCAGCCTGAAGATCTCTGCAGAAAGACTGATACTAAATTTATTTTATACCACTGTTTTATTGTGTTACAGTATGTGTTGAAAGCCTTCATAGAAATTGCAGGCGTATGGGAAGAACATCTGAATGCTCCCTACTATAGCAGGACTGAATAATGCAGACTGGGTGATGACATTTGAAGACCCCTGCAAGCATAAACTCAAAGTCAGAAGAGCCTCACAGCTTCTACCATGCAGCCACCAAAATGCAAAGATGCTACAGTAAACCCTAGGCTAAAATAGTTATCTCTGCACATACTTATCAGCTTGTTTTCTGCATGGTTTTTTTTTCTTGGGGAGCTTTTGCAAGTGTTGGAGGGAATATTGGAAATAAATAACGTAGAAGGTTATGACTCCTTAGATTTATTCCTACCTTGTATTGAAAGCCATAAATTATTATTTTGTTAGTGAAAAGTTATAAACTGCCCCCTCTAAACTGCTAATTAAACAGAAGCCTGTGTTCAGCCAACAGTATCAGTGTATGCCTGAAAGCGGTTCTCGTCCTACCCCAATGGTTAGAACAGCTCTGTCTACCTGGACAGTTAGTTAAAGAGAGCACAGCAAAGCTCTCACACCAGTGGAGCAGCAGCTCCCCCAGCCAAAATTACCATGGGCAAAATCTTGCCTACATTGACATCAATGACAGAATTCCCCATTACCTTTTTAATAAGTTAAATAAGACAAGCTTAGGCATTAAATACCTGCTTTACTGCAGTGTAGTTTCTTTTGAGTTTTCTTTACCCAGATATGGGTAAAGTTTTTAGTTACTATTCCACCAAGATATCAGTAGAGATCACATAACTATTCACTTTAAAAAAAAACCTCCAGAAAATTATATAAGCTACAGAAACTGTTTTTCCGATTATTCTCACAGTTGTTATGTTGTCACACTCTTATAAGAATACCTCCACTTCAAACCTAGAGGCCCAAAAACTGAAATAGAAGCCTTTAGGTTAGGCAAGATCGAATGAGACCAAAACCAAGTCTATGAGGAAACGTGTGTGTGTTCGAATTACTCTGCTGCAACAGTTCATTATCTAAAGGTGGAGCATGCTGCTGGACAGAGTGATAAAGGAAAGAGGCTGCTGCCTAGGTTTCCTCACTAGGATCCTTTCATACACTTTGGCATCCTGATGAATATGGACATTTGATTTATCAGTGTTGCAGGATTACGAAGAGCTGTCATGACTACTGTTTCCCAACACAGACACTCAGCTGCCAAGTTTGTCTCTAAGCAGCTCTTACACATTTGTAATACTTCGTTGCCCAGATGAGTTTCCCCTCCTTCCCCCACGACACCTTTCATGCTCTCCCCAAAACGATACCCTATGTTTATATATGATGAATTTTCCAGAACAGTGAGAACAGACTTCTTAGTGCAACATCATTACCCCTTTGCTTGGGAGGGAAGTAGAAAAGAGCGTGTCTGAGCCAGCAACCATCAAGCTTTACAGTCTAACAAGTTCCACTACTATAATGAAAATCCAAAGACCTGGAAACAATATACAGAGCTTCCCTGACTAATTTTATTATGCAGACATACTTAATAGCTCCTGTTACAATCACATTTATAGCAGGAAAACAGCATTGGATTGTGACTATCACACTAAATCGACATGGATTATCAGTCATTAAAAAGGAACAAAATTAGCAGCAAGCAGTAATATTTTACACTTATCAAATCTACAGCTGGTCAAGGTTCATTACAATACTGTGCAATAAAGTCAGGAAGCATTGGCTCATTCTACAGAACATTTAAATCTCTATTGTATTTGTGTAGGATATAATTTCTGATAGCAATAAAGCCTAATAAAAGTTACACCCCGATGAATAAAGTGTTAATAAATTGACCCAAGACATTTAAATGGCTAATTATATTTGAGATAAAGGAGGATTCACTTGTTTCTGTAGATTGTTTGAAGCTGTTCTCTAACCAGCTAACTAACCAACTACAAAATTATTTTATATAAATAGATCTCCATAATATAAAATATTAATATTTCTAGCTCCTTTTTCAATAGATTAATAATTAATCAGAATTTCCTAACACATTTCCTATTCATCAAAAGACTCATACCTCTCTTAAAATGTCCAAGCTTTGCATAACTTAAACTATTCCCTAGATTTTATTTTATTTAAGAGTATTTACACCAACTATGCTTAGCTTTTCCATAGGCCCTTTCAGTAATAAAAAGGGGTACTTTATTATAAAGTAATAGTACCCTATTACAATACTAATAATGGTATTGCAAAACGTATGTAAAAAGACAGACCAAACAAGCGCACTGACCAGGTCAGGGTATTCATGAGGGATAATTACTGTGATGGGCCCAAGGTCCTGGCCCTGAGTATAAAAAGGTGTCATCCTTGAAGACAGAATCAAGAGTTACAGTAGACAATACATACTTCCTTCAACTCATTCCTTATGTAAAAATCCCACGCAAATTCAGGGGAATCTCCGTCACCTCCCACCATCATATATACAAACGCTTACACACATCTAAGCCCCTCTCCCCCGTCTTTGGAAGGGTTCAGATCCCAGCTCCACAGATGACACCTGCTTGCACAGGCACCCAGAGAGGTGTAGGGATCAAGAATAGACTATACAGCATTTAGGTCTGCCAGAGAGATTTAGGAACAGAAGTTAACGAGCAGTAAGGACCTGGCTGATTCTTGATCTGGTTTACTGCACAAACAAACGTGAGGGACAAAATCAATCAGAAGCAGCAGGTTCACAGAGCAACTTACTATAGCAGCGCCGATTGCTTAAAGTATTTCCCAAATTACGCCACAGAGTTTAGGAAATCTTTGGTGGTTTGCTTCTCCAAACCACGTGAGACAATAGTTAAAACTGTAACAGGCTTCTGACATGAATGGGACTGCCCAGCAACATCACCGTTTTTCGAGGTGCTGAGTTCTAGATGCTGGAGGAATAAGGATTGTGTATGGGAAGTGCCTGGGGTGGTACAAAGGGAGACAAAATGACAAAGAATTAGTCTCTTAAAAAAAGAAAAAATAAAAAGATGACAGGAACTGCTAAAATTGATGCATCAGGGTTTTGGGTTGGTTTGGGTTCTTTTTTATAAGTTGAGGGGAATTTTACATAAGAAAACAAAACAAAAGCATCTTGAAACAAAATATATTTTCCACATTGCAAATTGAAAATTTCTAGCCATTGCTCAGTAATCTAGTTATTGCTAATATGTTAATCTTTGCACTGGAACAGGCTGCCCAGGGAGGTTGTGGAGTCTCCTTCTCTGGAGATATTCAAAGCCCGCCTGGATGAAGTCCTGTGTAGCATGCTCTAGGTGAGCCTGCTTTAGCAGGGGGGTTGGACTAGATGATCTCCTGAGGTCCCTTCCAACCCATACGATTCTGTGATTCTGTGTACTTAGTCTTTTTGTTTCATTTGGGAGACAGGTGCTCAAGAAGTAGAATTCCCTGCAAAATGGGAATTTTCATTTTTGAGCAGCTTAGTCTTATTTTGTGTTGGGTTTAGAACTGAAATCTACTGCTAATGAGATCACCTAACAAAGGAGAGAAGAGGACACATCCCTCCCAACAGCTTTTTAGTTTCTTCTCTAGGACCACTGGGGAGTCTCTTTACCTAGTTGACCCATACATTTTACAGATCAGATTATGTGTAGACAGAATCTCTGCTCGGCTAGACAATCATTGGATGACTAGAAGGCTACTTCAATTAGGACCATATTGGAGACACTGAACTAAGCCACTGAGGTTCACAACTTACGTCTGTCTCCTGTCACGCTTATCTTCCAGCATAAGCTACAAAATTATAAAATGTTCTGGTTTCTGGAACATTATCAAGCTTGAATAATCTTTTATAACCGGTCCCAGGTCAATGAAGCATTAACAAACAGGCAGCTGTTCCATTACCATCCTGGGACTTCAGGATATTGCTGAAATATTCTTTGATTCATTTGTTGCAATCTTATTTCTATAGCAAGATATCCAGCAATGATAAAGGAGAAACTCATGGTTTTAAAAAGGTTACTCCCTTTTTGACTGCCTATACTTCTGGAGCTTTTGCACATTTGCATCAGACAACCATACACCCCTGCACTATAACAACTGTGTATACATGTGTGCGCTTTTTGTAGACATGGTTTAGCATACCACGAATATCACCGTCATGACTATGGCTCCATGTCATTTGATCTGTTTTGTCAAAGTAACTGTTCAAATCACAGCTGTTTCCTGAAGTGCCTGTAAAACTCCCCTCCCATGAGCCCTGCATCATCTGTGCTAAGCAGGGTGGGCAGTTCTTCCTCTTCCTTTTCCTCCTGTTGCTCCAGCCCAGACTAATTTTTTCAGCCCAGAGGGATGGAGAAGGGGCAAACCCAATGGGTTCCAGCTTCTCTTCCCTTCTTTCATTTCCCTAGCCCCTAGGATTGAACCAGCTTAAAGTTGAAAGGCACTCTAAGGCACCTTGAAGAACACAAGAAAAAATACTAATCACATATTTTGAAATACTGTACTTAAGTCTTTTGATTTTATGACATCATAACTACTAGACATCAAATGAGATCAAAATATTTGAGTCAAGTCTTAAAAAAATAACTTCATGTGGATTGCTTACTAAGCTGGTAAATTCTGTAGATGTATTGCAGTGGTATGAAAGCCCATCTTTGCGATTTTGTTATATTAAAGTTCTAGACAGTATTAGACAGAATACCATCTCTCTGTATACAGCATTTTCTCATGCATGGAAAAAATCAGCTTATATCCCTTAGTGCAAGCATTCATATGTTGAAGGAAAATGGCATTAGGTAAACCCACCAAGACCCAAATAGGGCATTTACCTAGGGAAAAATGCTTTCTTCATTGAAAATCTGTAAAAAACACCCCTACATTATTAGCCTTGTCAAATTCTGTTAGTAGATATATAAAATCTTATATTAGTGATCAGGATGAAAAATAGCTAATAATATTTACCATAAAAAAATCTGCATATTTGTAGAAGGTAAACATATAAATCACAGGTGGCTAAAGTTTCACGTATTACATTGCACTTACACAAACATGTAGAAGTATAAAAACTTCACAAAAAGCATAAAGCACTCGAAACCTAAGTCAACTTACCAACTAATGATTGCAATATCTTGCGTTCCTAGGTCATACATTTCTTGTGCAACTGAAGGTTTAAGATCAGGTACAGTAAATGCAAACATTCTGGGACTATAGTTACTGCTACTGAAATGAGACCGACTTTCCTACATTTTCTGCAGTTCAATGCAAAAAATCTAATTCTACATTCAAGAGCAAATGCTTACCTTGCTAAGGAAATCACACTGTGTGAAACATCCAGTTGATACTGCTGTTGTTAAATGGAATTTGAAGTGTCAATAGCTGTAAAACCAGTATTTACTTTTCCCCCTTTGATGTTTTTTCAAAATTCTGTACTAAAATCCCAAAAGCCTAGGGGTGTTTGTTCTTATTCAAAATAGCTTCAGTCTCATCAATGCACTACCTTAATTCTTTGCATGCTCAATTTCCTTCTTAAAAGATATCTGCATTGTGTGTTTTTTAGAGGGATTACCAAGCAGGTGTTGGATTTGAAATGCAGTACAAAGTAGAGACTGGCAAGTAAGCTCCCTGGTAACACCCTGCCTGCTGGGAGCACTTTGGCAGGCAGAGGAGCAGGTTCCATGCTGGAACCTGCAGGGATGTCTCTGATTACTCTTTGACAGCGGAGAACACAAATAGTAGGTTTTCACATAGTTGCCGTAACTTTGCTTCCCCTTGACCATCTGCCTCTGCACCTCAGTATCCCCCATCTGGTTTATGGGTGTATAAATCCTTAAGAAAAGGAATCTGCAGAGGTCACTAGGAGGGTTTGAGACTTCCTGAGTTGCATATAACTCTCTTCTATAGATAGAGTGGAAAAATATTTCCACTTTCCCTTAGGGCATGTAGACATGTGGGAAGTATCTCTAACTTCTCCAGCAGTATTAAACTGCTTGACTTATGAACTGCTTTACAGATGTTCGGTATTATCCAGGTTCATCCCACCCACACATTAAGTATCTCCATTTTCTCACAGGAGCCTTTGTAAATAAGCAGCATGAGATCTTATCATAATTTATTTAAAATATAGTGTCTTTCCCTCTGCTTTCCTTACTTAGCAGTAGAATTCCATAGGTTACTCCACTTCCCTAGTTATTCAGTAAAGGTATGCTGTAAAGGTTTATTTTTTTCTGCCACATTGACCTAGCTCAGGACAGCATAGTTCTCAGACTATAAACAGCAGTTAAAACTTACAAACTCTTGAACAAGCAACTCATTGAAAGTCACTGCGACTGTTCATAATGTTTGCAAAAAATGGTTGCACAACCTGTCCTTTCTTTAACGTGCCATTAAGAGCTATCAGACTACAGCATTAGAGTAAAAAAAACAAAAAAATCATGTTCTAGAAACACAACCCGTGAACACAAAGTCCCATGAGAGGTGAAGGAATCATCTCCGGGAAGACAGAGCAGCTCAGTCCCTGAAAGGCAAAATGCAGTAACATTTCTTCAAATAAGACTTTGATCTTTTTGGCTATGAAATGCTGTGACATTTTAAATTTTTTTTCTGAATATCAAAATATTTTCATTACAGCCTGGTTCCTTCAACATGGAAACTACTGAGAACTCCAGCTTAGGAAGACCTGTGGGTACTGGAATTTCAAACCATCCATTTGCACTTAAGTCACTCCCTGGCAAAATCCAGGAGTCTGCATGCTCAATTTATCCTTAGCTTTATTTATTTATTGTAGCTAGCTTTTCTCAGCAAATGTATTACATATCCATACTGAAAATATAAATTAACAATTAATATTTATGGTCTGAATTATCTAGGGGGTTTCTTAAGTAACCATAGGGAGGAAAAAAGAAAAAAGCATCTTCAAAATTACAGCAGCAGTACTACATGAAATGCAGAGGAGTACAATTAGACCTGAGGAACCTGATCTTAATGGAAAAGAGGAACCAGCCTGAGCTTTCTTCAAACTTAACCTGCTCACAAGTGTCTGACTAACCTTCCCTGTCTTCTGGTGCCAGCTTGGCAAAAAGCAAAAATACTCTGTCTCACTGGAAAGCATCTCAATGCAATCTTTAGTCCAATTTTGCATCTGTAACTGTGCTTGTGTAGCTTTTTCTATTTGTTGCTAGTCCGTGCCTGTGGACATGCAGTCATGACCATTCTTGAAGACAAAGGCAGCTGCATGTCAAATGGAAGAAGGGAACTGGCTGCTAGCTTAGAGTGCTCAAACATGCAAGGGTTTTGCATAAATTGTCAAAGAAAAAGCACAGACAGGGTTCAAAACTGAAACCCAGCAAAAGGAAAGTGCATATTTCTTCATGTGGAAATGCTGGTCCACAGTAGAGTGGTCAGCAGG
>NW_009260435.1:5893701-5917656 GCF_000687185.1 Egretta garzetta | reverse complement strand
AGATGGACCATTTACAGACCAAACATACTGCAGCAAAGTGCACCACAAATACGTAGTATTCTTAAGCAAAAATACTTGGCTGTGGCCAGGTTGAATTGATAACTTCACTATTGAAAAGAACTTCTTTCCATAGTTTCTTCCAGAAAACTCCTAAAATACTGATTAACTTCAGAGAGGGCAGTTTATAGTAACAAAGAACCATGTGGTTTAGTGCTCAATAGCTGTACCATCAGCATCGAGTATGTTCTTCTTAAAAGCAGATATATTACACGCAGCACACTGCATAATGCTATGATGTACAGTAGTAAATGCCATGAACAGTAGTAAAGTCATAAGACACTTAGAACTACTTATGTGCCTTTGAACTACAAGATGTTAGAGATTGCCACTAGGAACAATTTGATGCCAGCTGGGGCTGAAGACACATGCCTTATTTCTAACTTGCTTCAACTCTGGGGAATCATAAGTTGTAGTTGAGAAATATAGAATAGGAAGCAAAAAAAAAAAAAGCAGCAACAAACAGATTCATGGAAAAGTAAAGGATCCTGAATCAGAAAAATGCAAAACACCTAAATGGGCAAATACTGGTATCTGGTGAGGAATAAAATGAGAGCAGATAAAAGAAAGATCATTAAGCAAACATGCACCAGCTAGGCAAAAGTCTCATTCAAATTATAATGGAGTTAGAGGAGAAAATAGGTAGTGGACAAAGTAAAGCTTTAAATGGAAAAATATTTCTGCAGATGAACTATTGCAACAGCCACTTTCCATTGGTTCCACCCATCCCATCTCTCCCGTGTTCCATCACATCTTGGGATTCAAACATGAACTCGCACAGATCTGTCATGGATATAATACAGGTGCACACTGTGAGAAAATATCAAACTCTAGGGACAGCTTTGAGACATTATTCCTGCAGGTCACTGCTGTGAAGTGGAAAAAAGTTTGGAAATTATTCTAATAGTTGCTGAGTTTTTGGAATAGCAGAATGTCTAGCTGAGAAGGGGTTATTCTGCATTGGAAAGTTTGCTGTTTCCAACACAGCCTTCCAGTAAGGAAGTAAAAGTTGACATTTTCTAGTGCACAGACCGCATGGATATTTGCCCTGACACGGTCTGGCCTCCAGGTATAACTAACAAAACAAAACTATCTAAAAGCATGCATGAGGAAATGGTAGAACACTATTAGCACTCCTTAGCATGCTACTTTGCAAATATTGAAACAATGAGTTGGAAACACACACAGTATTTCATCAGCAAGTCTCCAAGTAAAGTAACTGTTCAAATACTTTCTTTCCTAATTAATCTAAGCCTCAGTAAAAGGGAGACTATTGCTCAGTGTCTCTTCAGCATCCTTGCAATTTTTCCTTGGGCCTCTGAGCAGGAATCAGACTGTGCAGAGACACAAGTAGTTTACTGAATTCTCAAGGACAGACATTCTCCCAGATTAAACAAATATTCACTCTCTGTCAAAAGCTCAGCTTCAAAACTGCCAAAGCATGAGAAGAACGAGATGCTGCTTAGACCCTTCTGTGCATGGCAGGGTAAAATGCAAGACTTCTCTGCCTAAAGGAATATAGATAATGTAATAATCTTTAATCTTTGTCCGTTCAAGGCACTCTCAATACCTGTTATCCTTGATACTGTCACAGGCAAAAAAGTGTGTGAATTCATCTCAAGGCTGGTAATTATTTCAGCTAATTACTCATTTTGGTGTGGGGTGATTACCAATGCTCCTTCAGGTGCAACGCCAGTCACTTTTATTCTAGCTGATGTTTCACAAAGCAGGATTGTTGCTGTTCCCCCTTCTCCATTCTTACAGAAAGCTGAACTCCCATGTTATTTAAAATCTGTACTGCAATGAAACAGCCTGGCCAAGTGGTTAAAACCAAATTTTCAGCAATTCATTTTACAGCCAAACATTACTGACTTCATTCAACCTTATTACATGCAGCAATATCTCCGTGTTCAGTATCTTTATGGATGAGTATTATTATTGTAACCCACTCCCAAAGCACCCTTTTCTCAAGCCAGAATCACCTTGACTTCTATAAATATGAACCAGATGCCTAACTAATGTTATACCCACACCCAACTAGAGTTCAGTCAAACCACAGAAGTATTTATGAAGACTGCTACTCATTTTTGAAAGGTGATGTTTGGTACAGGTCTTGAGGAGAGATTTTCTTCCAAGTTCTTAAATTCTGGTGGATGCAACATTGAATCCAGATTCTAAAATGAGTGCTCATGTAAGAGGAAGAGCAAGTAAGAGAGTTTCCCCAATTATCAGACTCTCTGATACTGTAAAAAAATTAACAGATCCATCCAATGCAACCACAGCAAAAGAGGATCCTCTTTCCTCACTTCATTGCTATGGAACAAGGAATCCTCTCTCTGTGTCAGAGGAGTCTTCGACTCTAGAGTTATTCAAAACTTGACTGGACAAGGCCATGAGCAACCTTATTGAGCTCTGAAATCATCCCTGCTTCCAAAGGTTCCTCTCAACTTGAATTAATCTGTAGTCTTTTGTGTTTATTAGAGGTATTGGTGTTACTAGAGGTGCATCTGCCTTTTCTTGAGGCATGGGCATAAATAAGCCAGTAAGCTGAAGGCTATGAGCTTCTTTTTCCAGAGTGTAACTGCTGGGGGCAGGAGGGAGTGGGCAGGAATATCCAGGGCCCAGGCAGGGAAACTACTCAACAATCAGCTATTAGTCGATCAGCACACAGCTAACATTCAAGCAAAGGAAAGGCAGCAGCAATAGTCATTCTGCTCAGCTTGAATTTCCATTCATGTGTCTGTACAAACAGCAGCACAGGTCCTTCAGCACTGCTTTTCTCCACAGTAGGCCAAGCTTTTTAAAATTTATATCTCATAAAGAGAAACAAAGGAATAGTATATTCCCCATTTCTGAGAGAAGTCTCTTTAAAGATTTATTCAAAATAATAATAAAAATATTTTTTACTTGGAAATAGGAGAAAACAGATTATTTTTTATTTATTTGTCTTTAGTTTTCTAAATGTTACATTACATAAAAACACAGTACCATAAACCAATCATTTTAATGCACAGTATAGCACATTGCTTTGATTTTCCTTTTTAATACTCACCACTCAGAGACTGCTTCAGGTTCTTAAATAATTGGGAAGACAACTGTAGCCCCTCAGAATCCAGTGGTCATTAGCAGCTAAAGAGTCTAAAGAGCTGCACTGCTCCAAGCAGCAGAGTGGTTTTATACTCTTAAAGAGGCAATTAATACTTCTGTATTGTTTTGTTCCCATCAGTTGGAGAATTGCTTGTGCTTTGGCAGAGGGCATTATTTATGGTCTAGTTTGCGATCAAGCAGGATTCTTTGCTGGCAGTCTGATGTCTTCTGACATGTCTCATATAGAAGGGATATGGGAAAGAGAAAAGTAGCAAATAGTCTGTAGGCTCTAGTTCTGCTTCCCCTAAAATAAAAAAGTCCTTTGAGAGTCACTGATCAGATTCCCTCGTCATTAGCATCAACACTACATTCTCTACAGCACCTATTTTTGCCTGGAAGGTAAGTGTACAAGGGTGGAATTCTTTATACTATATTTAGGCAATTAATATACTTCTATCACCACATATGTCTCTTTGGGACATGATCTAAAAAAATGATCACTGCTCTCCCCCTACTTCCAGCTCACATTCTGACACCAAAGGAATTCCTTTTTTTTTCTGCGTACTTTCTACAGTATAGATTCACTGCCATTTGATCCTCTACCTATTCTTCCCATAACACTAAACACATTCATCTCGCTGCTTCTAATGGTTCTCATCTTGTTCTTCATCTGTTAGCTGGTCAAACTGGAGTGAATTGTGGCCGCTGCCATCAATATCCGATCCTTTCCTCAGGAAATTCTCTCCAACCTACCAGTGCCCAGAGTACTCCTAGGGACCCTCAATCCCTTCCTGTAATTGTTATCCTTATTCTCATCCTCTTTCTGCTCATCTGCCCCTGAAGTATCATCTTGGGACATAGAAAGGAAAGGCCTATTTATTCCTTGCCAGAAAACCTGCTTTGTCTTTTCTGATCTCACAACTACAGGCTTTCAGTTACAGGGCCCTACTCCCTGTTCCTTGCTTTTGATTTTTATTAATCAACTGGGAGGATTTTCTGGAATCCAATCTCCCAGTAAAAAGCCTGCATTTTGTCTGTACCTCACCTCAGAAATTATCCCATTTGTCGTCTTTGACTATCAAAGATTTGGTTGGTGTCCTCAGGATTCTTTAACCTGGTCTTTCTTTGGCTGTTACCTCACTCTTATTTGGTCGGAGTATCATAGAATCATAGAATGTTTTGGGTTGGAAGGGACCCCCTAGAGGTCATCTACTCCAACCCCCCTGCAGGAGCAGGGACACCGCTAACTAGATCAGGCTGCTCAGAGCCCCATCCAACCCGGCCTTGAATGTTGCCAGGGATGGGGCCACCACTACCTCTCTGGGCAACCTGTTCCAGTGTTTCACCACCCTCATTGTAAAGAATTTCTTCCTTATATCTAGTCTAAACCTACCCTGTTTTAGTTTAAAACCATTACCCCTTGTCCTGTCACAGCTGGCCCTACTAAAAAGATTTTCCCTGTCTTTCCTATAGGCCCCCTTTAGGTACTGAAAGGCTGCAAATCAGATTAATCAGATAGTACACTTATCAAAAAGGCTTTGTTTAACAATGAGTAACTTACCATGGGGGGGGAAGCTCAAAGGGTAAGGGTAAACTAAAGTGGGGGCAACTGTTTAGGGAAGATAAGGTAACAGCTTCCCTGCAAAATATGAAAAGAAGGCTAAAGCGAGTCGTGTGGGACACCAGGAAGATGGAAGCAAGTGTACAATGCTAATCTGTAGGATGTCTCGGACAGAGAAACACTCAGTTCTCTGCTCTCTAACGAACAGTAGGTCTCAACTGCTTTGTGCTGAAGCACTTCAGCATTGTAACAGTTTTCAAATTAATATTCTTCACTGACTGAGTGAACGGAATTGACAGAGTTATCACATTAGTTCTACGACTGCATGGTCACAGCTCCTTACATATCAGATAGAAAGGTGTCAAGCAAGTAACAGGGGTTGAGCCAGATATGGAAAATGCACATGGGTCAAATGAAGATATTCCTCTATGTATTAAAATCTGGCAAGTGTGTATACATGAACACATTTTCCTTAGTTTGCTGAATAAAAATATGAAATTCTGCTTAGGGTTTCTTTTCTGAATAAAAGCCGCCAATCTTAAAGAAACAAAAAACACATCAAAAAACTCATTCTAGATTACTACACAAGATCTCAAATGAAGGCTGTAATATTCAACCTGCTAAGTAATATTCTTCGTGCTATAGGTTTAAAACTATGAGATTTCACAGAACTGCTTTACTGACTTCTAAGTTATTACAGTAGCAGAAGAGAACATGAGATCAAGCTGATACATGAAAAATATTTACAGCTTCTGGTATTTGCTTTTACCAACAAAGAAATTATATGGCATGTATAGAAGTCCTAATATAAAAGTTGTAATCCCATAGTCTCTTGAGATTACCTATAACATTCAGGGGCACGACACCATTCTTATCAGATGCTACCTGCAATCAGTTGGTTTAGATACACAGAAAATACTGCAGCAGTATTTCCTGAATATTTAAAGACAATCTAAAAAGTAGATATTCTCCATTTCTTGACCCTAGTGACAACACGTTCCTTTTCTACCTGCAGTGTGCTGCTCCTCAGAAGCACTCTGCATCCTTTAACACCAATCGAATATGCCCCTCAGGATATTACCTTTAGCACTTCAGTGAAATTTCTGGCTTTTTCTTTCCCAAATGCTTTTCTTGGCTCAGCTGTTCATTGCAAAGTCTCACTCCATTTCAACTACAGTTCAAAAAAGTGGATGGATGGGTAAAATTTGGGGTTTTAAATTTGAGAACAATTTTCAGCTTCCTGCTTAGGACTCAAGATTGTTGATTCCAGTCCAATTGGTTTGAGCCTACAACCCAAACTAAAATCCCAAGTGAGGCAACAAGGAGGATCTATAGTCCAGATGGCCCCATTCTGCCAGATGAGGAAAACCAAAAATCATCAGGTGAAAGAAGAGTTTAAGAAAAATAACCTGGGGGGGGGAAAAAAAAAAAAAACAAAAAACCACTAGAAAAAATTCCAAGAAAGTACCTAGAAAAGAGCTGAAGTGCTCTCTGATGCCTGATGAGGAAGAGCAGCAGCTTACTGAACAGCACTTGTGGGAAGGACTCTGTCTATGTATTTTGCCGCAGGCAGTCTCCATAACAGAGCATCTGCCCCCCGCCCCCCAGGAATGTTGCTACACTCCTGGCAGTTTCACTGGACAGACTAGAACTAAAGAGAACAGGGAACCAGTTAGCCTTCAGAGACAACCCTAAGAGGCTGTACTGTGACACAAAGCTACGCCGAGGATGTTCACTTATGCTGAAGGCTGGTAAAACTCAAGGAACTGAAGAGAGAACTACTGCCCAACAGCTTCTGTGAAAGCTTTCTTCTGTCCCTTGCAGAAAGTCCTTCCACCTCTGAAGACACACCACTGTCTCTCCAAGAAGGGCTGAAGCAGCAGGCAAGGCATGAACCATGCTACATGCTCTTCCATAGCTAAGCAGGAGCTTTTATCCCTCAAAATTAAAAGGAGTCTTTAAGACATTTATGCACCTAATAAAGTTTTCTCCCCACAAAATAGGTGAAAGAAAGTGTTTCCTTTTACTTTTAAAATGCACCACTATTCTAAAGGCCAGGTGTCTCTAACCAGGCTTGTTCTCCTAACATGGAAAAAGGTATTCTTGGAATTAGGTGAACCTTCAAACTAGTAAAAATGAGGTTTTTAACTGTAAGCAAACACCATAATCTCTTTCCTCATACAGCAAAGTCATAACCATACACTCATGATACCACAGAAATAGTTTAAACAGATACTCTACTTTCCTGCTTATACTAGTTCTTACAGAGACACAGAGATATGTTCTGATGGCTTTAATATTTCAGAACTGTTTGCACTAACAAGCATAGTAAAATGATTTAAGCAGATATTTTCATAAATTTAATGGGGCTTTTTTTACGCAAACTGCCACACTTCTGTAACCCAACTTTCAGCTTGCTGAACTCAGCTACCTTTTTTCTTTTCATATATCAGTACAGTCTTTCCGTCCCTGGATATTATCTGTTTCCCTCACCATCTTTCACTTAAATCCCTTTTTTTCTGACCAGCATATAAACAAAAATACTGAGCTGCTGATTGACAATGAGACAATCTACATTACTTTACTGCCTTTTATGAAATTACTTGAACAAGTAGACAAATCTAAGATCATAAAAACATAACAGCAACAGTAAGAGAGACAGTGCCTGACTTGACCGTATTAATTAGACTGGACAAATAATGTTATCTAATTTACTAGTATTTTGAAACCAAAGTTTGTTTTTAGTGACTGCCAAACTCATAACACAGAAGCAAACTGCCCATTAAAAAACATCTACATCTTCTACCTGTGTAAGCCAGGATACCGAAAGCTTCATGCACCGCAACTTGTTAACATGATACACTGGTATTACAGACTGAAAATACTTTGACAGCCTTAATGTGTCCTTTTCCAGTGTAATGGCTCGGTGCATAAAAATGAATGTTTTTCTCCAACATGATCCCTCAGCTCCTTACTGAAGATTTCAACTCATTTTACGACACATGATGAAGCATCTTCCTTGGTATAATGTGACAATGGCACTACTGAGCACAACAATTTGAGTCTGAATGTGCCACTGCAAGATAGAAAAAAATCTGAAGAGGCAATTCCACCTAGAACTATACAGCAAATGCATAAGAGGAAGAAGAATGATTAAAGATGCATTAGCACAGTCTGAAAAACAATGCTCTCGACAAAAGAACCCTTGGTACCTCTGGTAAAAGGGGAACAGCACAGAGATTAGCTGAATGAGAGAGAGGCAAGAATTTGAGCGATTCTGACAGAGTCTCTTTGAAATACTTGAGATGTAAATGTCTCTGTTCAGACAAAGTCCATTTTAAAACAATCTCGCTATAAAATAAATCACTTCTAAAAAGGTTTTTAAGTCTAGAAAAAAAACCTTTTCCTAATTAACCAGCTCAAGCATTAAATTTGGCATGTGGAATAACCAAAAATGTATTAAGTATGACCCAGATACTTTTATTTCAAGTAAATTAACATCCCACACATTGAACATCCCACACATTGAACATCCCACACATTGAACATCCCACACATTGAACATCCCACACACAGTACCGCTTGTTCTTCCCTGGCAGCCTGGTTGCTCTGTGGTTTGGAGTGTGGTTTTGTAACCTGTGCTAAAATTATTCATTGCCTCACACCACTGTCACAACACATCACTTCTCCTGCAGCTTGTATGTTTGTCTCAATTCCTGATCAGAAAAAAATCAGCAGCTATTGAGATTGTGATTCAATCCAGGTCACCCCCCTAATAATTAGTGTGTCTTCAGAGAAGCAGCTGTTTGGATCTTTTTTTTTGGTATGGACCAATCTTGGCTTACAAAGCACCCTTAGAGAGACCACCCTGAGGAAAATACAAGTAGAGCCATATTTCTAATTGACACATTAAACCCCATATTATATCCACTATTTTCCAAAATTAAACACCACATTGAATCTCCTTTGCTAAGCAGACTAAGCCATTTTCTGTATTGCAGAACCAGAGGAGAACCTGTGTGCAGCCTCATGAAAGGACCAATCCTATAAACTTTAGTCATACATTTGACAGGAGCTAACCATCACAGTCACTTATACACTGCTTCCTAACATATTTAGTAGCAGCCTTATTACTGTTTGGCAGCCTTCATTTAAGTCTCTGGACTTTCAGAAAGGAGTGTATTACCGACTGCTGAAACGAGGTACCTATTGCTTCACAGTCGCAAAATGAGATCAAGAATTTTTAAAGATTCAAATTGTAAGACACTAATGAGTTTCTATAGGGATCCAAAATACAAAATTTTGACAAAGCACACATTTTAAGTCTGATTTGAGGTTTGCAAACTGCCCACGTTAAGACACCCCTTGCTTTTGCACAGTATATGGACCCTTCAGAATGGTACAAAGTACTCATATACACGGGGGAATCATTCTATTTTAAGCAGAACACAGTATTCTTTCAGCTTTTGAAAACCTGAAAATCTTACTGCCACTCCAAATACGTAGTGTACTCTGCACATAGCCACAACACCGAGTACCCCTCTCAGTATAGGGAAGCAGAACCATGCAGACTCCCAGCCCAATTCATTAGTAAGCTCTGCATCGTTTACTTCTACAGAATTAGCTTGCAAAAAGTGTGGGAGATTTCAGGAGTGATGAAACACCACAGCTATCCTGGTTCTGCTGCAATGTATGAATGCCTTGCACCCTGGTGTGTCTCACAGGGATGCATAGCCCAAAGAAGGCAATCTGAACTGATCAAGATATTCCTGAAGGAACTCTTCATTAAATCCTAGCCATTTATAACACTAACTCATTAAAAGAAATAATTACCATAGCAACCACTGCACACCATGCGTTCGCTAGCACAAACAACAGTGGGTCTTTTGGGGGGAGGAAGTGGGAGGGGAAACAAGTCAAAACAAAAACTTCTAGAGAGGTTTAGCATAGTCAGTCAGAATTAGATTATGCTTTTCCTGTATTTTATTTTCATCAAAAGAACATTTCCTATTTTAAGTATATGGTTTCAAACAAGCAGCAAACATTTCAGAATTTAGAAGTATGACAAAGTGTGCCAATGTTTCACAAGGCTTTGAACCAAAGCCCTTCGGTGCTTTTACTTAAAATAGCACTTTACATATTCCAATCCATCTGATTTCACTTAGGATGCAAAGGCAAGCCAGGCTGCTAGCTGAAGACTTGAGGAACCTGGCTTTGGTTTTTTTTTTCTTTTCCTCTCTGTATCAGAACTCATCTGTAACTCTAAGTTCCAGTACCTTAGAGGACCCAATCACAGAAAATAAAACTCAATTTCTCATCCATATGAATGGAAATGGCACCACCCTAGCTGCTTTAATGCAAACATAGACTGTGACATGCTTAGATACTCAGAGCAGTGGAATTGCACAACAGCAGGATAAAGATTGCTGCAGAACCAGGACCAAGAGAGTTGTACAGAACAGACTGGGGGAGTTCAGATCTAGACAAGACATCTTCACCAATGTGAAAACAGAAGTAGAGATGAACTCTTAATAGCTCGGTTGCCTTAAGCTACCTTAGCCATCATCGCCAAAGATCCCTTTATGCTCCTGTGGAACTCACTGAGAGCTTTTTTTATTACCTCCCAAGGCCAAAATCTGTTTCCACTGGCCAGGATTTCAAAGGCTGCAGGACCAGCTGTGAAAGGCCAAACGCTAATGCCTTGTGAGATATTTGAAGTGTCTAAATTAACCTAGGCAATTCTAGAAAGCCAGTTCAGCTTCCATCTGCTGTTTTTAATGCCTAGTTATCTCAGAATTGGTAACAAGACCTGGGACCTGTGAGGATGGTGCTGATCTGCACAGAGGAGCGGAACTGCTCAGCTGAAGGTTGCCCAGCCAGTTCTAGCACACTCTTATACTTGACAGTTGTGAGGCTTGCCTAGGAAGAAATGTTAGCAAAATAACCTTGGAGGTTCTGGGCTCTGAAGGCCTGGAAGACCACATTTCATCAGAAGCTTTACAATATCAATTACAGATTTCAAAGATAAATAAGGCAAATTGTTCTGCCCCTTTCTAAGCTCTTCCCACTTGTCAAGATTTCCCTTCCTTTCTTCAGAGAAAAATCACTATTATTTTACTTTACAAGATGAAAAAAAGAAAGAAAGTGAAACCCTGGGGGCTGGGAGACTTGGACTTTAAAGGACTCTGTAATGAACCATTTCATGGTAGTTAATCACTTTAATCGTGCTTCCTTTCCTCAATAAAATTTTCCCCATCTGTACTCTCCAAGAGCTCTCCAATCCTCCTCTAATACAATACCCAGAGGAATAGAGTATGTTCCAGAACTGGAATACTGGCCTGGGCAAAGGGCAAAAATCCCTTACTCTTCTGGCTGATTTTCTTCTGAATACATTTTAGGATTACCACCACATTTTAACTCCAGCATCATGCAGAACATGCTTTTGCTAACAATTACAATAAGATCTTATTGTATGGGTTTTCAGTCATTAGCTTTAAATTTTGTATCTGGGTTTTTCAGTTAAATTTCACAAATGTAATATTTAAAAAAAAAAAAAACACAAAAAACCAAAACTTTGGATTAAATCCTGAACTTCTTTCATGGGTGTAACTCTTATTTTGGAAAAATAAGCTTGGGATAAAAAGACAGAAATATGAATTTGAGACCCACTCCAATGGTTTGGGCAAAGGGAAGAAAGAAAGGAAAAAATATCTTCCGAGTTTTGATCCTTCTATCTCACTGAAAAAGGAGATGGGATTCCTAGGTACCTGCTACATGCACCTGCCCAAATCTGATCATCAGTGCTTTTCTGTAACAGGAAGGCAGGATTCATGACAGGGTGGAGGCTCCCTGGCCTGGTTTGGCATCTTCCTGACCTCCCCTTAAGAAGTGCTTGGTTTGTACACAGTTATAGAGCATGAGCTTTCAAGCATTTCTTGGTATTAATAAGTGATTAACACTGTGTCTATTTTTAACTCCGTGATCATTTGAGGGGTTGCTATTTTAAAAATGTGTTTCTTTTAAAACTCTGCCTGTCTTCAGTACTATTTTGAATTCAACTTTTAGTTTATTGTCCCATTGGAATCAGTGCATCAGTTCACAACACTGAAAAGAAGACGTTTCCCTCCAGATGCTGTCAAATAACTGTTCACTTACAGCAATGTCTTATGCCTCCACAACCCTTCCTCCCCTGCCTTTTCTTCTTGCCAACTACTAACAATAAATGTAAAAGTAATCCTAGTTTTTATTTGAAGCTATCTCAGCTTTAAGAGAACCTTCCAAAAATGATTGATGCTATGATTTAAACCCATAGGTAACCCCTGAAATCTGCTTTGAATAGCAACAAATGCCTAACAATATCTTCAGCACTTGTAGCAACGAAATCTAATCTCCGAACTCCTAAAGGTCAAGATTTACTGCCTGGTAACATGGCTCAAGTGTAAATGCTCTGTAATACTACACTAGGTGATTGCTTTGCTCTCTACACAATGTCAATTTTGTCCAAGTAGCAGCAGATGTGTCTAGCATTAAGTCAGAACGGTGTCAAGAGCCCTTCTTGAACAGTACCACCTCTTGGAGAAACTGGTCCTAAAGCCCTAGTCTATTAAGACCATACCCAAAAGACAGACATTTAAAACTTAAAGGAGGCTGGAGAATCAAGGTGCATTAGAGCTCTAATGTTTCACAGTCAGAAAGCCCAGGAGAAGAAATTCTCTTGTGAAACAAATGCACATCCTCAAATCGCACAAGCCTTCCCAGTTTCCCCATAACCAGTGCAGCTAAAGGTAACTTACACCAGAAAAGTATTTGGCTCTAAATATTCTTCTCTCCAAACTTCTTTCTCCTGAATTTCCTCAGTAAAGTGCTGCCATGGCATTGCAGTTCATAGTCTGCTCCCACAGGGTACCCCTGCATCCCCTGGCTCCTTTACCCAAGCCATTTATGCCCAAGACCCATGGCATCTATGAAATCCTACCCTAAAACTACTTTTTGAAACCATTCATCATTGCTCTGACCTCTCCAAGCCACAGACATGCAATAACCAAAGACTTCATTAAATTAAATACTACCTATTTTATTATGATACATTCTATGTCCAAGAATAAGGAGATAGGGAACGTGCATCCCATTTACAAATAAATAGCTGTAATCAGCCTGCAGAGGATCCAATGCCCTTTAGTTCTACTTCTGTAAAAGAAGCAACACAAAATGGTTCCAAAAACAACAGTGGAAGTTCCCCACATGCTTCCCCATTTCATACTGCCAGCACCTGTAGCTGTGTAACAAAGCAGGCTGAACCCTGTTCCCAGCAGAGCTTTTATACATATAGTGATAGCACTTCCCACGTTGGTGTTGCAGAGCAGACCAGTGACTAGCAAAATACCCAGAAGGCCTCAGGAAACATAAAACAGGCCTTCAGTACTCTTCATGTCTGCAGTGTCTAAAGAATACTCATGTAGAAGCTTAGGACAGCTTGAAGACTAGCTAAAACCAAAGACAGCATTTCCCAAGAGTCTGAATTTCAACAAAGACTGAAGTATCCTAGTTAGATGTCAGTCCCTGGGCCTGTAGTTATTTTTTACTTGCTCCTCCCCAAAGCTTATTAACTGTATGAGAAGGATTTAACCAAGAATTTCCATTTTACAGGCACATTGTTTTTATGGCAGTAGGTGTAAAGCAGAATGCTAATAATAAACTTTAAGCCTTTTCCTCTTTCCACATCTTTCCAAAATAATTTATCTAAGGATTTATCTAGCACCCACCTTATTCTGCTGTACTAGAGCCAGGCTTTTATTGACCTTGCTAAAATCACTCCAATTGCTCAGTACCAGGAGACAGAGGTTCCCTTCATGTCCTCCCTGAACACATTCCTCTAGGGATCATCAAGCACCAAGTATCCAAGAAAAAGAATAACAAAAAAATGCATAGAGTTGATTTTGAGGAGGAGGCAAAATAGAAAACCAAGATCAAAGTCAATTCCTTCACGACGTTATGCACCCACCATTCTGACCGCCCAGCACAAAGGGCACTTGCTGATTGTGCACATTCCTCACATTTCAAAACAGGTCAGTGAAGATAAAGAGGGAATGCAGGTATGATTCTGACATTGCCAAGGACAAGTTTTCCTTCCATGCCTTGATGTGGACAGATAATTATACTTGCAGAAGAGCTGATACTAAATGCCTGCACCTGGGTTGAACAACACAGACACAAATCAGCTGCCAAAATAGAACTTAGCCTATTGAGTAGGAATTTGAGTGGAATATTCTCTGCTTGTTACACAGATTAAGTTGCCCTGGATAACTTGAGTTTTTCATTTTTCTCCCAAGAATATTTAGAGAAGTTTCGAAAGTATTTGTACATGATTAATATTTTGACAGCTGTATAATTACAGAATGTGTAGTCCAACAAATTGTTTAGCCCATCTCTTATTTCATTCAACTGAGAATTCTTTGAACTTCACCATAATCCATAGTTTCCCAGATGGGGCTCCTTTGTGCCACACTTTCTCTCTGGGGTGCTTTGTGCTGACTTAGCATACACACACTTCATATTCGTAACATATTTAAGATATCTAGTAAGCTTTTACACACCAGTTATACATGAAATTCAGTGTTACAGTGACTGAGGTCTTTACAGAAGCATTGATTTTGCAAGTCTGATGCTTGTATTTCAGGCTTCCACAAGAGCAGGAAATACTCTCTCTCAAATTTCTCATGGAGGGCAGTAAACAGCCTTTTGAAAAAGCTCTGACAGAATCAGACTCTGTTTATGTGCAGAAGTCATACTGGGGTAACTAAAAAAAAAAAATCAATGTAAAATCCTAGTGCAAACAACAGAGTTTAAAATTAATTACATTGGCTGAGTTAGCTTACTCACCTATATCATTTGAAGTAATCCTTTTGAAGTCTTATTTATGGATGCATGAAAAGCACGATGCCATGCAGCCTCATGCTGGGCATGCCGTCATTAAGCTCTGAATGGCAGCAAATGTAATTCAACTTCTCTGAACAGCATCATTTGGAATAGGCCCAGAAAAACCTAGTATAAAACTAATTTCTAGCAGCATCAGATATGTAAGTATTTACAGAGCTCTTTGTAAACACACTGCAATTAAAAACATTTAATAGAGAGCAAACCCACTTTACCATATGGCAAATCATCTTCAGTTAAGGCAAGAGAGCCTTAGTGTCTGACAAAGAGGGCAAGGGAGACAGACTGTAAATTCCAAAGACCTGACAGAGAAGGGGCCCCCAAAATAGCTTATCTATCTTGGAATTACAATGATGACATAAAAAGTAGCCCCAGGCCTCAAATCTTTGCCATGGGATACAAAGACACCTGTAAAAAATCCCCATGTAGGACCAACATATCTTGCATGAAAAATAATTGCTTCAAGCAGCAGGAAGTCTGAGGTGCAGCATTATCCCAGAACATCATAGCCTGTTAGCGCTGTCAAGAACTGCATCAGGAGATTAATCTCCATCTATGCAAGGCTTTCTCTTGAGTTAAAATTTCACATGCAGAGTTAGTATGGAGCGGAAAGGCTAACAGTAGAACGGAAAATATAGCTGATCCGTGGAGCAAAACTCTTGGAATCCTCCTTCAGGATCCATGTAGTACAAGGGGAAGAAAAGGGGACTCGGCAGATTTAGCCACACTCTTGAAATTGCTCAGAAATACAGTTTTTTCCAAACAAAGCATATATGTGATTTTTTTAAAAGATAGAAATGCAATATGCTGGCTTAAAGAAAAGAAATATTGCTCTTCCTTTGTTATCAAGTTGTTTGGAGTCCTGCCTGCAGAGACCCCTGAGTGACCCTAACTTTTGAAATTAGGCCTCATAGAAGTTAAATACAGAAGAGGCTTTCAGGGAGAAGGTGAGATACTTACTCCCTGAAAACTGCTAACAAACAGAAACATCTAGAATGATAGTAATCCTACGTCCTTCCTTCCCACAATACAAGGCAGCTTGTGAACCAGGATAACTGCATCTCCAGCTGCCCAGTGCCAGAACAGCTCTCCCTCTGTGCAGTGGAAAGCAGATGTCTGCTGCACAGGAAGGTACCATCAAGAGTAGCACACAATACAGTCGAGGTCCGGAGCACCCCGCAGCAAAAATTCAAATGATGACCTCAGTAAGATTCAAGTATGGACTGCCAATGCAGATGGGGAAAGTACTGTAAAATACAACAGAGAGAACAACAGCAAGAACCAGTCACCTTGGCCAGGAGGTTATAAGCCAATGAGGGAAGAAACTGCCCCACTTCATGCAAATGCTGGTCCGCTATTATGGAAGTTTTGCCTCAGTGGGGAGGCACATCTGAACACACTCTGCACGAGGCTTGGCACAGCAAAGAAAATACCTCCAGAAGCCCAGTTTAAGAATCTACAGTGATCCTAGTGATCAGAGGCGCCTGTACAGAGTCCATTTTTTACGTAGCTTTTATAGGATGTCAGACACTAGAGTTGTCAAATTGCTCAGAAACACCCGAGTAGTCTTCAGTGGGTTAAATGCTTTCATAACAGGTCAAAGTTGAGTGACATTTTTAAGCTTCAATTTGTCCTAAGTGAACCAATATGCAAAACTAATGAGATCATAAATTTTTCCTCCAGTTAATGTGCTAGGTGGAGGATGGAGAGCAGGAAGAGGCAGGAAGATGAGAGGCTGCCCAAACTCATGAACTTGATTAAACTAATTTAATCTGCGACAAAGAATAAGACCAATAAAAGCAGAGACATTATTCACTGGGATACGATACTCACGCAAAGGATGGCTTCAGCTGCTCTGCCTGCCCAGGATTCAGACTAACCTAGCCCTTTTAAAGTTACAGGAAGAAACTAAAACACAAGGTTGTTTAACGAGAAAGCCTCATGGGTTTACAGGTTTGGTTTTGTTTTTTTTAAGTTTCAGTACAATAACATGCTCCTGTCACAACCCAAGACCTGTAATTTTCTCAATATATCATCTTTTTAAAACCATAGGGGTGGTCTAGCAACAGCTGTAACTGCATGAAATCTGACAAGTTGCACACATATACATCAGCCAAACTGCTACTCCTACAACTACAGCAAATATAAAATATAGAAAGCATCATCCTGCACTAAAGCAACATAATCTCATACCTTATCTCTATTAGCAGATACCACACATCAACAGATACAGAGGAAGACTGAAGAAACAGCAGGTAGATATGGAAGAAACCCATTCATAGAGCAAAGCTGCAGCTTACCTTATTAATTACAGTCATTACATATACTGAAGCATGAGACTGTCTCTACAAAAATTCTTGGGGTTTTTATTTTTTTAATCTTTACAACTCTCATTTGAGATTAATCTGATGGGTGTTTTCCAGTCAGAAAGTACTGTTTCAATTATACATACACACACACACCGAGCTACCAAAATTTACAAAAACTTATGCACATTAAATTGCTTATTTTGAAAATATTTTTTTAAAAAATGCACATTATCTTACTAAGAAACTAGCTACTTCTAAACTAACTGCTTATTTCAAAATTTAGGTTCATTATATTAACAAACAGTTGTGAAAATCAAAATGACGTATTATTAGATTTTTTTGTAAACTAAATTCCTACTTCCTTTTGCTTGAATTTGAAAATTAATAATAAACATGTCAAATGTATACGGACTCTAAACTGGATAACAGGAATATTATTTAATCCATTATGAGCATTGCTACCGCTAAATCTGGTCAAATTTGTGACAAGGCTGTATGTCCCTCCAGCATCCACCAAAATTCTGCTTTGTGTTCAGGGCACAAGCACCAAGCACTGTTGTAAGGCTCAAAGCCTGACAGCACAGGGGATAGACTGGCTTTGCACAAGGTATATTGCAGCTGCTGTGAGCCAAGCATGCACAGGCTTCTAATGATCCATCTGCCTTGTACTCTCGCTTGGAAACTCAACAGCCACTAGAAACCTGGAGCGTCCAGGTTGGGACTTACTTTACCTGTTTAGGGGTTTCTCCAGTCTAACCGGTCATGGGATAGAGTAAGTCCTAAGCATGGTGTAACTCTGCTGTTATTCATCTGGTACCTGGGGAGAATGATCAGCTTGGGGGTTCATCAGGACTTCAGACACATGTAAGATAAATACAAGACAAACAAGTTCCATGTTTGTTTGAAAGCTAATCCAGTTTCCTCAAATACTCTAGTACAGGCTCATGACGATTAACATGGAAACAGGCACGTTTACTCACTGCAACATCACTTTTTTGCACTTTTTCCTTAGGAGCAGCCAAGGTTACAAGTCACAAGGAAGCTGGAATCCCCAACCAGCCTGAATTGAATACTTAAACCTGTAAGTCTGATCACGAGAATTGCCTTTCTGAATCCCCTTCACCACATCTATGAAACCTCCTATGTTTCTTATATTTCCTTACTAATTTCTTATTTACTTTTCACAGTTCAGGACTGAAAGAGCATTACACAGAACTCTTTATCTGCTGCTTCTTTCCCTGTTAGTTAATACTGGTTTGAGTTTCCTTCCATGACAATGTTTGTGTGCCTCAAATTCATAATAAAGACAGAGACAGGAAGGTCCATTAGTTAGCATGCAACCTCAGAACACAGGAAACCAGATCAGTCCCAGATTTTTTCATGAATTCCGGTAAATTGGGTACGGCAAGATTCTCAAATCTAAGCTCCAACCTCTGTGTCTCAGCTCTTCCTTTTTCTTCTCAAAAAACACAGCATTTTTCTTTTTTTTGTCATGGGGTTGGTTTTCTGAGGATTACATTGAAGACTGCAAGGTCCTTGGCCTTTAGCAATGGGGGCAAAGTACTTAAGGGACAAAGTTAAGGCAGTAAGGTCTTCCAGGGGGTAAAGCTAGAATGTATATACTGCTAGTTGATGAATGATATTTGTTAGCCTTCACTTCCCCATCACCCAACACCTACGATTTTACATTCTTCACACTGACCCAAATCTTACCTTAAACACACCTTTTGCCTGATAATGCCTAAATTCTTACATTGCCCACCTGCAAATCATTTATTTGCTTTGTGCTGTGCACCACTGGCTATTAAGGATGGAAAGACAACCAACTTATTTCTCTCATATCCTTGGATTTGAGTCACAGAAGTGTTATAAGTCCCAGCATGCGATCACAACTGAAATGAGCTAGTCCTTAATTAAACAGAGGTTGAAGCTCATTCTTTAATTAAACAGATGTAAGTGCCTAATCATTCAACTATTCCAAGCATACACTACGTATCATTTAATCTCACCACCCACACGATGGAGGCACAGCTCTAAGACTTCACTGCAACCAATCTATTTCAAATAAACTGGCCTATGCTTTTAACAGAAGAATTTTTTCAATGACTGGGTAAGCAGGTAAAAGAAGAGTGAATGTGATTTTATTGAGAGCCTTTTCCAGTAAAGCGTGTAGAATCTCTGTATGGAGCAGGAAATGGCCTTGCAGCACACCCACACCTCTTTTTTTGTTTGTTTACAGAGACCATGCTATGAAAGGTTTTATAACACCATGCGTGCCTTTCAAACAACACTCCTGCAATGTGTAGGGTACTGCGTAGACCCTTGTTTGGGCAAAGAGCGTAAATTTTACTTAGAACACTTTAAGAAAACCCGAGATGTATGTTCGTACATATAGTCAACTCAAAGATCTACTAGATGAACCTACCTGCAGTGCTAGACAGACTCTTCCTTAGATGTTCGAAGTGAGATGCCCAACATCAGAGGAGGCAAATATGTATGTCCTTCTCGTGTAGCAGTCCTAAGATAGCTACTTTCTGGAGCAAAAGAGTTTATCTGGAAGGATTTTGCTGCACGAAGGGAAAATAAACACAGCAGTCAGCTTTTTACCCATACCTGACAGATCCAATTGTTTATGAGGTGAGCAGAGGGAAAGGGACCAACAGATTTCTCCAGATTCCTCAAGCCGCTTGGCAAAAGCAGGATGGATCCCAGCATGGATTAAGAAACATAGACAGAGAATCTGAATTACGATATTCAGCAGTGAAAGGAGCTTAAGACATGGGCAGAGAAGCTGTAGGTGCACTTCCACATTTGATAGGACAGTCGCCACAGAAGGACCCTGCTGACTTTCTGCTTCCAACCACTTGTTTCCATCCCTTGTGCCAGTGGCCACTGTCCTCTTAGACTGCCCTACAGCACACACTGAAGGTGGCAGTGTTACAGAAAGAGTAGCCCTTTGTCGACCTCATCCAGTGATTTCAATGTTAAACCTGTGTTGCCAGCTGATAACCCAGCACAAGAGCATATTAGCTGGATCAGGTTTGGCTGAAAATAACTCCCTCACCCAAAAATAAAGGTCCCTGGCCTTGTCTGCAGAAATGCCTACACCAGTAAAGCACAGGGAAAGCATAAAGATGAGGAAGGAGTTGGGGATTGGTTTGGTTTCTTGGTTTTGTAAGATACATCCACGCAGACCTAAGAATGCAAATCAAATTATGGACTCAGTTTTGTCCATTCCACTGCTTGTAAGCTGCAGCTACACAATAAAAAAATATTTTAATTGTTATTATTTTTCAAAACAGTTCATTTTAAGTGATTTAAAAGAAAAGTGAACAGTCAAGTTAATTTGTGCAATGTAGTTCAGAAGACAGAGGAGATAGCAGCCTCACCATAGCAGGAACAAGAGGCAAGAGTAGGAGAGCAAGAACTTCTCAGATGAGCTTTACCAGTGGCTTCATAATACAGAATTGCCTATGCCTTCCACAGACTTAACACCTCAATCTGAAGACTCAGATACTTGCAACCAGAGAAACTTCATTAAGTTTTTAAAATTGGATAAACATGTGGACTGTTTGCTGTTTTCATACAGGGGAGGCTGGATCATACCTTTTTGAGGGAATAGAAGTCATTTACTTAGCAGGTACCAGAGTAGGAGCCTAATGTACAGCCTGGTGGTGCTTAGACAATCCAGTAGTGAGCAAAGCACACAATCGTACATAGAAGAGAATGCGCAAGGATTAATCACACCAGGAAGGAGTGGATCCTTTATGCTCTTATTGCCCAGCTAAACAGTTCAGGCTTTAGCCCTTGGAAATATCTACAAATTGTCTGAACTTTTATGGATACCCCGCTATGAAGCTGATTACTGAAAAAGCACAAGACGCACTTGCAGTAATTAATTTTCTGAAACCACACATCAGGTGGGAAATAAAACCATGGGAACTGTTACAAGGGGGAGAAGCAAAGATGTTTGGAAATTAATTGTTCTAGCTCAGCTTTTCTGTTTCTCGTGACAGCAAGGTTACACTTGCTAGCATGAGTCTCCACAAACAGTCCAAATTATTTTGAATAGGTTTCAAAGTGAACACCACAGTGCAATCATACTGTTTTTTCCCCACATGTATAGCCTTCATAAGGAAAAAAAAATGTGCCAGTTAAGAAGTGTTCCACAATGGTGAATTTATGGTGGTTTTGTGGGGGTTTTTTGCAAATCATAAAGTAAAAAGAAAAACAGAAATTTAAACTTCACATCAGCCACTGCTAACGAATTACCTTCTGCTGCCAGTAATGTTACAAAGTGACAGGACTCCTGTTGTTAAACTTGATGATCAACAGCATCGCAAAGGAACTCATAACAACCACTGAACTTTCCACAAAGACAGTTTGCTTCCCATAGATCTCCATACATAACCTTTACTGGTCTCAGTAGGATCATTACATCCATTAGACTGTGGACTCAGCACTGCTTTAGCTCTTAAGTTAATACAACTGAGACTTTTTTTTTTACTTTCCTATTGGGAAGTAGCATGTGCAATTTTAGTGATTTCTTAGATCACTCCATAAGTAAATCAAATACTCTTTCAAGCCTAGTTATCAAAATTGTGTCCTTTGATACTACATCCTCCATCAAACTGCAGTAATCCGGATCAACACATTTTAAACCTCTACTATCTCTCCTAATACCATTCTAGCAGATAGAGTAATTAAATTTGTACTTTTTTTTTTAAGTCCTACTCAATAAATCTGAATAAATTAACAACGCATTACTAAGGCTGCTACATTAAATTTGCATAGTGCATTTAATGAATATGCAACTGCAAGTGAAAAGGTCTGCTACTGTGAACCTTCCACATTAGCATAACTACTTCCAGCATGTTTCTTAAATAATGCACTCATTTGCACATCACTGACTTGGCTAATTCTGACTTCAGTCAGGGTAGCCTTGTAATTAAGACTCTTGCTTTAATTTTTAATGAAGTTTATGTTACATCAATCCTGACAGTAATGAGGGGACATGGAAACAAAAAGGCTGCTAATAATTAAATTCACAAACCGGTTTGAGGGATAATAATTCCTGAGGAGAAATTACATGACTAATTATTAATTAAATATTCATACTATTGCAGGGCCATCTCCCTTAACTGCTCCTTCTTGTTGGTAATAATGCTGAGATGTGGATGCCTTCCTGCAACCATTCGGATTTTAAGGTCTTTGGTTAATTTTAGTACACCATTAATCAATATGACACAAAAAATAAAATTGCTTTAATTGGTATCATTTTATTTTCTAAATATTACTACAGTTGGTTTAGTTGTGTAGAATTAATCTAGTTAGTCGATGCCTATTTTATGGGAACATAAATCCAGTTTATATCCATAAACTTCTAATGGCAGGACAACTTGACCTTTTTTTGTAACATTACTGTTTACAGATAATTACACCAACTCTTTAAAAGGTTGTTTAATAGCTTTGCATTCATCATAGTAAAATGAAAAACATGCAATATTATTTAACTCTAGACTATTCTAAGAAGGTCTCCAACACCCTAATTTACCCCTGCTGAAAAGTAAGCAATATTAATTTGTGTGTTTTTAAGAAATCTATGAGAGCTTCTCCTCAAATGCATACAAACAGATTGAAAGTGTTTCCGTATGGATCTCTATTCATCTTTTACACAATTTAGATTACACATATAACAAAAATAACAGCACTGCGATGACATCTTTCACAGAAAGAAAGATGTCAGTGTGTGGCTTTCTGTATGACACAGGTCTGTGAAATGATAGTTTTCCAATCTCTTGTACACAAATACTGTAAATTCACAGAGGAATTAGCCTGATTAATCCTAATTTATGTCAACATTTATATCAGCCAGGGTTCTGCCTACTCAAAGTGTCATAATAAACCTTTAGGATTACATGTTTATTAAAAGAAGTCCAGTTTGTAGGTAAGTTCAGCAAGAGGAAAGAAATTATTTAAATGAAGCTTATTAGTCACCAAACTCAGTTGCACTATGAATTTGTTTTAAAATTTATGTTAGTGCTTTAAAGAGAGAACATTTTGCATAGCATAAAATTGATTCTCAAATTATTAAAAAGACATAATGCATGTCCTTTCATCCTGAAGGGGCATTTGGAAATTCTGAACCAGGGCAAACATTTCATTTTCCTAATAATTCAAACCAGTTGATTCATCAAAGTGAGACAAGTCCATCACCATACATGGGGCAATGATTCCCTTTAGCTTGTCACATTACTACAATCTGACAGGTTTGTAGGGCATTATTACTAGGTCTGATTTGTACCACTCTATCCCTTTTACTAAATCTTAAAAATCTTTTTAACTTTTCTTTTTTCTCTACTCTCTTAAACTAACACCTGAAGGCAATTTAAATATACCACTCCATAATGAAATACCACTTTCATTCTCTCTAGAATTAAGATGTCGTTACCAGCCATCTGTTCCTGGTCCTGCTCTCTATTTCTTCCATCAAAGAAGTGATTCCAGGCATGGAACACCTCAACGGAGCAACAATCACCTGAAATTGCCAGAGTGCTGCAACACAAGGGTGGGCCTGCCTCGCAGGGGGAATAGCAATTGAAGAAACTTTTTCAGATAACTTGGTCTCCCTGTCTTCAGCAGGTGAAGAGTCATCCTCCTTTTTCTTCCCTCCTGCCCAGGTCTAGAAGCAGTATCTCTTCATTGCTCTACTTGTGATCCCTCAAGTGCAGTATACTGGTATACGAGCCCATCTGAAGTGTTCTTGGGTTAAAGATCAAAGTATCAGTTTAAAGGGCCAAAGATATAGGGCCCATACTGAAGCACCTCAATGAAGTTTGGTGGATGCTGAACTAGGATTTTATGTTAGCAGTCAGAAAAGCACAACTCCAGCTGTGCTACTCTGATCACCAGCAGTTTTACACACACAAGCTGTAGCAACAGCACACAGGCTTTGATTCTTAACCACATTTCCACAAAACATGCAGAGCTTGTTCTGATCAGGGTTTC
>NW_009260435.1:5858393-5893682 GCF_000687185.1 Egretta garzetta | reverse complement strand
GGAAGCAGTGAATAAAAAGGAGCAGGGAGAGGGAAATATAGGATGTTATTGCAGGGCCCACGGATGACTACCCAGGTGGGACTCTTTCCTCAGAAGTTAGCCACAGGCAGCACATGATCAGAGGCGTTAGGCCTCCAACATTTTGATCGTGAATTTTTCAGAGAGATGCATGAGTGCATATATTGTGTGAGCATGCACAGCAAAATTGGACACACCTGACGTGTGTCAAAATGCATCAGACCTATTTGTCTACTTGGATACTCTGTACCTAGGCAGCAAGATGTGTTATATCCCCCACCACAGTAGGTATAGCACAGGGCACTAATTAAGCAATGGTTAATCTTATGCAGTGGACACCCCAGATCTATGCATACCTGCTACATGTCCAGTCCAGGACATTGCAGAACCTAGTCTGAATTATACTGTTGTCCTAGCTGGGTATAAAGACATCTCGAAATCCTAGAATAAAATGTCCAAATTCCTTAAATTCTACTAGCATAAGATTTCCAGGAAGGAAAACGGGTTTTGTCTGGGAAAACCTGGCTGAAACCCAGCCCTATTAAAAAATACCCACTAGATTAAACTGAAACCAAACTTACTAGAAGGTTGAATTCACATTGTTTTCTCTGAGCTGTGTTGGCATTTTATGCATATTTCCACTTCCCTTGCTCTGCAGGTTACGCTGTCACACCATACCATTAGTTTCCATTCACTGCCTCCCTATTATACCCAATGTTGCCCACCTAATGTTTATTCTCAGTTTGGGAAATTTCCTGACAGACCTTTTGGCTATATTGCTATGCCTATATAATGATTCCCAGTCCCCAGTTTTCCATGAAATTACTGACAATGGCTAGCATCACTGCTGAATTTTACTTGTCTTTAAATGCAAACTTGATAAAAAAAAAGTTAATGCAACATTAGAAACTACCCCATTGAAGTCTAAAGTTATGATAAAGGAGAAGGGGTGAGCACATACAGTGACTGTATTAAAAAGGATGGACCTGGGAATTATAGACCAGTGCACCTCACTTGACTGCTTAAGAAATATGGCAACAGATAAGCACCAGAAGATAACAGAGTAGTAATAACTCCTATTTGACATTATTTATTTGCTTTTCACAAATTTAACATCCTTCTGTAACAGGATAATCAAGTGTTGTGGGTAGAGAAAAGGCAGTGGATGTCTTAAGTCTTGACTTTGGTAAGGTACATCATCTCTTGTGGCATTCTCATCAGTGAAACAGAAAAAACATCCATTAGTGTGAACTCAAAAATGGGTAGAAAACCACCCTAAAGAGCAATTACTAGCATTCCAATGTCAGACTGGAAAACTGTCAGATTGGGTTCTGCGGTTTGATCCTGCATTAGTATTAATCAGTACTTATACTACTGACCTGAAAGACAGAAGACAGTATGCCTATAAATCTGTTGTAAGGTGGAAAGGATTGAGTATTCTCAAGGATGAGAATTGAATTCAAAGTAATCTTGCCAGATAAAGAAGATGCAGACTAAATGGAGATAAGCCCAGAGGAAGACAACCACAGAGAATATAACATTAGAGCAAGCAAGTCCCATTAGCGAAAACTGAAGAAACTGGGGTTGCACTTGTCCCATAGAAGAGGTTTCAGATAGGAGAAAAATAAAGACTGCTACTAAGGAAATTATTTTTCCCACATCCATAATGATGGTAGGAAGAAAAAGTAGTAACATACTTCATCAGGAAAGTTAAATATTAGCATTAGCACTGGAATATGTTGTGGCATCTTAATTATCTAAGTTTAAGAACAGTATAGACAAAAATCCATCAGGAACGATTTCAGTTCAGGAATGATCTGCAGCATTTAACTGGAAAATATTTGAGCCACATCTGAAAAGCCCTGAGCCAATTAATCTAAGCCACAGTTCCTGACAACGCTTATTTTAGTTATTGCTGTAGCATACCACGGTAAAAGCACTGAGAGGCTAACTAAACTCAATTGCTTGGCACTAGTATGCAAAGTACGTCAACAAATACAGCTGGGTCCAGGTGAGGCTTTGAATCTACAGTGAGTTTGGAATTGCAATTATTCAAAATCTAGTAAATGGGGGGAAAACTGCCATTTCTACTTTGGGACTATTGTACAAATTTCAAAGTATATGTATTTTGTTCCTGTTGGGAATGAGCATACATTTTCATTCTTGTGAATGTTTGGGGTTCTTTTTAAAACAGGTTTGGCTCCAAGTGTTTTGCTTAATTAACACAAAAAGGAATATTTCAACTGACGCTTCATTCTCAAGCTTATATTTTGTTTACATGACAGGATATATTTTTAAATAAAACTTAAATGTTCCATTTTGATGAGGTTGGGGGTTTGTTTGTTTTTTAATTAGAACTCTCTTCTCCCAAGCACACCTTCATTAAAAAGAACACACTTTTCAAGAAAACACTGCCACAAAAATATTTTCCAACATTTTGAACATTTACCAGTTTTTACTACCCTGCACTAAGATCTGTAATACTTTATTTTGCACAAAAAATACTGTAACCAAAATCTATTCTTAAGTTCATAATGAATTCATTCTTAGATGTGGAGCCATGATGAGTTCTCCCAGTGTGAGAAGATACTGGCCTGATCCTATATGAAGGCAACAGCACAAATTGAGACAGCAGATACAGTGCTGTAAAAATTCCTTGGCAAGTGAATAATTACTTTATTGTATTTCTTTTAAACAACAATTCAATAAGAATGATAGGCTGAAAATATTTTAGTAGCAGGATGTTTTTTAAATTAGAAGATGGTCTCTAACCAGCTGGTTTTATGCACAACTCTGCATAGCTTTCATAAAAGGCAAAAAATATGGATGCCTACTAGCACTGAGGTGCACAACCGGAGTGTGAACAGTATGAACTGCAGAGTGACAGAGTAGGATAATCATGTTACTGTAAATCTGATGAAAGAAATGGCACATGGTACAGAAAATCAGCATCCAAACGATGTCACTCTGCTACAATCACTTCAGCAATCAGTCCCTCCAAACGCCACCCTTCCATGAAATAATTCCATGTAAAAACTTTTTTATATGTTCATTTTTCAGCAGCTGCCATGTCAGTTAAGCTATCATATTAGTGTTCAATCCTGCAAGCTGTCAATATTTCCTAGAGCAATGGCATCAGGCACTTTGCTAACCATCAGCAGCTACAGCATTCTGGCCAATCTGGAAGCAAGGGCTGCAAGTCAGTGAGCCCACAAGTGCCTGGAACAAGAAACCAATTCCAATTCGAG
Source organism: Egretta garzetta (assembly GCF_000687185.1). NCBI lineage: Eukaryota > Metazoa > Chordata > Aves > Pelecaniformes > Ardeidae > Egretta > Egretta garzetta. Next base: position 5,890,416 of record NW_009260435.1, on the reverse strand, counting down.
GGACCCCCTAATACACCTCTCTTCTAAAGCTTCTCAATTTTGATAGTGCTATAAAAAGCATAAGAGGACGCAAAGGAATAACCATACTTAAAAACTTCTGCACAGCTTTTTTAGGAATATACAGGCTCAAATTTAACATATGCACAAAACAGTCTGAAAGTGAGATGGCTTTTTTAGCACATAGAATTCAATATCATTTCATAGGTAGTAGGTTAGTGTGACCTGTCAATTCCTAATTTCATGTATACTGCAATGCCTAAATATTACGTCATTAGCCTGGACACCACACCTGCAAAACAGAGTTCATCAGAACATTCATTAGTCAATGCATTATCTGTATGATCAATACATTAGCCACCTACTAAAATGTATTTTTTTTAGGCAAAAATCCCTGTGCTAATTTTCCTCCACTGCTCAGAAGGTGGGTGCATTCAGTATAGGCACATAGGCTTAATACAGATTTCAAGTTAACCCTCTATTCTGATTTTAAGCAGGAATCAAGTGAGATAATATTCCTGAAGCTATGCTGGGGCTTCATTTAGTAAAGTACTGAGTGAGCATTTTGAAAAATAATTTCCTCCATAACAGTTTATCAGTCATAAACAATAAGCAATGCAAAGGGACTCTAACAATGCAGGACAACACTAACCATATCCCCAAATCCCAGTCATACTGGTTTTGGCTAGTGAAGAGCTCATTTTCCTCATGGCAGCCTATATGGTGCAGTCCTCGATTTGTGACCAGAACAGTGCTGATAACACAAGGATGTTTTAGTGCTTACACAACACCAAGGCTTTCTCCATTCCCCACTCTGCCCCCACAGTGAGCAGGCTGAGGGGTGAGCAAGAGGCTGGGAGGGGGACACAGCCCAGACAACTGACCCCAGCTGACTGAAGGGACATTCCCTACCACATAATATCATGCTCAGCAACAAAAGCTGGGGGAAAGAAGGAGGCAGGGGGGACCTTCAGAGTGAGGGTGCCTGTCTTCCCAGGTAACAGTTACGTGTGATGAAGCCCTGTTTTCCTGGAATCAGCTAAACAACTGCCTGCCGAAGGGAAGTAGTGAATTAATTCCTCATTTTGCTTTGCTTGCATGCACCGCTTTTGCTTTACCTGTTAAACTGTCTTTATTGTCAACCCACGAGTTTTATCACTTTTGCCCTCTCGATTCTCTCCTACACCCTGCTGAGGGGGCAGCAAGTGAGCGGCTGTGGGGTGCCTCGCTGCCTACTGGGGCTAAACCACAATGCCAGTCACTGCAAAACAGTAGATGCATATTTATATTTTTGGTCATGCACAAGCCTACATTAAGCCTGCCCAGTTTTGCTAGCTCTGCAGCGTACAGCTGGCTGATGAAGCTTTTGAGTCTGCATTTACAAGAACTACAGTCCATCCCTCCATGCAAAACTGCCAAGACTTTTAACCCCAGACACACCAATCTGAGACGCCACTGCCCATTCCACCCACTTACTAACAGAGGCATCCCAATCTTACAGTGGTTCACTTTCTCACGCTACAAAACAGCATGGAAGGCACAGTACATCCCAAACTCCTCTTCTGCCAGGATTTGGGTCCTCTGTAAGAATAAATCAATACTCTGACAGTCTGCTCTTCTCCTCTCACCTCAGACTCTGGTAATGTTGAATTTCAGAAGCTGTCTACGATCTTAAGGGGAACAAGTAATAACTTCCCAGCATTTTATAACCACCATCTCCAATAGCTCCATGTCCAGTGATGCCAAAGTCCTAGCTAGTTGTTCAAATTATCTTAGATAGAGAATTGCCCTATATAGGGAAACCTCAACTACCCAATTTAGGTGTGAAGTTACTGCAAACGTTCTACTTGCTAACATCCAACCCCATTTGCTTCTGAGAAGTCCAGCAATTTCATCACTTTGTGAAAACAAAAACTGAAGAAATATCTTCCCAAATGGCAATGAGATTGAGCAGACATACACCAGTGCCAATGTCTGTTCACCAATATGTAATATTCAGTCTCATCTACAATGAGCTATTCAAAAGCAGGTTACCAGAGATACTTTTGAGGAACTAGAAAGAACAAAAGGAAATCAGAGTTACTGTAAAGTCATCCTGAATTCTCAGTGGAGTGATAAAGGGTTAAAAATGGAACTTTTAAATTTCTCTAAGCCTGCATTCAAACATACAGGTAATTCAGCAAATTACTAAGTGCAACATGCATCTGACTATAGAAGGAGCTCAAATGCCCAGGTATCTCAACAGAACCTGCAAAGTGCCTCAGGGAATACCTGCTGTTTCATACAAGGAGGTGAGCTCTGAAGACAGGAACAAGACACCGGACCCTGTACAGGATTTGTTGCCTATTGAACTGAAGTCTCATGAAGGCAAAGTGATCCACAACTCTGACTCCAAGTGCAGTTTATCCTACTTGCTCTGTAACTACGGCGCGCATGGTACAGGCAAGACAAGCTGTTATGGCTATCTTCTGGGCTGCAGATGGAAAATTCAGTTTTAGATGCTGTACTACACTGTAGGAAACAGTTGTTTTCTTAAGTGTGGGCCAAAGCCATGCCTGTCTGTAACAAAACAAAACACTTTTAAAGAAGATAGTCACATCGGAAATACAGAACTGATTGGCAGATGGATGCATCACTCCATGCACCACTGCACTGCTTCACAAGCGAGAGGAGAGGCCCAAATGCACCTTCTGGAAAACTACTGAGCTGCTCAAGTTCATCACATACCTGCTCCATGGCCTAAGAAACAGCAGCTCTTTCTCTTTGCTGGCCAGCCTCACACCAGCAGGCATGAACAATCCTCAGTATATCAGGGAACTCAATTGTTCGCAAAACATGGCGTTTGCCCCATTTTCACTTTAGCGTTAATCACAGCTCATAATCTGTATAAACAATCATGAAGAGTATTATTGATGAGGAAAGACTAGACAGAAATTTGTTGGTTCAATGTGTAAGAACTATTTTTTTAATAATATAATAAAGACAGAATTAGAAACAGCAAGGATTGTTTTGGGGGGTTGTTTTATTGTTTGGTGGGTTTGGGGCTTTTTTCTCCCCTGAAAATGAAGATTTTATTGAAAAGGAATGAGAAAATTGCTGGCCTCTGGCTAAAAAATGTTTAACCAGAAGCTTACTAAAGATTGAGGTTCAAACTTTAAAAATTGCTTATTTTTAAAGCAGAAGATAAGTGACATAAGAGATACATATTGTACACCTGTAGTTGAAAACGTACGTCTCCAACAATGAAAACAGTAACAAATTGCTCAGATCTATTTGTGTTTCTTCACTCAAGTTTTCAAGCCCTGGTGTTTACTTGGAATGAACTAGGAATGGAGGACATTCTTACCCGTTTATTGAGGTTTTTCTCTATGCCACTGCTGTACTGATTACAGACTCTATATATTTCATTAGGAGCCATTTGTAGCAAACAGGAAGACTGGTGTTTTTATTGGCAAGGCTTTGTGTATTCCATAAAGTTAGCTGTATAATTAGTAATGGAATAAAAGCTAAATTAACATTGCTCTCTATTTCTGCTTGTCTATGTAGTTTCTGCTAATGACTAACTCCACAGCACTTTGTGTCAGGATTCAATAACCAAACACTGGAAATCTGGGCCATTTTGACAGGATGTTTAAATTACTCTACACATTTTTTTAATTTTTTTTTTTTTTAAGATCAGGTGAAGGCAAGACTCCATCAACAGTTAAGCTGAAACACTTAATGACAATGAATGCAAATTTACTCACATAGTCTCTTGCCATTGTTTAAAACCTGCAATTTCAGTGAGCGTTCCAGCTATTTAATTTATTTCCCAAAAAAGGAACAAACAAAAGATCCCAGGGTCAAATGCAATGAGACCTCCAAATCCACACAAGAAACTCCTGATTTCCAAGGGGATCTACATTAGTACAGATACCTGTTTGTAGCCTGCAAGATGCAGATACTAACAAATATGTTATTTTAAAAATATAGTTTGATTTTTACCTTTTCCATCAGTAAAGAAGATTTTTTGTCATATAAAATATGAACTTAATCCTGAGTTTTGTTTCTTATAATTACACTAACAAAGCAATAATGGGAATTTCTTTTACCCTTTAACATGATGAGCTAGTCAGATGAGAACTTTGTATTGCATAATACATGATGCCCTGCTTTACATGTGATATGCTTTACAAAAATCTTAGTCTAATTGTGAAAGACTACTGTTACAAAACATTCTCATCACTGGCGTGTTTAATTGAGCTCCTGAGAGGCAGTATCAGTAAGACTTAGGGATAAATAACCACTAGTCCCATTGGTCTCACCAAGAATCCATTGATGTTTCATAAATCCTAGTCAGTACAAATCTAATTGAGTTACCATGCTGAATTAGCTTACATCTAAATGGCATTCATGTCTACAAATGGAATAATTAGAGTCTAGAAAATGGGATATATCAAGTGCTATCCCAAGTGACAACAGCAAGACATTTGTATTCATTCAATCAACTGCTTTAAAAAAGCAGATGTAATACTTGATTTGGGGTTGATGACGAGACACCGTTATTGAGTCTAGCAACGATATTAGACAGAAAATGTTAACTATTTCTTCATATCTATCTATTTATATTTATTGTAAGAGATTTTTCACTTTGATTCTTTCAGATTTTGCTTTAGGACACAAAGTCATTACATGGCTACATACTCCCTGTTTTATATCTAGGGTAATGAAATCAGCTACACTCATTAGCGCTCTTCTTTCCACTACTAGAATTCTAAGATGAATAGTAAATAGATCAATAAATAACAGGGTTTGCAACAGAACTTTCAAAGCTACTAATATTTTTAGCCTCAGTACTGAAGGAGTCTTTTTAGACAGAATAAAGCAAATAGGACTGTTCATTTTGTCCCCTTGCTTAACCACTTTCTTCTATGTACTAAATTAAATAAGGTACCACTACACTCTTGCTGGAATCCAGTGTCACCCTGCCAGTGACATCCTGCACCACAGGCTGAAATTTATCAGATGCCACTAGTTAGCTGGCTCAGGTTTAGTTAAATACCATCTGTTTTTTTTCAGGACAAGTGTAAAACATGGGTATCTCAAACTGTATATAAAACCACTATTAAATTAGGATGAATCTTTGCAATGCTGGATAACAGATTCCTTTAATTCAGAAAGTAGTCTAATTTGCATGCATATTTTATTTATTACACCAATTAAGTTTTGCAAATAGTTTGCAATGAGGTCCCTATGACCTAATAATTCACAATTACTCCTGGGATATCCTGCCCACTTTAGCACGTTTTGAATAATATTGCTATCTCCTTGAGAAAAATAATGCATTTTTTACATGATGGATTTATTATGAGTGTGCACACCTCTTTCTTAACCAATTTTACTCTAAGCAGGGTTACTGAAACTACTTCATAGGCCTTTGTCGTGTTGGTTAATGAATGCTTTCCCTCCGCTTCCTGACTTTTTAGATACTTGCCTTCTAAGCTCTTGTGGAAATCCCACGTATATACAATCTAGATGAGCACTCCAGGTGGTAACACAATTTAAATGAATAACCACCATTTGAAACTGCCAGGATTATATTCTGTTTCTGCTATAGCATTAAATAACAGAGCATAGCTGAAAATGTACATTGCGGAGCAAACTTATCGCAGTCAAATCTACTCAAGTCTGATAAACTTGGTTCAGATTTATACTGCAGAATTTAACTGCCAAAAAACTGCATCAGAAAAAATTTAATTTGAGAGTCACTTGGATCTATTCAAGTAATGACAAGTTGAATTGAATTATTTTATAAGAACAAACTACCGTATGGTTTGCTCTGCTTTAATCAGCTTTACATGAGGTTAGAGTAGAGAAAACGCTTTATTTTGGTACAGTGTTCAAGCAAGACTGGCATTTCCTTGTACTTCATATGCATAGCCTCCCTTAAAGCTTTCAGCTAGTAATCTGCATTTCTGAATTTATATTTCATTCCATTACAAACTAACAAAACTCCCTCTTTATAAGAAAGGAAATTCCTGGCTTGCAAAGACAATTAGGGAAGATGAGATATTTGCTAACAGCAGCAAAAAAAAAAAATCACACATCATGTATTTTACATGTGACTTTCACACACAGGCTTGAATATCTGCCTATGTTTTTGGAAAAGGCGATTCCTATGGGAATAGAAACCTGCTCGAGAAATGAGTACCCTGCAATAGAATATAATTTTATTTTTAAACTATATATACATACTGGTATGAAGCATCTTGGTATTCCTACATCTTTTCTCAGAAAACATACTTGGACACACTCCGATAAAAGCCCTAAAACTGATACATCATAGTGAAAGATCCACCTTCCTGTGTCCTTTCAGTGCTTTTGCTACCGGGTGTGTTTTCCCACACCAGGCTAGAGCACAGGGGAGCAGTAGAGGCCCCGGCTTCCCTCTGCCCCCCACCAGAAAGGCTGGGAGGTGCCTGCACAGCTACCCTGCCTGCCCATGGGTTCCATCACTGCCCCAGAGGCCCTTTGCTGAGAAAGCCTCCCTGGATATTCCCTTTTCCTGGTTCGATGTGCTCTGGTATTTCACTCTACTGAAGTACAACTACTTCACTCTTCCTTCTCAGTGCTAATAGCTGCTAAATATTTGTGAACACATCTCAGCTTCAGTCTTCACAGGACACAGCCCTTTTGTCAAAGCTGACACACCTCATCCCTTTCGTTGTAGGTCATAGCTCTCACCCTGCAGCCATTTTTGAGTTTTGTCACCCTTTACTGCTTTCTCATTCTACACTGTCTTTTGATAATGAAGTGCAGAGCACTGTACTCCATGTAGAGCCAGATCCTACCTTCATACAGAGAAACTAGCTCTGGTGCACTTGGCACACAGACAGCAACATCTGCCCACTGTAACACACAAGATGCCAGCCAGAAAGCAACTGAAATCCTTCCTACCACTGACTTTGATCCACTAGTCCCTGCTGAGCCTTTGTAATGGCCTACCAAGTTCCCTCTCCCATCACCCACCTGTGGCTACCCATCACCTTCTCCTCAGTCCTTCCCATAAGTAAATCACATTTCAGATTATTTTCCCCAGCTGACTTGGTCTGATCATATTTTGCCCAGGAAAATGGATTCATTGGCACCTTCTACCTGTTCCAACACCCTTAGATTCTGTTCTTTTATGTCTGAAGTTCTTCTTGATAAAATGCACCTAGCAAGGTACAAAAAAAAAATTTAAAATTAGCAATTCCCAAATAGGAAACTACAGAGAAAACAATTATGGTTTAAACTAATTAAAAGAAAAAAGTAGCTGTTTCCTTATCACCAGCACACTGTTTCAGAAGGGAATGCTGCAAGAGGCCTGCATCATACCTTTGCTTGTAGTGGTACATATGCTTTGTTGATAGCAAAATGAAGTAGTGAGTTCTGCATTTTGGTCTACTGAAATTTGGTTTTAAGCAAGTGTGAGCTGTACTCGCGTGTGAGAAAATAACCCAAACAAGCAAAAATGTGCAGAATCAAAGCATGTTACACAATGTAATTCTCAAGTGGCTGCACACATTGGAGCAATGAGGACTGAAACCAAACCCCTTGCTGAATGAAGCGTGTAACAAAAGATCTTACAAAATGAGCTTAAAACAAAGCATGTTTACAATATTCATAAGTATAATATGAAATAGTAACAAACTACATAATATTCCAGCTCTTTGAAGTTTTCATATTTTAATTCTGTGCAATTTCATTAACCCCCTTGCAAGGAGATGTGCTTGAAGGAACTCTATAAGATAGGTCATTTTTAGTAGACATTTATATTCCGTTCTTAATTGGCGATGCAAGTAGGAATGAAATAGCATAGGAAGTATACTACAGGGAATATCTTGCATTGGCAAACAAAATGAGCAAGTAATCTAGCAGATCCATTTCCTTTTCTAAAATCTTTCCATGGCACTGCATTGCCAAGTACGAGCGTGAAATGCAACACATTAGAGTTAGTACCAATCATTTTGTGCTATGCCAACAGTTAAGCGATGGGCAGGGCAAATGAACCAAACCCCCAGGCCTTCCGTGCACCAAGCTAACAACTGGAGATGGCAAACGCAGATTAAGACGTCAACCCAGAAAATGCTGGAGCAGCCACGTGAAACTAGAATTCTTTGTTTCCTTATGATGGAGATAGATTTAGCTGGACTACATTTCCCATCATGCAATGTGTAGGAACCTGATTGACAGTTTTAGCAACTACATTTTCATAAGATAGAATTGTGACTCAGCTACAAGGAAAAAAATAGTGTGAAATTGCTTGGTGTTATTTAAAAGGACACAGACTAAATGATTGTTTATCGGTATACAAAATACTGAGTGAAATTTTCCCACAGGAGTAGCAGCCTGAATAGTATTAACAGTGCTTTAAACTGTAATGAATTCCCAGTCTAATTCACTATGAGGTTTCAATTTATACCACATTTAGAGTACTCCAGGTTCAAGTAATCACTGCAGTAATTAGCTTACTTCCAGTCCTCCAAAATAAACCCACTAATTTTTGCAATCAGCCTTCATTTGGTTAATCACCAGTTTAATTGATTTAATTAGTTTGATCTGCAAAATTAGTCAAGTGTAAATACTGTTTTGTAAACAGAGTTTAGCTCCAAGCTGTAATATAGGGAATTCTAATTCAAAGCTAGAGTTAATAATAAAAACCAACACACACATGATTTTGTTGCAGTATCCAGCCGTTTTAAGTCTGCAAGACACAAATTTACACTTTTAACAGATAATGCTATTTTATATTAGTGACAAAACTGAGGATATTGCCTCTCAAAGTTTTATTCTTGACTAATGATTTTTACACTGTGACAACTGACACTACAACAGTGGTTTTGCTTTCTCTAGCTTAAGAGCAGAGCTTTCCCTTTTTTATTTTGCTTTTGGTTTCAAATGATGCCAAAAGGCATTTATTAATGACCTAGACCAAAGGAAAAAAAAAATAAGGAGAACTCTGGTTACTCCTAAACAAACACTATTTTAGAACATTTTAGAAAGCAAGGGAATAAAATAAGGAAGCCAAGCTGCAAACCTGGGCAGTAACACATAAGGCAGAGGGGATGTCTAAACAGAAATAATGCCCCAAAATTACAAGTTGAACAGCATTTGAAACAGTACTCAAATCAAAGATTTGCTATTCTACCTCCATCAGTTATTAATACTAATCAACATAAAAGTATATTTGATCCTCTGAAAAAATGCTATGTATTTCGTGACAAATACCCAAATTCACCATGTACACATTAAACTCTTCCAAGTCATCCCAGAAGATGCAGAGCATGTGTTCAGAACAAAGCAAGTATCTTCACAGTAGGCAGACTAGCAGATACCTAGGAGGCCAGACAAACTGGCAAAAAGAAACCAGCCTTCCACTGAATAGCATTCAGAGAAAGGAGGTGGCTGGGATTTACCATATAAATGAGAAAGACAGTGAGAGATTTAAAAAAAAAAAAAAAGAGAAATGGCCAAGACTATATGAAAATATTATTTCCAAGGAATGTAAGCGAGTAAAAGCACAAGTCTAGGATGCAGATAAGGGATTCGTTCTTCATTCTGCTGGGCTGCCCTTGTCATCATGGTCAAGTCATTTAGATTGTCCGAATCTCACTTCAAACTGTAAATGTAAAGTGTTTGTTCCTAACTCATACGGAGATTGCATCAATCCATTACAGAGAAGGGGAACCCTCTCCCCCCACTTTGATTGAAAAATGAGATTCTATTGACAAAACATCAAAAAGTGATCTCAAATTATTTTTCTCCCTAAAACAAAGTAATATTTCAAAATTTTTAAATTAAATTTTTATTCTATTTTAGTTTATTTAAAATATTTTCCTTTTTTTTCTGTACCAAGTTTTACTGTCTCCCACCTCAATCTGGTCCCCGATTACAGAAGTATGTATAAAACTCCTTTTCCTCCCATTTTCCCCATGCCTTTTTCCCAGATGAACCTTTCAGAATTATTTCAAATTGAAGTAATTTAACCACCATACTCAAACAATGCAAGATTTCCTTCATTGTCTGAAAATTTATTTCCTGACAGCAGAACATTTTCATAACTGCAGAGATATTACAATTTCAGAGAAGAAAAAGGAAAAGGAAGAAGGAAAGAAAATATAAATCCAACTACCTTTTTTTTTTTTTCTCCAGTTCTCTTCACTGTAAGAAATGGAAAACATCTGAGAAAAAGATATATTTAGGAAAAAGAATTTAAAAGTAAGATCAAGTTTCATTCTGGTCTTAATTTCTCTCTCACACAATGTTTCCAACTTCTTATCAAATATTTTCTTCAAAGTATTTCACGTGGAAGGTTTCCTGTTTCTTTGAGTAGCCACTTGGGAAGAGGAAAAAAAAAAAACAAACCAAAAAACCACAAAACCAAGAGCAACTCCATCTGAGCTTTTCAGGTTTTAGAAAAACCTTCATACAGCTCTGGACAAGACCAGAAACCCGCCAAGAGAGCTGCAGAGCAGAAGCTTGCACCCAGCCACGTGCCTAAGCTCAGCGCCAGTCTTTATTCCACCCACTGCACGAGCTCAGCCCATGTTCTGTCACAGCAAGACAGTGAAAACTTGCAAGATCTAAACTAAGAAGGAACTGCTACATCTGCACCAGTTCTTTCCCATAATTTTAAAGCCTTTTTTTCCCCATATCTTATGATGTATTAATTTGTGCATTTACAAAAACAACTGTGAATTCTGTTTTGTATGTGTGGTGTGGTTACCACTAAGGAGGATTTGGGGGATTCGCATTTAAACAGAGTCCCAGATGTTTTTGTCCTTGTGATTTGCATTGATCTGTGCTTTGTCAGTTCTAATTATCAATCAAAATGACTGAATTAAGTCACCCACTCTGCAGAAGACCTATTTATGCACATGATCAAAAGCACAGCTATGGTACAACGCCTGAAGAGGTCCCCCAATGCTCCATGTAACTCCAGTGATAGGTCTCTTCATAGAAGACACAACCCTACCCCTGCCCCATCTCTTGAGCTAACACAGTCTGTTTAAGTCTCTCAGTGTCTCTGCAGGACTTTTGTGTGAATAAATAACATTTGCTGGATGGAAATAAAGCCTCTAATCACCAAGCCCTTGAAGAACAGCACCCTGTGGAATAGATTACACATTTCAGCATGTTTGTTTCATTTGGTGTTTCCACTAGAGCTCTTTTAACAATGAAACAAACTGCACATTGGGTACTCATTACACCACACCGGAGAGAGTAGGATATCTTGTAAATATGCATTAAACTGTGGCTAGATTTTCCTTCACTACATGCTGCATCTGAGCTTAGCACAAACACGTATACTTGAGAGCAATAGTTGGGGTATATTCCTGGCATGCTGCCATTGTCAGTGAAATATGTCCTTTTTACAGATGTTTCTTGTACTATTGGGAACAAGTTGCTCATCCATACACATATATAGACATATATAGATAGAAAGATAGACATAAGGTACTATGAAGAAAAAAATTTACGTTTATATAGTCAGGGAAAGATGGGCTTAAAGTCAGTTTGGAGGGTACAAAGTGCGTGCATCTTAATGCAATGGACCGCTTCCATTTTCTTAAACACAAGTCAGAGATAGAAAAAGCATGTTGCATTTCATAGGTGGGCTTAGAAATGCAGGTCATTAAGTCCAACCAAACACAAAGCATAACTGAAGCTTATTAGCTTTGTTGACATATATAAGCAACGTGTTAACTAGTTTTACAAATAAACTGCAACTTGCATGTTTGTTTTCTGTTGATTTGAAACAGATCTGTCATACAGAAAATACACAGCATTAAAGGCCACGCATATAGAAGAAAAGACACTTAATTCATATACATTCTGGCAGCTCTCAGAATTTCTGGCAGAAATTTAAGTGACTTCAGGCACAACATGGTCACATACAATTGCTTAATGACCACTAAAAAATTAATACAGCCACAGGCATAAGCCCACTCTTGGATACATACCTTGGTTTCAATCACATTAATTCTAAAATGAAATTACTCACCCTTTGCCTTTGGTCAAGGCCTCAAAGTTCTCACAAAATAAGTCTCTCCTTGGAAACGAGGACTGTATCAATACAAACATTTCCTTCTGGGTGCTAGCTGCTTCCCTCGTGAGCTGAGTATATTTTCTTCCTAGACCACATACTTTCTGTATGTCAGATAGATGTTTTCTCCAGGGAGGCTGGCAAACTCCTGTTACCACAGCACGTAGAAATCAGAGCAGCTACAGACTCACATCTGCCACACAAACCTATGTAGTTTCCCACCAGCTGTATCCTATAAAGGTGGTTACACATTAATAGAATCCCCTTTCTTTCCCCTTATCACCATCACTAACCAGAAGACCGTTCCAAGTCACTGCACTGCTTAAGTGGATGGCTCCAGGGTCGAGAAAAGTTTCAAAAAAATTTAAAAATGGGTGGGAAGAAGAATAGTGAAGAAAGACTTACAAATAAGTCTCCTAGATTTTTTTTTAATGACTGCTAATTAAGACCATCTTACTCTTCTGAATGCCTTTGAGGTCACCTCCACAGCAGCTTTCACAGATGCTGACGATTACCTGCAAAGGCAATCAGCAGCCCTCAGCATGGGCATTCTCTTGAGTATCCTGAGCATCAGGTGCCAGTGCTTATTTTTGAGATACCAAGCACACAGCAGGAACCTGCACAGAACCTTTCCTTGGCATTTAAACAGGTTTTTAAACAAGTGAACATCACCTCAGTTTTTAATATCTATAGCATCCCTATACTCATACCTTATTGTCCTGATTTATTCCTCCTATGTGATATGTCATCCTTCACTGATCTATTTCTGTGGCTATAAGAGTGTTAATTTGCCACACAGCACGTGGCTATACTGGGTAACATAACAGCCAAAATGAACAAAGAAATGCTTCTGAAGATACCGTACGATACTTTGTATTACAGACTTGAGCAAGAACACACCTGAATCTCTCTCCCCTCAGGATTTTTTAATAACTAGGTAATATCACATGACTGTCATCATCTTCAAATGGAAATCATTACGCTGAGACCAATAAGCCACAAGGAGCAAATACTGATATTTTTAAGATTATTAACGGAATCAAGGCCTGAAAATTGCAAGTGTCAGACGGACACTTGTAGGAATAATGTAATCCCAATTAACAGCAACAGGTTTGTACAACTGTATCTGAAGATAGCAAATGTCACTCATGAAGGAAAATGTTGTCAGAATAAATTTGCAAAAAGTAATGGGAATAAATTAAGATATAAAAGCTACCTGGAGGTTAGCACTTCACCTATTCCTCCACCTTCAGTCTGCAACATACAAAGCAAGTCAGCTGAGCAGTCTTCATGGAGTTCTGTGCTTTCATATGATTATTTGTCTATGTTCCACCAACCTTAAGAAATTATGTTTTCATAAACCCCCAGAATTTATTTCCCATTTGTGAGTTCCCTTATTCCCCTTCTAAGAACACTAAAATCTAACCATTTAATGTGACCAACCGATCAAAAGGAAGCTAAAATGCATACAACATTACTGTAATGAGAATTAAGGGATTAATCCACAAGAAAAACTAACAAACTCCATTACAGTCTATACACTGGGACTCAACAGCATTTTTAAAACAACACTGCAGATACTTAAGCAATTATCATACTTTTACCATTGTCAGCTTCACTCTCTTTTCACTGCAGAACAGTGGCACATCCATTGGGTTTCATAGCTTCATGATGGCCTATTTGTCGCATTGTCTTTAAACCACTCTAGAGAACTTAGAAGCCCAAGTCCTATTTTCAAAAGCAACTTAAGTGCCTCAAAGCCTAAGCTGCACAACTTTGAGGCTGCAGGTGCCAACCTGATGGACATGCAGGCAGACAGAATAATCCATGGTTGTAAACACGCACCAAAGTGGTATTTAAGGAAACCAACTGAGACCCTAATTCCTAGTGAAGTCAAAGGCACTGGGCTCCTAAGTGCACCGAAAAACCTTCCTTGAAGCATGTCAACGTTTTAAGGCTTAGCCACACTGCTAAAAATCTGGATTGAAAACACAAACTTGGAAAACACAAGCCTGTTTTCAGGAGGGATGACCTGATCTTCCACATCTGTGTGCATTTGTGTGTATACACGTGTATTTACATACATAGTGCATTGGTTACACATGAAAGAAGCTGTAAAGCATTTCATCTTGGCCCTCCCCATCAATCCCTCATCTTCCTGCAACAGAGTCCCAGGGTAACTTGCCAGATGCTCTCACTCACTTCCTCCAACAGCTGCAGCTTTAGACCACCTGCAAGACCTGCAGGTCAGCCCAGGTATGAAAAATACCATTAAACTGACTGCAAATCACTGATGGCCACCCCTGCCCTGTTTGTACACACCACAATACAGCCTTCATCATCCCTTGGCTGGGCAGCTCTCCTGTTATTGCTGCTGCTTAACCTTCAGGAGCCTTCCTGGTCACAGAAGTCTTCATAGTCTCTGGAAATAGTTCTGCCCATTCTAGGCTCTGGCTCCTTAATCTCTCTAGTGAAGCAGCTATGTCAAATAAACATGTTTTACAAACACTGGTGTTCATTTAATGCTGAGGTACCACAACCACTTGAAACACTAAACTCTAGTCAACCTTTATAATGCCTTTTCTTTTTTTTTTCTTTTTTTTTTTTTCTTTTTTTTTGCCTGGCAACATTACACATCCTTGTACAGCTACGGTGAATATTCAAATACTGTAATTGGAAATGATTTACTTTGTTTTGAATTAACTAAAATTCCATTGTTAAGCACAAATACTGCTTCACTAAATCATCAAGCTTTTAATAGGTCCACATGAGCAGGTTACCGAGCGTGTTAGGATTTATAATGCTCCTGGGGAGCTGACCACTGTATTATGCTTCCTGCTGCTAGGTAATATGCATGACACATTTCTGGACACTAATTCATTTATTTAATAGTAACAGTATGCAAAAACAGAGTTCAAAATGAGGCTGACAAAGAAGGTATAAAAGTTTTATTAATCCATAGCTAATCAAAGGCCATAGGAAGGCATATAATGGTGGCATTTACAGACCATATCGAATGTGAAAAAATTAAATTTTTGTTTCCTAAAATCTTACTAATAGGATGTATTCAGCTTGAAACATTTATACTTTTAATTACAGTGGCAGCCAATTTAGAGCAGGTATCTGGTTGTACTGTACTTAAAACTTTGCATCAAGGATCTCTACAAATCCTCTCATCAGCTATTTTTTGAATCTGATTTGTTACTCTCTGCACTGTGTCCATGCTCAGAAATAATAACATTATTTACTTTCTCATTTAATTATACAGTGACAGATTACTTGTAGGTGGAAAGGGCACCAAGGGAGAGTATCCTCTTCCTGTGA
Source organism: Egretta garzetta (assembly GCF_000687185.1). Taxonomy (NCBI): domain Eukaryota; kingdom Metazoa; phylum Chordata; class Aves; order Pelecaniformes; family Ardeidae; genus Egretta; species Egretta garzetta. The sequence continues at coordinate 5,875,028 of NW_009260435.1, read as the reverse complement.
GAGAAATTCCCCTGAAAGGCTCAGTATCATGTACATACAATGTAACTTTATGAATCTATCCTTCAAATGTTTGTATACAGGAATAAATTGATAGAACTACTTATATGGAAACAGTCACTTATCCAGGCAAAAGTTTTCATAGGATCACACCCTCGTTTCTAACAAGTTATGAAACACTCGAATTACATTGCAAATTTTGTTTAAAAAAAATCTAATAGACAGTTACTAACAAAGATAAGTTCTGACTCAAAAATATAAAGAAAAGAAAGAAAATTAAAAGTAAAAGGAATAGGAAAACTGGCAGCCACATGAATTTGATCTGTGTTTTGAAATATCCTTAAAATTTTAGATTTTACTTAGATCCTGATCTTCCAGAAAGCAAGCTAGAGAGACAATACTCTGATTTAGAAAGGACGGGAAAAATTAAAAGTCACAACACTTCTATGAAATCTTTTAGATATCAGGACAAATTTCAATAACATTGTCACTTCTTCCTGTTCCCCCTGCCAACCATCTGGAGTTGGGAAAAGACAACATTTTGCTGAAAATACAAAATTATCTTTAGTTTACTTGGGAAGCAAATGCACACACGAAGTTTGTAGTTCCATGTCACTGATGAGCCCTTACCCAGCATAGAACTCAAGTATTTCCAAAACAAGATGGCAATTCTATGGAAATCAGGTGGCTACTTGCTGCTTAAGCAAAGGCAGATGCTTCAGTGCTCTGCTGAATCACAGCAAGTTTTTGCCACACACAACCTTCTTGCAGAGCTCGAAACAGAACTCGCAGGCTATTGACTACCAGCTCTATACTTTAACTATGGTTCTCCTGTAAGAAAGATCTAAGGTTTTCCCAGAGACGTAAAACTCTAGAGAATTATGACCTTTATTCTTCACTGAGTGGCATGGTACATTTGGCTACTGCAACAGAATAGACACAACATTCAGAGCAGGATACATCAGATGGAGCTTAGCACAGCATTACAATTCCTGTCGGTTTTGCATCGCTTGCTGCTCAGGCAGAAGAGCACAGATATGCAGAATGCATCCTACATACCAGCCACAAAGGGCACACCTAAGGGATGGATTATCAGTCTGTCTAGTTAGGGCCAGACACACAAAGGTGTCTGAATGCTTGAATCAGTTATTCTCCTTAAATACATTTGTCAATCAGTGTCTTGTCTTTTTGCTTTCTGGTCAAGTCACCAACTCATTTCATACTATGCCTCCGTCCACCTCTTTCTTCCTTTGCTCTACTTTACAGCTTCTGTTTGTTGTCTGTTTTGACTCTTCAAGAGACCTCCCTCATTATGAGTTTGTAGGGCACCTCATATAGAGAGCCCTAATACTACTTTGTAATTTCACCACATTTCAGTAACACAAATGGAATGGAAAATGGAATGGGGATGGAAAAAGGTCTCTGCTCGGGGCAGGAGGAGAATCCCCTTCCGGGCTCCCTCACTTTCCCAGCTGACCTTGCTTAACAGATATGCGACTCTGGAAGTCGAGGGCCAGGCAACTGAGGATGGGGATGAAGGCCTGCCCAGGGGGTTGGCCAGGGAGAGAAGGTCACCCCTACCTATCAAGACTGACTGTACAAAGAAAAAAAGAAGGGTAATTGTTGTGGGTGAAAAAATAAAGACTGAACGTACCAAGTCAATATATTTTTAGAAAATACTGAACAAACAATACAGTTTTACGCAATATCCAAAAGAAAGTAGCTCAAATTACAGAAACCTTTATTGTTACACCAGAAATTATTTATTCAAATTCATTAACAGAATTAAAAAAATCCTGGAATGAAAAGACTGTTTAAGTGGAATCCCAGCCCAAAATATTATTAAAATATTGCCATTTTTACAAAACAAGAAAGCCAAAATAAGTAGTAATTTATAAAACAGAATTCTTCATTTACACCTTTGTCACTTTTGATTTTCTGTTGAACTTGACTCTCTCAAATCACAGACTATTTTCTGCTGGAAAATACTTCAAAATTTAAATAAATTTTGATAAAGCTTAATGAAAAACTGAGTATTGCAGTATAAAATGTATAATATGCTTCACCAAGGCAATTTTTCTATGCTAGTGAACCTCTAAACACTCCGTTTTGTTTTGGTTTAAATACTAGTTCCAATTTTTCATTTTAGTTTATAAAACATACAAGCTGCAACTTGTTAAGAGATGAGTTATGGACAAGTATAACTGAGTTATGGAATAACTCCCTGCCCCATTTCCTGAATCTTCTGGCGTTCTTTGGCTACAGCCTGACGGTATATAAACCATACAGATTAATATAACTAAAGCCAGTGGAAAATCACAGGCATCACAAAATCGCAAAATCACAAAATCCAAAATGTTCACATTGGACTAAAACCATGCACAGAAGTTGCACAGTTTTAGCTGCAGATTAATACCTTGATCCTGACCCTTCATATTGGCAGAAGTGACATATATGTTATGACCCAGACACAGCAAGTTTAAATTGTCACTGTATTTTATGAAATTGAAAAGAAATGAGTTTCCAAACAAAAGAATAAGTCTATTTTTTTTTCTGAGTGAACCAGAAGTTTTTGTTAGGCAACTGTTGATTCCCTCTTGAAAACTCCCCCAAGACATGCATCCATTCTGTTAGCTTTCCTTTTCTGATTCATAGTAATTGGATTCTACTATAGAGGAGGTAAGAGTCAGTGTAGTTCATGCACAAACATATGAACTTTTACTTCATTGGACTAGGAATAGTACAATGTTTTTCGCAGTAACTTCTCAAACCTCAAACTTGGAGAGAAGTGAAATGCTGACCCAAAACCCACAGAAAACCTGGCCAAGGTAATATATATATATATATATGTGTATCTTAACAATGCAAGTTTATCTTCTTCTCGTTTGTGAAATTTTCATTTTAGGAGGGTATTCCCCAGTTGCATCTGAACAATTTTGTAAAGACAATGGACTACACTCTTTTCAATCCTAGCTATATCTGGGGAGAAATAAAAAGATAGTAATGTGGACAACAAACCCACAATCCCATTGGGATTTCTAGATCAGATCACTGAAACAGATGTTAATTTGGGATTTAATCTAAGTGATCCATCAGAAACTACTGTTCCTGCAAAATGTCACCATTCAAGAGAATGTGTGAGCACTGAGGTAATTCTGAATTTTAGCTCTGACTTAGGTTTTAGTTACTACAGGCCACCTGCAGTACCTTTGGTAGCTGTACCAGAGTTCAGACTTCAGGTCATCTGGCAAAGTGGCTTGAGGTAGCCATATTTATCGTGTAAGTCTTAGATTGCCACCGACTCACACCATAGTCTCCCAGTGACAGTCCAGCATGAATGAACTCATCTTCAGTGACCATCCTAGACTTCCTCTGCCCACCATGACAGGCTCTTTCAGAAGAGGTTGCTCTGGAGAATAGAGACTTACACACTTGGTAAGTCACACACAATAGGAGAGTCATTCCATTCAAAGCTCTCTGGTATTGAAATGTAAAGCTTTCTGCATGCCTACATCTGTGGCCAAAAGGTCAGATAACTCCCTCTAGAAATGGTCACACAAAGTTCTACCATCAAGTGACAAATAATTTTGGGGTGGGAACTCCACTGCCACAGTAACTGTAATAGTAATGTGCAACATCATCATATGTATACTCAGCCTGCCTGATGAGCACCAGATACATGGCCAATACCACTCACAGCTTGACAAAACATCTTCAGTTGTGAGGTTAAAGAAGATACTCATATTCCACCTTGCCCGCTCTTAAGGGATAGTAACTATGTATATAAAAAGACTCTTGTAAGAACCCAGAGCCTGGAAGATCATCATGGACACTAAGGTAGGATAGACACAATGACTGTGCACCACACCCAAGTCTTCAGCTTTTGTGTCTTCTTCAGTCATAGAGGACATCAGTGCTGGCAGGATACCTGTATTGTTGGTTAGCCTGAATACCCTATACTGTCATGAGTCTATAGTGCCTAAACAAACACTACAATGCCTTTCAGCTCTTGCAGGCTGACTAGAAACTTATGTTCAGACATTTCATCCTGAGATAACTGATTTTATACAAACATCTGGGTACCCTGTGCCCTGAACAAGGCTGGTTGCAGATCTGAAAACCTCTGCAAGGCCAGCAAAGAGCCCTTTTGTCAAGTTCAAGGGAATCAGGCCATGGCATTCATGACTAACTTTATTCAACTGAAAACTGCTGCAGTCCTATACTGTCCTGTTGCAAGTGGGCTACCTCCTTAAATTTAAATATTTAAGCCCAGTCACCTGCAAACATTTTTTTATATAGGCTTCCACTTGACGTTAGTATTTATCTGCTTTCTTTCCTCCCTTTCCGCCTTCAGCCTCTGGCTGAAGTCATACACAACGCTACATGGGGTTGTTTAGTCTGGAGAAGAGGAGGCTGAGGGGAGACCTGACCGCCCTCTACAACTACCTGACAGGAGGCTGTAGTGAGGTGGGGGTCGGTCTCTTCTCCCTGGTAACAGATGGTAGGACGAGGGGGAATGGTTTGAAGCTGCGCCAGGGCAGGTTTAGGCTAGACATTAGGAAAAACTTCTTCACCGAAAGGGTTGTCAGGCCCTGGAATGGGCTGCCCAGGGAGGTGGTCAAGTCCTCATTCCTGGAGGTATTTAAAAGAAGGATAGATGAGGTGCTTGGGGACATGGTTTAGTGGTGGGATGGCAGGGTTAGGTTAAAGGTTGGACTCAATGTTCTCAAAGGTCTTTTCCAACCAAAGTGATTCCATGATTCTAAATAAAATGATGTAATGGCTATGGGACAGCCAACTCCAGCCACGCACAATATAAAGCTGAAGCTGGCTGAAGCTGAGAAGACACAAAACTCAGAGGTCTAAACTTCAGAAAAAACTTTGCTCAGCTCAGGAGGAGTGAGAGAATAAGGAGATTCACAGAGATGACCACAGTTCAATTTGGCTTAAGATTATATAAAATTGCCTCAAGACTGTCATTTATAGTAGCTAGATTAGCTCTTCATCAGTACCTGCGTCAGCTGAAAAAGAACTAGCATATTAGATATACAAATTCTAGCTCTCTAGAGGATGGACATATTCACATACGTTCCTTCCAACTTTTGTCCATGTCTTCCCTCAGGAGGAAGGGGATCTGCTGGATAGGAACATGCCACATATATCCAGCTGAAACGACACAAACCTGGAAAATCTAAGCAAATCTTGAAGCTGACTCTAGGCTTGCCTGTTTCCCTTCTTAAGCCTCTGCTTTGTAGACCACAACCAGTAGATGCAATACCCCAGATGTAATCTTTTATTGGCTGCTTTTATAGTGCGTGTCCCAAAGTGCAAAAGTAATGACTGATGTGTCTGTGATGATGGGTGACAGTCAAGTACTTTAAAAAGTAGTAGCTTGGAAACTGACACAAGTAATGATTTCAGACATTGTACTGGAGGAAAAAAAAATCATTTACCAAAACAATGGAAAGATTTGTCAGCCTCTTGAATTTGCTTTTAAAAACCCTAAAAACATTATCGAGACTATCAAAGACAGTATTCCACAATACAAGAAAATATCACAGAAATAAGACACATTTAACGTTTATACAAGGTCTCATATTTTACTAACTATGGGTAATTCTAATTAAGCTACAGAAATATATTCTAGAAGCTGGGGTCATGTGATGTACAAACTATTTGAGCTTTGCTTTCACTGTTTATACTGCTGTAGAAACCTCACACAAAAATAGTCTTATATCAGCATAAAAACTGCACCCAATGGAAATTACACAAGTCAGTCTGGGTCATGTGAGCTCTGCATGACCAGGGATGCTGGCTAAGCAGGGGCCTGACATACTCAAAGAAAAGGTTGGTTAGCTATATACACACACATTTATATATATATATATACACACACATGTGTATATAAAGTCACATACTGAGAAACAGAGACAGTACACTCATCTTGTATATGCCTACTGTAGCTAACCGGCCACACTTCCTTCTGTCTCTGCTATTTGTGACCAAGACAGTTAAAGGCTGAGGATAAGCTCTTAAAAAGTTCTGAAGAAACCTGAAGGATTGCAAGTGAGTCCTCAGGAGTTACAGTTCTTGAGCAAAGGCTTCAGCTCTACATCAGCGTAATGCAGTTTAAAGGACCTAAGGTAATTGTGCATGTTTGCATTCTTAGCTTGTGGTGACAGTGAGGTAAGATCTATCATGGGAATATAAATATTTCAGCAAAGAAGTTTTACCTTGCATTAGTAACAGATAAAAAGAGTAGAAAAACTTGTCACCTTGGCTCAATAGCTGAAAAGCTTATGAAGCTGCAGCAACTCAGCTGTGGGTCTAAGTCCCAAAGCAGTAAGGCTGCACACCTATTTCTGGAGGAGGGGGAGGAAGCAGCGTGAATGACACTCACAATCTGCTGTTTTGTAATGGTGGATGAGAGGTCTAAACACTACTGCACTTCATCTCCTGTAATTTCAAGAGAAGTAGCAGTGAGAATAAGCATCTGATGGGTCTCCTCTCCTGAAGCAAAATCTAAACTGAAGTCAGCTTTGCAGAAATTAATTTTAGATATTTACTTTCTATATTTATCCTCTGAAGACAAGAATCACCCATATTAGAATTGCAGGAACATACTAAAAGTCAGAGCATACCCTACGTTTATTTGCATGAGTTCTGCTGATACACTGGGATACCTCACTCAGCAACCCTTCCACAGGGACAGGCATAATCTTGCTGCATAAAATCAGATTAAACTTTTTCAGTCTGCTTCAGAGGGACAGTAATTCTTTGAAATGGGACACAAGGTTCTCATTTGCACACCAAGGCTGAATAAAGGTCTGATTTTAGCTTTCATATAAAAAAAGGCTAATTTAAATTGCCAATTAAATTATTTAATTTAGGCTTCAGTGTCTAATATGGATCACTTTGTAAAAATCTTTAGTCTTCTCTTAACTGAAGGTATGCTTGCTGCTAACTGAAGTTCTGCTTTTATTTCATATTTGATTTTGTTCTTTAAAACAAATTAATCATTATTTGTGCTACCAAATAAGCACAACTCTGCTGGCAAAGGCTGAAGGCCAGAACAGGTTATTTTTATTTTAATATCCATTAGTGGAGTTAAAGTAAAACCAGAGTAAAATAGCGATCTTACTGCTCACATTATAAATACTATTGACTTGCATTCAGAGCAGCCTGGCTGTGTGATGACCAGCAATTGCTGCAGGCTGTACTGGGAAAACCTAGGCAGTATTCACAATGGATTTGTTCAATACTTACGTGCAACAGCAGTGAATGTTTGAGAGATCAAGTTATCACTGCCTTAAATCCCCAATCATGTTAACATACACTTATAAACCAACTGGACAAGCAGACAACATGGAAAGCCTAAAGGTTAAGTACACATTATTGACCTCAAAGAAGCTGTGTTCTACAGATCATTAAATACATTGTGCTCTTCTGTTTCAGCTGGTCACAATGAAAAGTGGCCTGGGAACATTATTTAATGCTTAGATGTTCTACCTACATTCGTATGACATAAAATCAATACGTTTCCCCTAACCTTACTTGCTTAGAGTATTCTCAGCTATCAGCTGCGTTTTAAACCACGATGAGTTCAATCATTTGCATGCGTCTGTATGTGTCCATTCATATATTTTAATGACATATTGACACAGATAGGGAACTCATCATTGGAATACAGCCTACTTAACCTATGAAACAGTATACATGTTGGAACATGGGGGTTTTTTGTTTGGTTGTTATTTTGCAGAGGCAACTAATGCTTTTTAGCCGGTGGGGTTCCCACTCACCAAGGACCTCTGCTTGAGGGGAGGAGGGCTCTGCAGAGGGACCTGGACAGGCTGGATCAATGGGCTGAGGCCAACTGTATGAGGTTCAATAAGGCCAAGTGCCAGGTCCTGCACTTTGGTCACAACAACCCCATACAACTCTACAGGCTTGGGGAAGAGTGGCTGGAAAGCTGCCTGGTGGAAAAAGACCTGGGGGTACTGGTTGACAACCAGCTGAATATGAGCCAGCAGTGTGCCCAGGTGGCCGAGAAGGCCAATGGCATCCTGGCTTGTATCAGGAATATCATGGCCAGCAGGAGTAGGGAAGTGATCGTGCCCCTGTACTCGGTGCTGGTGAGGCCACACCTTGAATACTGTGTTCAGGTTTGGGCCCCTCACTACAAGAAAGATGTTGCCTTGCTGGAACACGTCCAGAGGAGAGCAACCAAGCTGGTTAGGGGTCTGGAAAACAAGTCATACGAGGAGCGGCTGAGGGAACTGGGGTTGTTTAGTCTGGAGAAGAGGAGGCTGAGGGGAGACCTTATCGCCCTCTACAACTACCTGACAGGAGGCTGTAGGGAGGTGGGGGTCAGCCTCTTCTCCCTGGTAATAGACGATAGGACAAAGGGAAATGGTCTGAAGTTGTGCCAGGGCAGGTTTAGGTTAGACATTAGGAAAAATTTCTTCACCGAAAGGGTTGTCAGGCCCTGGAATGGGCTGCCCAGGGAGGTGGTCAAGTCCTCATTCCTGGAGGTATTTAAAAGAACGGTAGATGAGGTGCTTGGGGACATGGTTTAGTGGTGGGATGGCAGTGCTAGGTTAACGGTTGGACTTGATGATCTTAAAGGTCTTTTCCAACCTAGACGATTCTATGATTCTATGTGCAGCACACATCCTAACACTGTCTGTGCTTACTGCAGGCAGGAAGCGAGACTCAGAATTAGAAGATTCTAGAGTTCTGCTTGGGCTGGACCTCATGGCCCCCTCGTTAAGAGTCACCCCTGCCTAGAGCCTAATGGATGTACTGAGCACCCAGACATCTCTCAGTAGAAAGCTAATGGCTGCCCTTCCTGATCCGCACTCTTACTACACAATTCAGATCTCCTATCCTGTGAGCCTCAACCCAGTGCTGGGATTTACACCATGACACTTCAGTCTAAGAGCTGCTTGGGGAGGACTCCAGCTACAGCCATCACATTGCTTTTGCAACTCCAACTTGAGCTCTACTCTGACTTCTACCACCACTCCAACTTCTCTTTCTTGCAATTCTAATCTTAAACTGAGACATGCCATGGGAATCTCCTGGCACCCAGGCTAAGAAGTGCTCAGGAGCAAAATACTAATAGCAGTCCTCACTTTTCTTGTGTAACTCTGAGCCTTACTTAATGTCTAGGACACTTCATTCTCAGAGCTTCAGTCCTAATCTCATCCTTAACTCTTGACTGAACACTAGGCCAAGAATGTGGCCACATGCCCAGGTTACCTAGTGCTGAGGGGAATATCCCACCAGCAGTTCTCAGATTACTTTGGCTGCTCTGTCTCAGTGCTGTTCTTACTCATTTCTCAGTTTACTCCTTGTTCTAACCCCTAGACTAAGATGAATGCAATGTACACACTGAGCTCTTAGGTTAATGTGGCAGTGTGCTCCCCCCTCATCTCTGACTCCCCCTCCTTTGACCTCTTTCAAGTGATAACCACCTGTGGCCGTGGTGATAGATGCATCTGGTTTGTGTCTGGTCCTGAAGGATGCACCCACTGGATGTGGGGGGAGACAGATAACAACACAATAGCCAAGGGCTGTTGTGGAATGTGCCCATCTAAGCACAGTGGTCAGTATGCAAATATGACTATGAGCCAATTATCTTACCCCCATAAATAGTGAGCAGCCCAAGAGCCCTTTGAGCTCTCCTGCACGGCAGCAGGCTGCACGCCAGGATCTCCCCTTGAGCAGGGACGCCTCTCAAGGTTACTCCTCGAGGCTGAGAGATTCCTTACCACGACAGATTCTCGGTAAGTGACTAACAGCATACTAACTTGGAAATCTTAGCTAAGTGACATAAAGGATTAATTGAGCATATATAATCCTTTAGACATAAACCGTTGACCAAGTCTGGGACTAGGATTGGATCCAGCCGCACCTAGACTCCTCTCTGCGGGAGTTTAGAAAGCAAGGGGATCTTTTCTGAACCTCATGACTCAACGGGAGAGTCCCCCTGACAGTTTTGTCTGACCCTGTCCTCTGTGCAGTAAATAACAAAGTGTACCTTGCCATCGAATCTCAAACTATTGTCACAGTTACCACTGAACTTTGTTAACTCACTGTTTTACACTAATAAACCACATTATTTTTGCCTCCCTCTCACTCCATCCGCGACAGTTAAGGACTGCTTAAGGTGAGGGTAGTTCTCAATTTTAGCGTTCACTCCTGAGCTCCCCTGTTGCTGTCATCTGTCACAATTGTCTGTTTCCTGGAACTGTTTCCTATGACTCTTTTGGACCACAGCTCTTCTATTTAAAAGCAAAGGAGAAGAGAACAGCCCATCTCAAACAACTGTCAGTCTCATCAAAACACAAGAAGCAATAAACAGATACTAAATGGGAACCACAGAACATCACTGACTATGGTACACCCTTGGGATACTCTCCTACTGTTGGTTTTCTCTTTTTTCTGCCTGGTAAAGCAGCAGTGAGCCATATTTGTGGCCCATAAAGTGCAAAAACTGTGTTGTGATCAGTGCCTGAGAAGATTTTGGGGCATTTTTAGCAGTAACATAGTTTTTTCTTGTGAGAGTGACTTTCTCACAAAAAGCTTTTGCTTAAAATTCCACTTCTTATTCCACTTCTCAAGAACAAACTTTTTCATACAGAAATCAAAAAGCTTTGTTATGTTTCATTTACATTCATTACATAACAAATTTAGAAATAACCAGAAAATGAATGCACACATATCTCAGAGGCATGAATATTTAAAAAGCATAAAATCCCAGATACTACAAGATGCACATGCTGAAAGGCTTGATTTGCCTACAGAAATCTGAAAACCTCAGATACAGCATCTAATCCAATTAATACACTTGCATAGTAACCATTTCTATTATGGGAAACAGTAACTAAACACAGAATTATGGCTACACATTTCTGGGACAAGTCCGGGTAAACAAGGCAGGGGGAAATGGTGAATCTGGCTTTACTAACTAGTTAATAACACCACACTATTGATCAACCAATGACCTGGGGAGCGTAAGGATGTCAGAGTAAGCTTAACATAGGCTCAGCAAGTTACTACATTTAAATGGCCAATAACCAAACCCAAAGTATTTCAAATCTAGTTCTGCTCTTGTGGGATTAGCTGTACTTTCCTTAAGATGTGTCATTTTCATGTCTTCAGAGTCTCTAAATACTCAGTGAGATTTTCACTGATATTTTAAAGATAAGTTGAAGCCACTTATTCCTCAAATCCCTTCAGTTCCTATCAGTCAGAAAATCGACAACACTGATTTGATGTCAAAAACAGGAAGACATTGAGATTAGCACTGAAACTACCTTAAGTCTGGAGATTAACATATGAAATCAAAAGCTCCCCATGCAACTAACCATACGAATGGAATTACCTGAATTCACACTTTCAGGTATGTACACAGCTGCTTTTGGAAAACACCATTTGATCTCTTGGTGAAGGCAGGGCAGAGGGCAATGAGAAGTCAAAGCAAAGCAAGCCTGAACAGTATTCAGTGCATGGGAGATATACCCACATTTCTGACCGTTGGAAACCTCTGCACTGTGAATCATTTTTCAGTTGTGGGAAAGCCCTAATTACCAGTTCCAGTTCTCACCTGAAAAGTTATTATTTATTTAAGGATTTCTCTGAATATCAGCAAAGTTATGTCATACTTTTAGTCCTGATTCCTGTTGTCATTGTCAACTCTCATTTATTCATAGTTGTTGTTCTGTGCATGGTAGGCAGACCTCAAACAGTATTAAACATATGAATATATTTCAAAATACAGACCTTGTATTAGAACTTGAGGGAGGATCAAGATGATTAATAAACTTGAACTTTAGAGCATCTCTCAGTTCCAGTGACCCATGTTTGAGCTGGAGCGAAGATATTGTTGTAACGCTTGGGGGAAAACGCTAAAGGACAGTCTCCTCTGTAACAGTTCACCTACAGACTGCATATTTAAGGCACATTTAAGGAGTCTATGAATACCACAGCAACTTTCATGCCAACCCATGAAAGTTCATCACTGTTAGTGCAGCATCATTTTTTCACAAATGTATGACTGCACAAAATCTCTTTATGGAGGTTCAATAGGAAAAAACCCAAATCTTCTAATCCACAAGCAATGTGTATCATTTCTTCTTTATAACCCTCCTGCATGTTGTGTCTTCATGCTTCTCATTTTTGCCCTTCCATTCCCTCCCTCCTCATTTTATTTCTTTTTTAATTGCTATGTATTTATTCCTTGTTATTTTTCATGGTCATCCTTATTATCCTTCTTTGGAAATTTGCACACACTGTGTATCTATCTACTCCTTCATCCTTCACACCAAAATATCTGTTTTCCACATTCTTTCTTTGCTTCTCACAGAAATCAGTTTTTTCCTTTGTTCAGTTTGTATTCCAAATTCCCTTTTGCAGTTCTCTACTCAACCTTTCTCCCATCTGACACTGAACAACATCTTGGTATTTCATGGGAGCTACAGTTCAGCTATCTAACAGTCCAACAACAGGCTAGTTTCTGAACACGTGTTCTAGCATCAGTCATCTGCCATTAACTAGGGGTCCACCATCCCTCAAAGCATCATTATGAGACAAACAAAAAAGAGGCTGTGCTACACATTGTGGGAGAAAGTCACGTCCAAAAACACACTGCACATGTTGTGGTCACGGTCACAGGACCACTGTCGTACCAAGTCAGTATTACCCTACCCTTTTACAGATTATATCTGAAATCCCACTGCTGGAAAACCTGAAATATTTTTCTCCTGTCCATGGAAAATATCTAAAAAGCATTATAAAGCTTATGGCAAACATTTCCTTTTCAATCAATTCAACAAATAATCAACAAGTCCAGAAACTATTGATGCATGACATGGAAAGTTGTTTCCCTCTATTAACACTGAGCTCAGGAATAACAGAAGATCTAATAATGGGTCTGTAGAGACTGTTTCTCTTCCTACTGTTTCTAAGATTCACCAGGAAAACCTAAAAGCCCATAGAATAGTGATCTAAGAATGATTATAAATTACATTTGATGGTCCACAGCTATTTACACAAAGAAATTCTATCAGTATTGACAGCAAGATGATAAATCATTTGATGTCTACTCAAAAAGACAACACTTCTAATTAATTTGAAGTGCATTACTTCATAAGAAAGTGTATTCCATTGCTCAGCTCCAGCTTCAGTGGACCTCTGCTAGGTGTCCAGTATAATTTTATATTTCCAAAAGAAAATTCTTATGACTAACTAAAAGCAAGAATATGTCAGTAAAGTGTTAGACACAGTGCTACCAGATACACTGTATCAGGTCATGTTCTGTTCCACAGAACTGTAATTGTATACATTTTGCAACAAATAAAGCCATAAGTCTGTATCTGTTATTGTGTAATGAAATCAGAGTGTCTATACTTGATCTCCTATGTTTCAATACCAGATGCCAGGAATAACCACTGGAAACCTATTGCCAAATACAACCATTTCTAATTACATGAAACAGGTAAAATACAAAGAGATTTATAAAATACTGGTGAGGGCCAAGACTCCATCGAGGTGTCAAGTCTGTATACATGCCAACAACAATGGATGTACACCCCTGAAGATTCTCCTCTTTTTATTTTCATGAGTGACCGATTACTTTGCAGAGTTAGTGCCTTCCCGCAGGTTCTGTGGGTGCATTTCTAAGGCTCATGAGACCACATCCTGCATCTTAAGATTTCCATCTGATGACAAGTATCACTGGTGACAGAAGCTGCAATCATGAAAATGCCATTTCACTGAATATTCATTTCTCATAGTAGTCATTAACTTTCAAAAGTGCACTGTGTCACACAGCCAAGAAAACACAACCCTCCTTAAGGACTTTGGCATCTGAATAGAGACATGACAAAATGAAAAAAGACAAAACAGACAGAGGAAGTGAAGTGCAAAATGCAAGATACAAATGCAAGATTTTTGAGTGATATTAAAGGCATTATGTCGATCTTGTTTCCATATCCATTTCTGCTGCTGTTTCTGTCTAAATAAGCATGGTGTGGAGCTGTGACATTTGATGTTACATCAGTCACTCTGGAGACATCTTGGTAGTTCTATTTCACATACAGTATTTAAGTATATAAATACCTGTAGACACCTATATACACATATATACACACACATAAGTGTGTATATTGATATTACGAGAGTATCTGGTATATGACTTTTCTATCTAGGTTGCTTAACACTTTCAATTTTAGAGAACATCAGTGACCTAACCTTTGAAAAGTTCTCACACCTCCATTGTGTGCAGAAGGCCTTTGATATGCAGCCCTCCAGGTGGTGAAGTGCCTTTTCTTTGTCTCATGAAATTCCGTTCAGATTTGGCAGAGATATAAAGTGTAGAATCACAGTTTCCCCTTTCTCACTGCTTCTGCAAAAGGAGTTTGGCAGCTTGCCCAAACTCCTGAAGCTCCCAATGCAGGCTTCTTATCATCACCAAAGAAACTGCAGCAGTTGATGCTGGACTGAATATACCTCTGAGCCACAAAGCAGAAAGAAACCACCACTCCTTATTCCCTCAACACAGCACTGACTTCTAGCACCTACCGCTCCCCTACTCGAGGCAGCAGGATCCTCAGCTTGTTTGGGAAGAGGGAGGAAGCTAAGCAGAGAAATACCCAGTCCCACCACCTCGCCTCCCTGAGTATCTATCACTACTCTTCCACTGCCATGTACTCCTGCTTCCCATCTTTGCATTCTCTTTTCTCCCTTCTCTTCTCTGGCCTAAGCTGTGCATAGGAGGAATAGTTTGCTGCATCTCTGTTACAGTTTGCCAGTGGGGGCACTAAAGGTAGGTGAAGTTCTGTTCAGCCCCATACTCATTGCATACTCTCTGGAAAATTACCGAGATTTCCAGATTGTTTCCAGATTTATTGTGCAGGAATAGGTAGGCTGCCAACTCCAGAAAGCAAAGACAAATGAAAAGGCCATCTCGTGGAAGTCTGCAAACAGAAAATGATCGTATAGGCAAGAAAATCCAGAGGCATGCCACTGCTAGCAAAAGGGCTGGCAGTCTTGGAAGAACATCTCTGCACAGCACCTGCAATTCAGATCAGGAGTCCTGAGTCTCCATGTTCCTTTGCTCCAAACAACTGTGAAATCCAGAGACAGTAATAATAACAAAATTTCTCTTTCTATTCTGCTAGCCAGTTCACACGCAAGATAAAAGACAACCATTGTTTTGCTAGTCTGAAAATTCAAGGTGTACAGATCTATACAATAAATTTAAAAGAATTGCTACTACCCAAATGGGTATCTATTTAGTTTCACACGATTTCACTTTTTATTGTGGCTTATTTATTTGCATTTTAATTGGGAAACCTTTTAAAGAAGCTTAATTGCAAAGTTAAGCACAGAAAAGCTGCCTAGACAACCTTAATTCAGCCCCTTGTGGCTCTGCACTACAGTGTGAAGAAACAAGAGAGAGACAACTGCAGAAATCACTACAACTGCACTTCAGTTCTGAAACTTTGATTTTGGTAGATGTAACATTAGTGACAACAAAGCAAAGCAAAAATCAAATGAGTTGCCTTTTCTCAACCTAACTCCAAACATACCATCTGCTCCCACAAACGTCTGATCTACTTTGTCAGGGCTGCTTAAATTAGACCTGCAACTTCAGGAGCATCCCTGCTGGGCTACCTGGGGCCAAGTCAGAGGTGAGGAAGAGCACATCCTCAGAACTTTGTGCAGAGGGTCAGACTGCTGTAGTATTCATAGCCCGTAGGTGAGAAGCCTTTACCTTACTCTTTCCTTCTAACACAAGCAAGATGAACATCACTCAAGTATAAGGTTATTGCACATACTTTTATGGACTGATTTCTGCAGTGTAGCAAGCTTTAGGTACCCAGGATGAAAAACAAAGTGTATATTAATTTCTTAACTGTTTTTTGGTCTCATTTCAGCCACTGCCTACACAGATACTTAGATTTCTCTTGTTACTTGATTCCGTGGACTTAACTTCAGGCACCTTCTTAAGAGCCTTTTAGCAAAGATACTTTATGTGGTTTTTTTGAATGGAGGCCATGAAAAAGAATTATTTTATCTCTTGAATAAAAGCTACAGTTTAATGGTATGAAACATTTCTGGGGAAATATTCACTGTATCACAGGTGGTGCACTGTTAACACCACAAAATAACAGGAGACAAATATCAGTCCATACCTCTTAACTTTGAAAGGACTTTGGATCAGTCTGATATTCATAACACACTACAGAAACACTACCTAATTCATCTTCATAACCATGTGGAGTGACAAGAGGTTAAGCAGGAGACTGAAACAATTGCACACCTACCACAGAGTGAATGTGTACAAATATCAAGTGATTGTGTGCCCTGCACATTCTTATATGATCAATGGCATTATTTTTGCTTTTATACTGTAAAAGCATAGGGACACTGGCTCCATGAAAGAAGTGTTCATATTCATGAGGAATCCAGCTCCCTTCTCACACTATGTTTTTACCACTCACCTCACTCTGTTCATCATCAAAGCCTATCACCTACTCCCCTTGCACTACCTCCAACCCATGCAGAGATCTACTCAACTCTACCTCCCCAGGTACCATCCTCAGATCTCAGACCATAATAATTTCTGCT
>NW_009260435.1:5845522-5858343 GCF_000687185.1 Egretta garzetta | reverse complement strand
TATGGATATTCCCGACCTTTCAAAGAATCTACCTTTTTGCTCTTCTTATGAATACAATCATTTGGCCCTCATCTCTCTCTCAGCAGAGCCTTGGGCTGCTGCCTGCAAAGGCCTTCAGAAAAGTAGGACGTCTCATGGAGTTCAGAGATACTCCTTAGTAGATCAGATACTCTCTCACACCAACATGCACTCAACCTCAATTTTGAAAATAAAGTCAATAAAAACACACCAGGAAATGTCCGGATGAAGAACATTCCCAAATGCAACAGCACTAAGCAGAAAATGTTATTATCCAGACATGGCCTTCCTGAGGCATCCTTCCCTTTCTGGGCAAATTCCACAGAAGTCTAAGCTCAGCAAGGTCACTGAAACAATTTGCTGGGGTACTGTAAGAGGGTCAGTGAAGCAATAACTGTTCCACAATGCTAGATTGAAATATGTGCCCACAGCACTATACCTGGGTGATTCAGAGACCTGCAATGCATGAATCCCCACAAAGGTCCATCCTTAAGCATAACCTCTAAATTGTAATTTTAAACCATCTTCTTCTCCACCTGTTTTCTGTTTGCACTGAAATTCCTCCCCCTCAACT
This sequence comes from Egretta garzetta, assembly GCF_000687185.1. Classification (NCBI taxonomy): domain Eukaryota; kingdom Metazoa; phylum Chordata; class Aves; order Pelecaniformes; family Ardeidae; genus Egretta; species Egretta garzetta. The sequence goes on along the minus strand of NW_009260435.1, from coordinate 5,857,751 downwards.
GTGAGCAGTGAATCTTCCTTTGGAACATGGCGGTATTTATTGACTGTATTCTTTGTTCACATCTGTCAGACATGGGAAGTCACCACTGCTTTACAAGACTATCAGTTTTAAGTAATGTCATTCATCACAAAATGGAATAGTGTGAGCAACATTTCCTCAACTGCAATGAATTATACAAGGGTCAGCAAGCTGGAGTCGCGGTTGGCAACACAAACATTGGCCTCAGGTAGCAAACCCATGTTTCCAGCTGTTCTCATCCATATGGGTTCAATGAACTGCAGAGAGTACAGGCCTTTTCCTATTGAGAGTATCTGCTGGAACTATTTCATCTAACCAGCATCATAAAACAACTATGAAGTAAGGTGAACGCTATTCATCTGAAGCTCATCTGGTAGCCAACTGCTGACAGAGGGGAAAATAGACATGGCAAAGCAGACAGATGTGACTGGGAAAGGCAGGTGTTCCTGAATTTCAAAACTCAAAGATTAAAATCACAAGAAGTAGAAACAATACACCTGTGGTTCACAAGCATCTGGTCACCCCAACAGCGCTATGTTTCCTGACAAGCAATTTTCAGGATTCCTCAGTGCACTTCCTCACTAGCATAATGCCCTTTTAATGTACATGCTGTCAAGCAGATTTGTTTGGCAGCAACACAATTAGCCCTATTTTTGCTCTGAAACAGAAAATTTTGTTTATGCACATGGTTTTGCAAGTAAGACTATTCTGTGATTAAACACAGACAATTTAGTAAAAGCCTTTTGTACACAGCACGCACAAGGCTCTAATTCTCTCTGCCTTCCAATTTATCTCAGGATTCTCTAAGATTTTACTCCTAGTAATGCGGCCTGCAATAAATTAGTTTTTCTAGAAGACATTGTTAACTTTGTATTGCTTTCCTCAGCCTTGTTTTCCTCCTCACTTCCCTTGGTGCAATCAGACTCCTAGCAGTTTCCTATTTAAAATGGCTACTGTGCAAACAATTGACCAAGAATGTCAGAAGTCCTTATGGAATTGATAGCTGTTAATTGCAAAAATGCCACAGATCTGGCTCAAACTAAAAAAGCAACAGATTTCAGAGACAAGACGTTCAACAGAGATTGCTTCTATACATGAGAGGCACAAAGGAGCTTCAATTTTCTTATCTTAATGGCATTCAGCCTAACAAAATTAATTCCAAGTTAAGCACTCCCAAGAAAAGAAAAAAGCGGCTTGTAATAGAAATATCAAAGCCTTAAATGTCAGTTACTAACACAGCAATCACTTTCGAGTAACACCACTGCCCCAGTTTGCTTAGCCTACTAGCTGTAACATTTTAAACTGTTCGCTCAAAAAAAATGATCTTTCAGAGACACTCTCTTTCCAGTTCAGGGTTGGGCTAATGGAGCCAGACAACTATCCCATCTAATGGCGTTTCCTTTGGAAACATAAGTTGCCTTGTTATTACATAAAATAAGCAAATCCCCCCAAATAAGGAGCTACTGTACTGATGGATTGTAGCAGTGAAATGATGAAATTAAAGGGTGGCTTCATGACTATAGGTATATAATATTTCAGTCTTTAAGATGTTTCCTGAGCTGAATTAAATTATGTAAATATATGTTAACAATAACTCATAATATTTTAATAAAATCTTTTTATTTCTCTTGGCTTCTTAGAAGTGCAGTCCCAGGTGTCCTTAGGGTGGTGGGTGTTTTGTTTTTACACTTTAAGGACACACAAGGTTATACACTTGATAAGCAAGGAAGCACAACTATTGATAATATAATGCAGATAATGATGTTGGGCATCCTTTGTCTGGTATGATTCCCAGTTTTTGCTGGGAGCACTGTTCATCAACAAAGTGACTCGGTATCAAGAAGGGGATTCACATTTTTCAAGTTTTCTGCCAGCTAGCTATTCAGGGAGAGAAAAAAGTATTTTGATTTTCTTTTTTTTCCTCTAGTGGAAGATTAAATAGTGAAGGTATTTTTACTTTTGTCAAATTTTGCATTAGCTAATGGAATCAAATCACTCTATCCAAGACTCATGCCTCAAGTGAACTTACTCACTGAAAACTACATCCCCAGAGACATTTTTCTCCACATGGTCCTCCTGCTTGTTCAGGTTGTGAAAGTTCATCAAGTTTAAGGTGACCCTATTTTCAAAATAAGAAAAAAACCGGATATTTTTGTAACAAAGCTCTGTAGCAGCATTTCATAGCAATTAGGTAAGAGAGACATTCTTCAATGCTGGCATTTTCATCAGTGGCAGGATTCTGGCACAGGTGGGAAGCAGTCATGCTTCCTGGAATGCAAAAAGCTTTCCCACAGCAAACCAGTTCAGTTAAGTTCATAGGCAACACAGCACTTGAGCTTTTAAGCTGAGCAGAAAAGCAGCCTAGCTGGAGCATTTGGGCATTTATCCCCCAGTGCTGAACATACATGCCATGGCTTTATTTGCTTCCAGAAATCACAAGTTCCCACCTTGAGATCAGACTTTGGATTTCTTTTAATTTTGGTATTTTTCCTACACACTGCCTCACTCCCTGTGACAACACACAGAGTGGATTGTTCACTCTGTTCCTGCTCAGGTGTCTATATGGTATCCTGAACAGGTAGTGAGAGGGATAGAATAGCAGACATCAGGACAAAAAAGAGAAATATCCATGGTCACAGACGTTAAGAACATAAACACTACATACACAATCAGACTACACATCACTTTCAGTTCCTTGTTTCCACAACCTATAACCAGAAGCAGATAATTAAGGTTCAATCTTCAGCAGGTTCTGTCCAATCATCTGAATTTGGAGGGATAGACTCAAACATCAGAAGTAGCCTGTATTTCAAGTTTTCCTCTGATCTCATTCTTTGCTTCATCAGAACTCAGGAAATATTTGGAAATAATGTTTCTATTTGGATCCATCTCTGCCCTTTGGGAAGGACAAATACTCAATTTTCATTTTTTTTCCTCCTCCACCCCAAAACAAAAAAATATTGACACTTAAGGATTTGTCTACTGGTGAAGCTAACTGTCAGCTTCAGAGAGGTGCTGATATTACTGAACACTCATATTTTGTTCTTTCTTCTTTTTCTATTAAGCAAATGTCTCAAAACAGTAGCAAACGTAGTAACCATAAAAAAAAAAAAACCAGCAAACCTTTAAATAGGCATTATATGCTTGCTTTCTTTTTTTTATTTCCAGCTTGTAAAAACATGCTTATTACAGCTACTACACACATAAAATTTGCTTACAAAATTCCCATAAATTAATGTTCAACGTGTTGTATTCAATGGCATGCATGCACCTATTGAGTCTGCACAGCAGGATCAGGGCCCAAAACACTACTAGAATGGCAGCACATTCATGTTAAAAAAAAACACCCAAAGCACAAAACATGCACACATTTCATCAAGCCACATTCTGCATCACAAACTTCAAGGGCCATTCTACCCTCGCTTTCTGCGAGGAGCTCTCATTGAAGTCGGTAGGAGTGCTGCACATAGCGCTGCTGTCAGACCTGTCCCTGAGCATATATGGTGCCTTGAAATATGCCCTGAAGTTGAACTCCAAGCTCCATGAGACAAATAGACAGGGAATTAATCCCAGAGCCAAGCATCCCCTTCCTCATTGCAACTGTCTTATCCCCAGCCTCCATTCAATGAACAGGGTGATAGTCAGCGGTGTTATCTGCTATCAAGCCATTTGAAAGCATCAAGCACAATCAAATCATTTTTCTACCAATACAAACCCTATGTACAAAATCCAATCGCAAATTACACAGGGAGAGTCACTGAACCCTGCAGGGTACCAAACATCCGCCACATCCGACTAAAACAGCAAATACTGGTGGCCCTAAAACCTTTATTAGGGCTGAAAGTTTCATTGCTTAAAGCATGCAGGACCAGCTTGCATTAAGAAATAATACTGGGTTTATCTCGTTTTTCTCTTTCTCTTTGGACCACTTGACGCTGGACTGTTTTAGAGGAACTGACTCTTCATCAACACAAAGACTTCCTGAAGCTTCTGTAATGCGAGCAATATTATCTTCCAACAGTGCTGATGCTTGGGTGAGAATAAGCTTTGCTAATGTACCGAGTGCAGAAATATAAGAAGACCACGTCATTTACGTAGGAATTCTTGAGGGTCTAAAAACTATTTTAATTTTTCCATTGATACCAAATAGCCCAAAAGTTACAACCCCCACCTACAAACCTTGTAATCTTGTCCTGCTACAGATCATCACAGTTACAGCCAAACTTCTGTTTCTGATTGTATTTTTATTATTTTTCCCTTACTGCAGAAAAATGAAACTCCTAAAGAATTTGAAACCACACAAAGACCATCTGGGAACATAACTCCATTTAGGACAGCATTTAACAAATGCTTCCTTCTCTAGGATTAAGTTTAAGCACAAGTTTGCAAGTCATTTAACAGATGAACTGAATAAGCACGACTCAGGTTCCTTTCGTGACTTGGGGCTCAAATAAGCAGTCACACTTTATGAAAATCTGTTTACATTATTTCTATCCCTCTCATCCAATGTCCAATTTGGATTATTTCACTTGTAAAGAGTGGTGATCTGCATGTGGCAGTCTGACAAATGCCAAGATGAAGACCACTTATGTGACAGGATTGTAAAATAACTCAATCTCTTCTAGTGGTAAAATGGTCTAGGGAGCTTCCCCAGAATGTGTCAGACTAATTCTACCTTCTGTTCTTAGAGCTTGGTGCAGACTTTTTGATGAGCATCAATGCACAGGCTCCATCATAATTTATTTTGTCTGTATTCAAAAGTATTACTTTAGCAACAGATTAAACTGTCTTTGTACTCCATCTCATTAACAAGGGATCCTTTGAGCACCAGAGGCCTTGAAGACAGGCTTAAATAGCTTTATGTTACTTTCAGTCCCTTGGCTTTTTAGGGCTACATTAACTTCTGTCAGAACATGGTGGTGGTCCCAACTCCAGCCCCCTTGCTGGATGAACCAGCCGCATGCTGAAGCAAGGCCTCACAGCTCTCAATATAACAGGAAGCAGAATAGAAGGCAGATGGTTGAGGTGAAGGGCTGGAAGAGGAGGGGACACAGCTTTTCCTATGCCACAAAACCCAGGCCACACATGCCAGTCTAGAAAATACCAATGGAAAGACTGCAGCCTCTTCAGTCCACTCAGCTAATGAACTCCTGCCATTCAGAGCCCTTGGGACCGCAGTAGTGACACAAAGGGGACTGAAGAACCAAGGATTCTGGCCGGCTGAACAACCCCAGTGGCAACAAAGCTCTGTGTAGTACAATCCCCAAATGACTGCTTCCACGCCCACAAGTGAAAAATCAGCACTCAAAACCTGACAATGGAGAAAATACACTCAATTAGCATAATTCCCCAGTATCAAACCAGACATGATTAACACAACTCATTTTAGTGTTGCTAAATGTTAATACATCCCAAGGTCCCTTCTTCTTTCCCTGTTTACTCTCTCCTCCTCTCTTTTGCTAGAGGTTCTCATGGTAAAGCACTTTTCACTCTAACAAGGTCTCTCTTTAGAATAGCATCTTTAAATTATTTAAACACTCATCTGGTAAACAATGCAGTATTTTTAGCAATAAGGTAAAAATTATGTCACTTTCTGAACTAATCCCAAAGGAAGTGTTGAAATATATGAACTGGTTTATTTCTTAATTGATAACAATGCATGCTCAAGGAACTCCATGCATCGTGACATTATGATTAAACCCAAACTGTTAAATATCTAATTCTATGGAAAAATAAATGCCTTCAAAAGCCCCCTGAAGTAACTGTTACATATACACAAAGGTGCTTTTTCCATAGACTAAATGTGATGAAAAATACAAAAAGATTTTCCCAAAAATAAGACCATACCTTAAGCACCTGCATAATATTCCTTTACATTCCATGGAAAAAGGGGGGAAACAAAAATGCCTAACCCATTACACAAAAGCAACCAAGAACCATTCCCATTTTTACTAGTGCTACCAAGGTAAAAACTGGGAATGTTCAGCTGACACGCACCCCATCTCAGAAGTGGAATGGACCTTCCTAGAGGTTCCTGGGATGCCACAGCGTATCATCCTATGAAATGGGGACAGTGAAGGAGCATCCCCACCACAAATATTAGCCTAATAAATGTAAGACTGTCATTATAAAGAAAAGGGGAAGAAACAAAATAATCTGCCTGCGCATACACCCTAGCCAAAGGACTTTGCTTGTAAATTATTAACATCACATGTTACTGTAGTGACCCTACTGCAATCATGCGAACCCTAAACTGGATGGTGTGGTTCACAGATGAGATGGCACGTCAGTCAAAGCTGAGCAGCTCCGAGGCTTCCTGCCTTACTCTGTTCCTACAGCATCTAATGTTGTCTGCCTGCTTCCACACGTGTCCACAGACAAAACTCTTGTTCCCTGCCCTTCTGTCCCACTGAAGCCTGCAAGAAACTTTTGAATGTTGAAAAGCAGTTTTATCTTCTTTCCCCAACAGTATCTTCTAACTGGAAACAGGATGTTACAAAAGCTGCAGAAATTTGTCAAGGGAGGGCAGACACGCCTGAAGAGATGGGATGGCTGTTTACCAGTTTCACTCCTACAACCATAAAAATCACAAAGACTTTATAAGAATAGAAACCAGTTACTGCTCTCAGAGTCAGTAGCCTCTGTGTAGACATAAGTTCACTTGTGACATAGTTGATTTAAAACCTTTTGCTGCGATGGCAGTGTTGGTAAAAGCTTTAACCACAGTTTTTATGGTGCTATTAAGTTTTAGTCATTTGTGGGTTTTGCAGTATATGAATACTATAGATGCCACCTTAATTAAAAGGTCTTGTCATCTTGTGCAATTAAAAAGAGAAAATGTACTCTCCTATGAATAGCCAGGAACAAATTGAGCAAGCTGCATTATACATGCTAAGTACACAGCAATTTTGTGCCCCTTCCTGTATCACATATCAAGCATTCAATACTTTCTAATAATCCTGTTACAATGTTTTATGTATAATTGACTCGTGAAGTAATAGTGCCATGGCATCTCTGACCACTAATGACAACTAAGTTAAAGTTCTACTTCGCAAATACATACAAACTTTACATACACAGAGTGCAGAAGGATAACTGTGCTATATCTCTCAGGATTTTTGTGTACAAACACCTCTTAAAAGAGGCAGGGTTTTTTGCAGAAGAAAATATCTAATGGATAATAAGTCAGTATCTTCCCAAAGAGTACATAATAGGATAAACACCACTTAAACAGACTTTAATACCCATGCACCTATTTAATTGGACAGCATATGCATATAAAGAGGATCATGCATATAGCGTTCACAGCCTACACATCAAAATGTACTCCCACAGCTACCTACAACGAATCCCAGCAGATGGTTACCGGCATGTGTCCGCACTTGTCAGCTGCGAACACATTCACCTTCATGAATCTGGTTCATTCTTTCAATTTTGACTCCAGCTCAAGGTCTTTCAAGATAATGAAGCAGCAAATGATTGGTTGCCTCGAGGTTTGTGCCCAGAGAAAGACTGCCTTCAGGATCCACTAGTAACTTTTGACCATGAGAAAATTATATCCTACATCCATCTGCTGCTTATGCCCTTAATGCCCTGGGGCATTGTATTGACAGGGCAGCAAGAAAGCCAGGCACAACTCCCTGGGCCAGTTAGACTAAAGCATCCAGTTTACACCATCTTATCAGTCCAACACAGCTGCCAGGCCAAAGCAGCTGAAAAGCTCCATAAAAAGTAGAAGGGCATTGTACATCATCTTCTCCAGTGAGGCCTGAACGTTTGCCTGGACCTTTTGGCATTACTATGATATATCACATGGTCATTTAGACTTCTCAGGATTTGCTATGGACTACAAAGTCAATAACATTTATGGCAATTTTTGATAGACATTCCTGTAGGTCCAAGCAGCATAACTCTTGTGCCTGTGTCATAAAGAAACTGAGCATATACTCACTCAGAAGTCACGTACAGTTCACTTGTGAATGAGGTAGATTATCACGAGTTGTAAAACCCACCAATTCCACTGATGTCAGCTGAAGCAGAACCTCCTGCTTTTGGGCCTGTTCTTTAAGTTACATGGCTGCATTAGAGAACTTATCCTTTAGAGGTGCTAGGTAAGTTAGGCTCACAGGTATGGCCAAAGGCATTTTATCTCAGAAGTCTTTTCCATCTGACAGTCCTTGACCAGACATTTGAGCGAAAGTGCAAAACTGACATACGTGTGGAAAACACTTTTTTTTTTCCCTTCTGTCTTGCAAATAAGTAGGGCCTTCTGTTTGGAGAGCTGACACCTACCACCATCCAAACAACACAGCGGACTTAAGGGTAGTATAAGACAGCAGTAACTTTGGGGCTGAAAAGCTTACCAGCAGCAGAACGGACAATGACCTCATCTCCACAACGGAAACTCCACGCCACACCCCTTGGTGCTTTGACTCACCCAGGAGTTCCCCACACAGCTGCTCTAGCTTCTGGGAAGATCTTCACAACCTGCACAGAGGATCCTGGCTTGCTGCCTTGTCCCTGAAGTGCCCAGTGCTCCCCTACAGAAGGAAACTCCAAAGCTGCTCCTTGAAAGGAGCTTTTCCTCTTACATCCATGCCAGCAGCCACCTTTGGGGCTTAGAGCACCGCAAGCGCCTGTTTTCTGGCTGCTATGAGCCTGCAGCCTCTCCTTTGAAGTGCTGCAGCCTTTGGGACATTTCTGAGCTGCACAGACAAGCAACGACTGCTGCAGCTTAGACAAGCATATGCTCCAGAAGAAGAAACACATGCTAGATGAGGGATGAGCAAAGTCATGATCCCAGATAAAGTGAGGGGGAAAGGTTTTGGAAGGAGCTGGAGAAATACTAAGGATATAGAAGGCTTCAAAGCAAAAAAGAGCAATCATATCGGCTGCAATAGTGTAACCTATGTAAGTGTAAGTTAATAATCCTACTGACAAGCTACTGACCAATTAGAATAAATATCCTCAGGCATGGCTCTGAGACCCACAGTCCCACTTGGATAGGGGCCCAGCAGCCAGTTTAGCAGGAATCATAGAATCATCCAGGTTTGAAAAGACCTTTAAGATCATCAAATCCAACTGTTAACCTAATGCTGCCATCCCACCACTAAACCATGTCCCTAAGCACCTCATCTACCCTTCTTTTAAATACCTCCATGGATGGGGACTCAAGCACCTCCCTGGGCAGCCCATTCCTAGGTTCCCCTGAATGGCAACTCTGCCCTTGAAGGCATCAACCTGTCCTCCCAGTTGGTGTCATCTGCAAACCTGATGTTGCCTCACTGATAAAGACTTTAAACAGGTAAGGTATAGACCCCTGAGGTACAGCATCTGTCACCAGCTTCCAGCTAGAAAGCAATCCTTTTCCAGAGCCTGACAACCATTTCTGTGAAGAAATTTTTCCTAACGTCTAGCCTAAACCTGCCCTGGCACAACTTCAGACCATTTCCCCTTGTCTTATTGTCCATTACCAGGGAGAAGAGACTGACCCCCACCTCGCTACAGCCTCCTTTCAGGTAGTTGTAGAGGGTAGTTGTAGTTGTAGAAACATCAGGTCCATCATGCATGGGTGATGGAGCCACATCATACCCACGCACTGTACCAGCAGCACCCTCAGTGCTAATGATAACCCTGGATAGGAGGTTGGTGGCATGACTGGCCTTCAGAGCACCAAGTAATAATTAAACATTACTTGTATGTTGAAAAGCCAGATAAACGTGTGTCACCATGCAACCTCTTAGAAATTCCTGTCAGCCTTCCCCTCTCGCAAAGCAGATACAGCTGTAATAGATGAGCAGTGCCCAACCACTCCTTAAGGGCTGTCTGTAACATAGCCACCAGAAACCACATCTTTAAACTGTGAGCCTAAGACTGAAGGATATTCTCATATGGGCATTCCTTGGAAGCTGGCACAGACAGACTGTTGTCACCAGACCCTTTCCAGTCAAAGTCAATGACAGTAGGATAGAGTTAGTACAAAAAAAGAAAAACCCTGCATGCTGCAATAAACTGATTCAACAAGAAATACCCAACAGTCATCCATAAGAAAGCTTACCTCTCCTTCAGTACTGATAGAGCAAGCATGTGTCTCGTTTACAGGCTGTGAGCAGCTGCAGTCCACTTACAGTCATTTGAATGCCCACTGGCAACAGGTATACACATGGATATGCTGCTTGTCAACTACTAGCCACCCAAGGACAAGACCAAGGCAGGAAGTTTGAATATAGATTAACAGGCTCATAACTTTGCTTAGAAGTGTGCTACACACTGGGGAGGCTAAGCTGGCTGCTACAAGTCTGTTAGCAGGGCTCCTGTCCATTAAAGGAAGAATAAGTCACAGGAAACGGCTTCAGAGTTGATCAAAGCACAAAGGAGAGAGGAAATGATAATTCTCAGAATATCAAAATGCATTGCACAGAAAACACATTTGGGCAATTCTGGAGAGGTAAGTGCTATTTCCCCCCACTCTCCAGTTGAGCAGAAGCATCTGTCTAGTCTGAGCAGCGTAAGTACCACTTAGATACTAACTATGCCACCTTCTGTACAACCCTGGGTTGTACATACACCGCTACATGTGATACAAATAGAAACATATCTTGATTCACAAAAAAAACCTGCCGAGTATGCTTGGGGTTTACTGACCACCAGCTATAAAGCATGAAATATTCTATAGCAACCTTAAGTTACAACGTGGGAAGAAAGATTACTGCATCACTGAATATTTTACTGTTGATGAAGTACCCTAGACCACTTCTGTCCCCTCATTTTGCCTGAACATGTTGACAGCATTCCGATGCACAATTTTTCTTTTAAATTAACGTGTGATCCAGGCATGAAAACCAAAACAAAAGAAAAAATAAAAAGAAAAGACACCAGCAGAGAAAAAAAGCAAGCAGGAAACCATGTGACTTGAAACCTAGAGGCTGGTACACCATGCTGCACCATGTGTTCTAATTATTGAGCTCAGCTACTGACCCCTGAGTACGAGCCTTTCCTCAAAAATGATGGCAAGTTCAGCGCCTTCCTTTCTGGAGTATGCTGCCTGGTTTTGAACTTGAGCTGAGAGAGTTTATGAACAGAGCTGCTGTTTTATTTACTCTCAATTAATCATGCTCAACTGTAAACAAAGTGTCTGTTTTAGTTCTGCTGACAATTATCCACTTGTCAACATCTCCCTCAAGTACCTTCAGCATCTGCCAACAGCACAAAACTGCTACATCAAAATGAACATTTTGTCTCAATAAAAAGATAGACATGTGGCAGGTTTTCATCTGTTTTCTAGCCCATCAGCAGTCAGGCTATATTGTTACTAATGCAACTAGATCACTTCCTATGGGATATTTATTTACAAAGGAGGAGGGAAGCCAAATTTTATTTATATTAGTAAGGCAGACTCCTGGAAGAAACTAGTGGAGACCCCCAAAGAGCCCCCTTTGCAGCCTGCTTGCTACCTGCCATAGGCCTCCTGTTCTGCTGGGCAGGCCCAACCCCAGCTTCACCAGTTACCTTGCCAAAAGCTGCAGAGTAGGACTTGGTTTTTTATTTTGTGGTGCTCAGCAAATCCCAATGTAGACGCAGACCTCTTACCGGTCCCTCCTCAAATACTTTTAGTATGAAAATCTTGCCACTCCCTGCTCCACAGCCTAGGCTTTCTTTGGTCCCCAGAGCTCCCTTACTGCTTCAAATTTTGCCATTTTAAAGCTTTTAAGATGCAATTATTCCCATTCGCTCAAAACCCTGCATTTTAACACAACCACCGTCATGCTTAAATTGTTAGCTGCAAGGTAAACTGCAGATAGCCTGGCACCTTTTTGGGTACAGTCAGGTGAAATTGGGGACTCCTCTTCTTCTGAGGGGACAAAGGCAGCATTGCCAGGCAGCTCCCCAGCTTGCAGGCGGCCTTCCTAACAGGCGAGGAGGCTTCAGGGTGCTGGGCCTATGGAGAGTGTCACCTCATACCTCAGAGGCGCAGGAACAGTGTGCCGTGGCTCTGGTTACCTCCAACTTTTAATATTATTTGAAACAACCCTGCTCTTGCAAAATAACAGGAAAAGCTGACTAAATCCACTGGAAGGCAACTCAGCCCCACACCTTTTCGCCACAGAACTGAGTTTTCCTCTCGGAATAAAACACTTGGGGGTGCGGGGGAGGGCGTGGAGCTTGACCGTAAGGGAGCCGACAGGGTCAAAGCAGAGAGCACGTCTCCACC
>NW_009260435.1:5843471-5845341 GCF_000687185.1 Egretta garzetta | reverse complement strand
ACAGCGCCCGCCCCGGCCGGACCGCCAGCCGCCCCCTTAACCTGCTCCTCTCCGCACAATTAATTGAGATATCTTTTATACGTGATGTGTTGTAAAATTAATGCCTAATTTATGTAATTAGTCAATTAACTGTAATTCTAGCATATGGTGCCAAATGCCCAGAAGGTGTTCTTGTTTCCCAGGTACTTATTTTGATGTCATGAAATGCAGCTAATTAATTTTACATGCATATTAATTTCGGATCTATTTAGCGGCTCCCTTTGTGAAGGCAGATTTAATATTTGTCTTTCTAACCTTTTTTGGGCAAGTTCCGCGCTCGGTGTTGTAACGGAGGTGACTTTTTAATACACATTCCCATCGGTCTGCCTTTCCTCGGCGGAGCCTCTGCTGACACCGGGTCGATCCCTCCTGTGTGAAGATGCACAAGGGCCGATCGTGTACAGCCTCCCGCACATCTAGAACTGTCGCAAGATACGGCTATTGAATTTAAATCCGATTAATATTTAATATTAAACATTTCTGAGGGAATTTTTGTTTGTTTTTTGCAAAGCACAATATCCCACGGACATTTTTTTTAAATAGCTGCTCTTAATACAATGCTCCTCGGAAAAATTACGAGAATTCAAGTGTTGCCTAATTAGAAAATGAGCGTAATCCCGCCCGCTGCCTTCTGACACGCGGAGCAACCGCGAGCCCCCTGCCAGCGCGGCCCGCGCCGCCCGGCTCCCGGCACCGGGGAGGCGCCCCCGCTCCTGCCCTGCCAAATGCTCACGCTCCCCACTCCCGCGGAAAGAGGTCGCGTGCGATTTTGCCCAGAATACCAGGAAAGAGGAGATTATTCCTCTTCTTCCTGCGGTTTGCGCAGAGATTAAGGGGTTAATCGCATCGTGGGCTTTCCCGCTCCCCAGACGTGGAGAAAAGATTTAAGCAGGGGAAAAAAGAGAGGAAAAAAAAAAAGCTGAAACCCGTAGCCTGCGCTTCACATTCCCAGCGATGCCGCTGGTCCCCGCGCTGCAGCAGCACTGATTGCCGCACCACACTGGTCTCTGGGGTGAGGGGAGGTAAGAATGCACCGGGCTGAGGGTGCAGGGCTCCGCGCCGGCGGGCAGGCGCTCTCCCGCCAGCCCCGGGAACCGCTTTCCTGAGGAGCGGCAGGGCAGGGAAGGAGCTGGCTTTTTAAGACGTCTACGCGAGTGCTGTGGCGTCCTAAAACTTTTATCCCCCTTTCCGGATAGATTAATGAGCAATTTAATTAATAAAATCAGAGAGTACCGTAAGTGCTATGATAATGAAGTTAAATGAGCGCGGAGTAAAATATTCACTAATCCAGCACATTGGCAAATGCCCCCTTAATTCTGTTTAGCACTAAAAGGGGTTTGAGCACCATAATGAGATTCCTCTGTCTGCTAATTAATTGACACTCTCCTGAATATTCATATGTGCTAGCACCAATACGTTCCTAATTGCACGGTGGAATGGATCTCAGAGGAAAGTAAATCGCCATAGACTTAATTAAAATAATGTATGCCAGCTCTAGCTCGCCGAAGATGAGACATTTGCCATCAAGCGCCGTAAGAAAAGTGGCACCTGGTTTGTCGCGAAAAATGAGAAAATCTTTATCCCTCCTGAGGTGAAGCCGGCAGGGGCTGCGAAGCGCCAGTCCGACGAGGGAGGGGAGGCGGGGGAGGCAGGGCAGGAGGGAGCGAGCAGCCACGTTTGTAAACTTTTCCTTGAGGGGGATCCGGTGCCTTTGAAGCTCAGTGTCTGAATGGATTGTTCTTTGCACCTCCAGACTAATACTGTGAGCTAATATTGTACATTTAAATTGTTCTGCTGTTAAAAGCGTGGCAAGGCGCGCTGAGAAACGCGT
>NW_009260435.1:5842157-5843209 GCF_000687185.1 Egretta garzetta | reverse complement strand
GCCGGGGGAGCGGGAGGAGGCTGCGCCCGCCGCGCCCCGTGCCCGCGCAACCCCCTCTCCCACCGAAAGCGGGCGTAAAGCGCTTTGCTGGGTCTCTTCCTCCCCTACAAGCTCAGGAAACGAACAGGAAAATCGGTTTCTTGGAAAAGACGGCTTTTAAAAAAATCACCACAGGTTAGAAACTAAAAAGAGTTTATTTGAAGACATACAAATGCATATTTATTATACACATGTAGGCATTAACAATGTAAATTACACCGCCAGCACTTGCTGGTTGTTTATTCATTAGATCTTTAGAAAATCTACATTGCCTGCAGATAGCGGGATGATAATGTGAAATACACAAGCAGTTTACCCAGGCAGCTCCGCGCAGCTCCGCGCGGGGCTACCAACAGGTCCGGGGGGCCGGGAAGCTGCGCGCCACCGGTAGGGAGCGGCGGCCGGGCTCAGGGCCGGCCCCGGGCCCCTTCCGCCACCGGTGGGGCTTCGGAAAAAGCGTAATTCCGCCCCGACCAGAAAAGCGTCGTGCCGGCTGAAACCACCCAAAACACAGGGCAGGGGTTTTAGAGGTCGCGGCCCAAGAGAGAGTAAACTTCAGACGGAAAGGCTTCCTAGCAGAAGAAATACAAGGGGGCTCTGCCCTGAACGACAGAGCAGACGTCTGGCGCGCAGAGCTCAAAAAACGCTGCCATTCGCAACGACTTTCATTCCCACGTAAAATCTTTTCTCGCCAAAGGAAAAAAAAAATTCTATCAAATTCCTTCCTCTTTAGCCGATTGAATGCTATATGACTACGGTATCTCTCGATAATAAAGACAGAGAAAAAAGTATAAGGGAAGAAATCGCTGCGGGGAAATCTTTTCTGAAGTTAGATCCAAAGAACCTCTTCCAGGAATGAAATATTAAAGAAGGTTAATACGGTTTTTGCCGCAGAACGGAGGGTTGATGGTAAGACGGGAGCTTTGCTCTCGCGGTGCGGGTGGCAGCCGGGGAGCCGAGGCAGGCGGAGGATGTCAACAAACGTCAGGAAGCGCTGGAAGCCGCCAGGCTCG
>NW_009260435.1:5836293-5839236 GCF_000687185.1 Egretta garzetta | reverse complement strand
AGCCGTGCCCGAGCCCGGCCCCCCGGGCACAAAGGGCACCGCAAATCCCGGGCGGCTCTGTGGCTGTCCGGAGCAGGGACTTGGGGAGAAGTTCGCAGTCCAGCCTTGACAGGCAGGGCGAGTTTGTTTAGTGCTCGTTGCGAAAGGAACAAAATCCTTTTGAAAGGGCGCTAAGTAGTTTCACGCCAAAGTGGCAGATTTGGTGAAGAATGCGGGGTGGGACAAAGCCCCGCCGTTCCCAGAGCGGCCGGAGCGCTTCGGGAAACCGCACCGGGAATTCAAGCACACAGAAAAGCGGGAGAGCCCAAATCTCTCCGCTTCCTTCTCCCTCCCGGCCCCCGAGAAGCAAAAAGAAGCAGAACCGTTACAAAAAAGAGAGCGAGGCTAAGCCGAAACGCAGCCACAACCAGCAGCCCGGAGTTGACTTTCCAAAACGGGGGAAGCTTGCTCAGAGCCTGGCATTGTGTTTCGCAGCCTAGGAAACCCTAAGAAGCTGGTACTTCCCCCCTCCCTTCTCTTTTCTCCCAACTGGTTTGTAAATATTAACAAGGTTGTGAGCTATTCTCTCACACAGAGTGGATTTTTTTCTTTCTTTCTTTTTTTTTTTTTATCCTTGGAAAACTTCTTGGCTTTCCCCCACAGCCCTTCTCCCACTCCTCCCCTCTGCGAATCTACACACCTGCTTGCAGCCACAAGGATTCAAAATCAATATTGTATTTGTCACTTTTCTGTCTCCTTTTCCTCTCTCAACAGCCCTGCTTGCCACTGAGGCGAATTGTGGATTTATGGAGGAAAATTAGCATAAATTATTACCAAATCTGTAAACGTGTGTGGTCTTGCTTGTGGGAAAGGGGGCTATTGCGAACCTTCCATGCAGAAAGGTGGTCCATGATGGGCTCCATGCAAGGGCTGAATGGCTATTGCACGAAATAGATTTCCATTGGGTTTGCACATTGATATAATTGACTTATGTGTATTTTATACAGTTTTCCCAACACTTCCCCTGAGCTCCTTATTTGATTTAGGCTTCAGAAAAACGTCTATTTGTTTTGGTTTTCTGCATAATGCATTTGGATTCACTTGCCCCCTCGCCTCCTCCCTAATGTTGGCTTTCAAAGTAAAAGGCAAATGCTACGAGTTATATTTAAATCCTGTATTGCCCAAGTCTGTCATCTGTTGCATGCTTAACACGAGGTGAAACTTTGGGTATCAATTACCGGGATGGCTTTGCCTGCCCTACCCCTCCGCTCACACATTCCTTTGCACTGGGGAAAAAACCAAGCCCAAACCCGGGCGCCTTACAGCCGTACCTCGTTCGCACTCGGAGCAGCAAATGACAACGGAAGTCGACTTTTCTTTAACTTTACAGCTTGCGGGTTCCCATTTGTGTCAGCGGTTGGTTTTTTTTTTTCTTTCTTCGAAGAGAAGAGGTACTGGCAAAAAGAGGAGGAAAATAATTTGTCAGCCTGTGAATTTTACTTGCTCCCGTGCTGTTTCTGAGCTCTTTTTGACAGGCACCCCAGGAGTGAACTTGGGCTGAGAGACAAAATCTGAACTGAGGGGTATTAGAAATTGGGGGGTGTCGGAGTGGGGTGTCGGAGGTGTCCATAAAACCCACATATTTGGGGGCTCTCAATGGAAAACCAGAAGCCTTCTGCCTGGTGTCCTAGGGGACGCTAGGAGGAATCCGTCCTCGTTTCAGATTATTGTCCTTCGTACCCTCTAACAAGTGTCCACCGGCTCCTCATCACCTTACTCCCCCAGGAAAAGTTTGGAGGCTGCCCTCCTGCCCTGCCCGGCTGGCACGAAGCCTCTCGGAGTCGGTTAACTGAGCAAGGCAGCTCCCCGGCTCTGAACCGCACGAAGCCCCCCGGGCGCCTCTCTGTAAGGGGGGTGACATGCGGCAGGTCTCCCCAAAAAGGGCTCGTTAGCTCAGCAATGCGGGGCCGAGGTCTGCTTCTCGGATTCCTAGAAACACAATCATTTGTCCATTATTCTCTAAACGACACCCTGCCCCGGGAGAGACGGATTAGACGGGACCGAGGGCAGTCGGGTTGGAACGAGGGGAACGCAGTTTAACACACACGACGTCGGGGCTGGTGGCAGCGTGAAACGCGTTTTCAAGCTGCTGCTAGGTTTCAGGGAGCCCTGCCCGATGGGGACTGTCCCTCCGAGAGGGCTCTAACGCGCCCGCGGAGCCCGCCTGGCATGAGCGGGAGCAGCCCGCGCTGCACAGGCGGCCGCCGCGGCGCTCCCCCCCGCACCCCAGCTATTTTTGCCGAATTAAGAAGGTGACATTAT
The DNA here is from genome assembly GCF_000687185.1 of Egretta garzetta. Classification (NCBI taxonomy): domain Eukaryota; kingdom Metazoa; phylum Chordata; class Aves; order Pelecaniformes; family Ardeidae; genus Egretta; species Egretta garzetta. The sequence continues at coordinate 5,836,935 of NW_009260435.1, read as the reverse complement.
TCTTTTCTTCAAGTACTTCTGTTAATATTGAAAAACGTGCGCTTGCATTTCAAGCGGGCGCGCTCAGCCTCAGCAGCCATTTCAATATTAATGAAATTGTTTAATCGCCTAAATTCATCGTGTTTAAGTTACGTTTTGGTGAGTTATTGACCGACTCCGAAAATATTGTTAATGGAGTGGATGTGTATTGGTCACAAAGGCTCTTCTTCCCAGGGCTTGCCGCTCCCGACACAACCTCTTACTCTGGTTGTAGGGTGACAGGATGCACGGCAGCCTCGGGAATACACATCACACGAACTCCCCCCCTGTGCCAGGGCAAGCCTGGGACCTTCCAGGCCTGATCCTCCCCCCAGGACACACGGAGGTGGGGCTGCTCGCCCGGGCTGCGGTTCCGGGATCGGGCCTGGGTTCCCGGGGAGGAGGCAGCACGGCGGAGGAGGGCGAGCCGCAGCTCGGGCGCTGCACACCCCGTACGCTCCTACACAAGTGCGCTCCGAGAAGCACACAGGCACGCCAGCAGCCTGAGACGCACCACGGCAATGCCGCAGAAGGCGTCAGGTTGACGATATTTAGCACGGTAACCGCTGACACGGACCGGTTACCCCACAGCAGCTCCGCGGGACGCGCCCCGTCCCGAGGCCG
>NW_009260435.1:5835301-5836213 GCF_000687185.1 Egretta garzetta | reverse complement strand
GCAGGGGAGGAAGGAAGCTTCCTGGGGCGGCTACAGAGGAGCCCTGATCTTTTCTCTCCTCGAAAGAACCTTCGCTCGGCGAGAGTGGATTTGGCAAAGAGAAAGTCTCTCGTTACAGGGAAAAAGGCTCGCCTTAAGTTAGCCAACAATACAAATCAGATAACAATGCAGAACAAACAGAATACCACAGCCAAGCAATTTCCATGTCAAACATCTCACTGCTCAGTACCTCCATTTGTAAGTGTGAATTGCAGACTAAGCTTCCTGCAAAGTCCACAGAGAGGTTACTGCATACCTTCCCCCCACCCCCAGCCACCGGGTACCATCGCGCTGCAATTCCGCTGGCGGAGCCTTTTCACCCCTCGCCTTGTCTTCAAATGGAAATGATTCCCATTGGCCCAAGGTGTCCATGTAAATAGGTGTAAATGAAACCAGATTATGCCTTTCTCTCCAGCCCCCTCCTCCCGCTCCCCTCCCCCAGCTCCCAAGGCGATTGTCATATGATAGCAAAGAAGTGGCACATTAATGAAGCGCCTCTACAGGGGTCTTTTCTGCTCATGTCACCACATAAAACTATCAGATGGTTAGAGGAAGGACATGGAGGCAACTACTTAGCTCATCGCGGCCGCATAGAAGCAAACAAGCCTCTGCTACAGTCCAGCTGCCGGTGGTGTAAAAGAAGCTGATTCAGCCGGCGGAGGAGAAGGGAGGGGTGTACAAGAGGATTCCCAAAACCAAGCCAGCTCGCTGCCTCCTCGGGACTAAACCGGAGCAGAGTGGCCGGGAAAGGAGCGAGAGACGCGCCGGAGGAGAGGGGTGGGAAGGAGCCCGGACTCCCAGCTGCGTCCCGGATGCGGACTGTCAACTTCCAGCAACTTTAAGGTGGGCATATGCAGGGCTGGCACGGAGCGG
>NW_009260435.1:5834859-5835235 GCF_000687185.1 Egretta garzetta | reverse complement strand
CCCCGGCCCCCTCCTTGTCACTGCCCTTCTGCAGATCTCCGCGGGTCCTCTAGCGAAGATGCCTCGCCCGGGCAGAAACACTTACAGCGATCAGAAGCCGCCCTACTCCTACATCTCGCTGACCGCCATGGCGATCCAGAGCTCCCCGGAGAAGATGCTGCCCCTGAGCGAGATCTACAAGTTCATCATGGACCGCTTCCCCTACTACCGGGAGAACACGCAGCGCTGGCAGAACTCCCTCCGCCACAACCTCTCCTTCAACGACTGCTTCATCAAGATCCCGCGCCGCCCCGACCAGCCGGGCAAGGGCAGCTTCTGGGCGCTGCATCCGGACTGCGGGGACATGTTTGAAAACGGCAGCTTCCTCCGCCGCCGC
>NW_009260435.1:5834477-5834753 GCF_000687185.1 Egretta garzetta | reverse complement strand
GGCAGCAGCAGGCGAAGCTGCGACTCAGCGCCCTGGCGGCTACCGGCACCCACCTGCCCCAGATGTCCACCTACAACCTCGGCGTGTCCCAGCCCTCCAGCTTCAAGCACCCCTTCGCCATCGAGAACATCATCGCCAGAGAGTACAAGATGCCCGGGGGCCTCGCCTTTTCCACGATGCAGCCCATGCCGGCCGCCTACCCCCTCCCCAACCAGTTGACTACGGTGGGCAGCTCCATTGGCACGGGCTGGCCCCACATGTACGGCCCGGCATGAT
>NW_009260435.1:5833730-5833999 GCF_000687185.1 Egretta garzetta | reverse complement strand
CTTCCGAGGCAAACCCAACCGAGCCGGGCCGGCCCCCTCCCCGCCCGGTAGGAACTGCCGTACGCATCACTAGTTTTCCAAAAGTACTTCAGGCGTCTTCGATTTGCCGGGCACCAGGCAAGCCTGGCCCGGCGGTGCCTCTTCCCCTTCCTTTGTCTAGGGAAGAGCAGGGGTTTACACAGGACCGATCTTTAAAACCATAAACAGTGTGAAATGGCTGCAGTCTCGCTGCGTGAGAGCAGCGGCGATTCCAGCCTCCTGGCAGCCAG
>NW_009260435.1:5829415-5833604 GCF_000687185.1 Egretta garzetta | reverse complement strand
GGGGAGCGCGGCGGGGGCGGGACGCCGGGCGGCGGAAAAGCACCGGCCACTCGCTCCGTACCTGTGCTGTTTACAAAGCGCCTGCTGTAATGTAAATACTGAACTCGCATCTGTACGGTGAATCGGCCGAGGTCCCCTTTGCAGTACCTGTTGTAACGTGGGTGTTCACTGTAGTTTCCAGGCGGGCGAGAAAGAGAAGTTGATTTGTCTGTTAACTTCTGATTAGCCTGAAGGTTTGGGGAGCCGAGGGTTTCTTTGTTTTCTAAATTTTGTAGCTATTAATTTCACAGCTTAAAAACAAACAACAACAATAATAACAATAAACCCAAACCCGTTACCAAGCACACAACCTGGCATAGCTTAAGAAAAGCTGCTGAAGTCACTGGTAAAACGTGGAGAAGTAACACCACAGCAGGTACAAACTGTGGAGGCCATCCTGATTTCTGCTGGAGCTTTGCAGACAAGAGAGGGGGCTAGGGAAACTGTAAATGTTTGTGCATAGGAATGATTATAAAATGTGTAAAATGCACTTTTGTTTGATATACTCCTTTCTAGTTCTAGGTAGTTTGCTGGAAACTGAACTGTTCTGTTGTGAACTGCTTAAGTTAAGAAAAAAAGGAAAAAAAAAACCCAACACAAACGGCATTAGTGTCTATCGAAACTATAAAGACATTTATTTTAAACTCTTTTTCCCTGTACAGAATAAGCATGGCATTTAAAATATTGGTGTTCTTGTTCCCAGCATGTATGTTTTAAGACAAAGGTTAAAAAAGTGTCTACGTTAAATTATGAACCTAGTCGTCCAAATAATATTTTCTCATTAAAATATGTAAATGCAGATTTAGTTTCTTATTTGTCTTTTTAAAGAGATTACACGAGAAAAGTAAAAGCATTAGCTCATGGAAAAGGAATGACGTTATTCCAATATTTAGATAATCTAAACGGCCTTTTCACGGGAGGTTACTATAAATATAGTTATTAACCTACCACAACATGTTAGATAAAATTGCCATTATTGCCGGTTTACCGAAGACATAACACACGTGTTCTGTGGTTTTTATATCTATATATCTAAACATATATGCATACACACACGTATGCATCTGTGTCTTATACACTTATACCGAATATAAACACGTGTTACATTTACGCCTGTGTGTATCTACACTTATCACCTACATACTCCCAGCTAAATTTTCTCTAAAAAGTATAAAAATGAGTGAGCTTCTACAATACAGAGCAAACATAAAAATCTTCAAAGAATTAGTTACTTTCTAGGGCTGAGAATACTGATTTTTTTGTCAGTTGTAGTTTTTCTTACAACTGGCATGTCAACCTCTTTTTTCAAGTAAAAGCGAGCCTTTTACCTGTCGCGTAAACCTCCTTGGGCATTGCAGTAACTCCAACCACTGCGAGAATTTCTCCATCTCTATTGATCCCGCTTTCCCCAAACTGGTAGGTTGCAAACTGTAACGCTTAAAATTGTACCCGTTTTTCTGTAAGCCGATATACAGTCCCTTTTAAAAGTAAGGGCAAAGTAGTTACAATGAAAACTGGATTCCGGGCACCTTCTAGTGGGGTCGTCCAATTCTATTAGGGATTTTAGTAGGATTCTGCAACTATTGAAAATAGTAGAAGCAATCTAGCGAAATTAGTAAATAAGTCCCTCGGAGATGAGGCAGCCTGCGCCAAGAGCGCGGTTACGAGACAACCGAATACTTAAGGGCTTATTAGCAAGAAAACGACATTGTATTCTAATGAACCGGCGGGATTCATTAATTCTAGGGCAATGGTGTTACAGAGGTTTTGTCTCTGCCTGATCTCTCCCTGAATTTCTGGACCATAAACAGCGCAAGTGACATCCCCATTTCCTTACTACATACCGCAAGGTCCTTGCAAAAGTTTTAAGATTAATGTAGAGGGTAATTAATCCAGTTGCGACCATTTTTTTTTAAAGAGAACGGATCCCACACACAGAAAAAAGGTGGAAAATACATGAATCATTGGGCTGATTAAAATGCATGAAGCTGCTAAAGCTTGTCAGATGGGGGACAACTGAACTCATTCATCAAGTCCAACCCACGATTATAACAACACGATCAGCTAAAGAAAGCATTCAAAACTTATCACCAGATCAATGGACACATAACTCGACAAACTTTTCCTAAACAAGCGATGACCTACATTTTTAGACGACGAGGACTCTTTTTCTCCTTCCTTTTTTTTTTTTTTCTTTTAAGATCTAGCAGTCAGAACAAATCCTCAAAGATGAAATCCGAGCTCAGCTAAGAAGATGAAGCTGCACTTTCAGGGTCTTTTTTAAACTATATAGTAATCAGCGGAGATAATGATCTGAAAAGGTTATGTCCCAAAGCAAAATATTTTCAAAAGGTGCAATAGCTTCCTCGCTACATAAGCCGAGAGCAGGACTCGCAACCCAACTTTTAAAGTGCCATTTTCCTCTTTATCTCCACGCCTGCCCGAGACTGCCCAAGCCCGGGGACCCCGCGGCCACCCGCGCCCCCGCTCCCCTCCCTGCCACCGCGCTTATTTCAAACAAATACGCAGCTCGGCGCGTCGCTTGAATTTACTGCTTTGACTTGTTAAATCTCCCTAATGGCTCAAGTCCAATGTCAATAAACACAGATCTGAAATAGAACAGCGAGAGACAACAGCGCGGAGAGAAGGGGCGAGGGGGGGTGTCGAGCTCTCTGTCGTGTTTAGACGTTTCGTGGCGGTCGGGGGGGGGGGATTTCTTTATTGTTTATTTTATTTGCCAGAGAGACGTTATAAGCTAGGCGTACTTGATGCACAGAGATCGTTCATTCTAGGCAAAAGCTCTTTTCTTCCGGAGGATGAGTTTGAGCCCGGCTGTGCAAGGTAAGCCTGCGAACCCAGTCGTGCTTGGCGACTCGGGGTTTTGCTTCGTGTCAGTGCATGGTATGTGAATCCTTTCTCGTCGGGATATTTCTTTTTCTTTTTCTCTTTTTGTTTTGTTTTCTTTCTCCTCGACGTGTGACAAGACACCACCCCACAAGACTGAATCCTCTATTGAAGAAAGCCAGCTCTTTCTCACCCGGAATATTTATTTTCTCTCGGACCGCGCCTTGCGGGGAAGGGCGGTCTGTGCCAGGTAGGGAGAAAATAACTCCCCGGCGACCCCGGAGAGGGAGTTTTATGAGCCAGCCTTTCTTCAAAAGTGGTCCTTGGGAAAGGCAGAAAAAACTTCGCAGCTTCATCAACTTCAGTGCCGAATTATCTCGGAATCTTAATATAAATGTCACTTTGTGGGCTGGGGTTGTGGGGGGTTTTTTTTGTTTTGTTTTTATTAACAAAAAGAAACGAGGCTGTGAAGCCTTGGAGGGGCTGTATTTGTTTCTTTTAAACTAACAACAAATTATCTAATTAATATGTTTCAATTACAGCATGAAAAAGAGAGGCTTTGGACCGCCTGCAGTGGGTTTACAATAGCCTCAGAGCCCACTATAAGAATTTACAATAACTTCACATCTGTTTCTTTATTTCCCACTTTTCGAGTCTAAAACTCCTCTCGAAATCACTTCAAACCGTGGCCCAAGTTATGAAATATGGTCTCTCTGCCAGGAAGAAAAAAAAGGTGGAAAGAAAAAAAGGACAAAACTTTGCAGATCGAGGCTTCATTTGCAAGCTAGAAAGTGAAAGCCCCATTGAAGAGCATTAAACAAATATATTAGAATTCTGTCACTTTATGCAATTGAGTAGATCAAATAAAGGGTCCCAGGCCACTTCATTCACTCTCATTCACTTGAATAGAAAATGCAAAGAATAGCAAACCTAGACTGGGCCACCGATGTAGATTTAGCCCTTTTTTTCTAAGAGACAAAAAGGCTGAATTTTCACAAACACATTGCTGACTCGGGGACTAGGAAACCAGCACTGAAACCCCTTTGGAATTTAAATTCATTTTATCTTCCTCTCTCTTTCTGGGTCCGTTTGCGCTACAGGGCAAGTTGCACTGGCACCCTTGCTTGGAAAAAATACAATACATTACAATGCAACAACAACAAAAAAAAAGGCTCCAGATTTGTCAAGCCGAGCCACAGTACAGTTTGGAAGGTAATGTTTTTGTTTACAAAGAGAGATGGGGAATCCATCCGCCCTTTGCCCGGGCTGCCGTGAGAATCGCGGCCCTTCCACGGGATGCCCGGGC
>NW_009260435.1:5801840-5829359 GCF_000687185.1 Egretta garzetta | reverse complement strand
GCCCCGAGGTGCTCAGTCCCGCCGAGGCCCGGAGACCGTCAGCACCTCCCTGCCCTTTGTCTGTGCCGGTGCCCAACCGGGGAGCAAGCAACGGAGCCAGCAGAGAAACTGCTGCTGCTTTCAGAGGAGGTCAGCCCTTCGGCAGCATTTTTACGCGAAGGTACCTTTTCTGCCACCCTTCCTCTGCTGGGGACCGTAGCACCAGGCAGCCAGGGCAGGGCAGAGCTCGCCTGCACCCAGGGAGGGCCTCACCTTCCACTCCCTCATATGTCCCTAACGTGGCCGCAGTTAGGAAGCACCGAAGAGTTTGAAAGGTTAACTCGTACCTCAACTGTAGGCACTACTAAATGAAGGCTCTTAATTTTGCGCTATTGAGAAGGGCCTAGGTATTTATTAAGTAGCAACTAGAGTATTTTGCATTAATTAGAGCAGCTCCTTAGAGACACATTACAGCCAAGGCTAATCTTACACCACAAGAAAATGCTCCGCATTTCCGCTCCCCCAAGCACCACAGCCACAGCCAGCGCAGGCCATCTGCACGCACAGGCCTTGTTTGCAAACACCCACATGTCGGCATCTTCCCAGGGATGAAATCACGGTGCTTTGGGGGGCTGCAGCCTCCATCCTCCTTGCTTGCTTTAATGGCTCCTGGATAGACAACAGGTAAGTAAGGAGGTACTGAGCCCAGAACTTGGACCTGGTTCTACTCCTAGGCATGCCCAGCTACCCTGGCCTCAATGGCATGAGGTGCCTTCTCAGCCTTTAAAAACCGCTGGTATGTCCAGTACCTGCCAGAGGATTCAGAAACTCTTGCTCCCAAGGCTGCTCCCCTGGGCGGGCCCACCTGTTAGTTCCATGTTTTAACAGCCTAAGCTACTAATTATAGGGCACTATCAGCAGCGCTGCTGCACTACCAATTAAACATGAAACAAATATAAACTCAAATGAAGTAAGCAAAAAGACACCAAAGCCTCTGTCTTAGAATGCCTGAACACAGAAGCAAACTATGTCATCCAGCTCCAGCCAAAAATAGCTGCTTTAAAGGTTAGGTCAATGTTAGGCCAAACTCCACTGCAGGGTGCCCAGGTGGACAAAGCACCCCATTTTGGAGCAGGGAAGAAAATGCTCCGCCACCAGCCGCAGAGGGCAGCCATCTCTTCAAACAACTGCAAACCCACCTCTTCTGCATCACAGATGTGCATTTTTCTACCAACTAGAGCAGTATTACCATTCAATTCTCCCACCTCTCCCTGTATTTCTCTCCTGTGTAGTCTTTGTGGCTCTGGCTGGCAAATTTAACTTCTAACTCCTCAGCTTAGTGATGCAGGTTCCTGGCAGCAGAGTACTGAGAAGCTGAAAGGTGCAGTCAGCATCCCGTGGCCTTTAAGCAATGTTACTGCCTTGTCCTCTGGAGACATCCCTCCCCTCGGGCTAATGGGGGACAGATAACTTCTTGGGCCTTTCACACTGGCATGCTAGAGAGGGGGAAACATGGCTTGCATCACCTCCCCCTGTGTTCTCACCTCTCCTTAGCTTTTCACAGGGTCAGGCTATTTAGACCAGTGATAAAAGTGCTCACACACAGAGCAGGGGGGTGGGATTAGGCCTGCACGGACCTGCTGAAGGAGAACACAAATGCACAAACAGTTTGTGTTTCCCCTCAATTTGTGCTTGATGTACTTGAGCCCTTGCTGAAGATAATTCCATAATTAACCCTCATAATTTCCAAGTTAAGGAAGTTCTCTGGAGAACAGGGAAGAGGATCAAGAGAGGGTTGATCCCCATTACATGTAATTAGGCTCTGAATTGCTGTTTTGTTGGTGGCTATGAGAATTCTGACAGAATTAGAGTGGAATTCTGACAGGTATGAAAGCAGACATTTATGATTTCTACACCTGCAGGACCTTGTTAACAGTCATGTTCATTTCTTTATTGAGCTACAGCTTCCTCATCTTTGCTTGACCTAGAAGGGTCAGGTGTATCTGGAGGGTCTGAGAAGCAGACATACTCCTGAATGTACATGGGGACAAGCTGGACCACATCGAGCTGCTTCCCCTGCCTGCCAAAGGATGTATTTTTTAAGTAAGCCATTTTCAACCATTCATGATTTGCAAGACCAGCACCAGTATTTTCTCCTGGAAAATGAGAGGTACTGTGTACGTCAGGGGAAGACACACAACTCCTATAACAGACAATTCCACAGGGAGGGGAGGGCTTGTCCCTTCTCGCTTGCCTTATCACTGCTGAGCTTTCTCATCTGCCAGTCATACAGTCCTCCAGCTACAGCATGGCTCGCCTGAAGAACAACATTCAGGTGATTTTCTAAGTAGGCAAGTAATTTACCTTTCTCTCAGTTTGGGGTCACAGTCGGTCAGTGGCTATGGTAGGTTGTACACGGTATGTACACAGGTGCCTTAATGCCAGGTGGTCACAGGCAACTCTGAAAGCTTCGGAAAATGTCTACATTCTTCTACATTTTTTCAACTGTTACTCTAGTGCTTTCAGACCATAAGCCAGAACCACCCCCTCTTTTTTTTCAAGCCACAAAAGAGCTGGCCAAGCAAAGACCGAACCCAGAATATGGGGTACTATGTTCCTCCCTGCCTTCAACAGTTTTGCTTTTTTTTCTTTCTGTTTTTTGAGTGCCTGGAGAAAGAAAGGACAGCTCAGAATCCATTTTTAGGGCTGCTGGGGTACTTTTTCCAAGCTGTGGACTAATCTACCCAAACATTAACAAAATCACTGTTCTAAATACTTTTGAGATAAAACTAGAAAGTCTTGAGAAATTCTCTCTTTTCTGTGCTTTGACTCCACTTTCTCAATGGTGAGGAATTTTTCAATTCCTTTTGCATCAAAACCACATTATCCAGTTTTAATCTCATCAGTAAGACCTCAAACATACTCCCTCCCCCCTTTTAAACAACAAATCAAACATTGGAGATTCTCCAATATTCAATTCTCCAGGATTGGTAAGTAAAGCATCAGGTGCTGTGAGACTTTTGATAAAACCATCAGAATTACTAATAATGGATTTTCTTCTGAAAGCAGCACTAAAGAGTTGGTGGGTGAATTTCTGCGATGGAATTTCACTAATGACATCAAACCTGACAGTATTAGGTCATGTCTGCATCGTAGCAAAGTCTGTTAGATTTGATGTAATGGGGTGAAGGATTTTTTAATTTCCTGGAGAATTTCTATACAGGCAAAATCCCAAGAAAGCATAGTTGCACTGGTATTAAAGCTGTTGGTGTCTTCACAGGGAACTTACACCAAAGTCACGCCAATGAAAGCCCACTTTGTTAGTATAATCTATTTCGGTAGGAAGAGGCTTGCTGGCCCAGCTGCCAGGGAGAACATACACACAGACACTTTTTCCCCAGATGCTGCCCTGGTGATGGTGTAGGCATTCACACACAGATGCCAGCAGCCCCAAACAATCCAGAGAGGATTTAGAGAAATCAGAGCCACAGGACTGGTTACGGCCCCACAGGACAGACAGCAAGTTCAGAGAGGAGCAGCAGAGCACAAGAGGGCTTAAACCCCTGCTCTGCCCCCTCTACAGCCAGCACTGCTCAGCACAATCCAGAGATCAGCTGGAATCAGGCAGGGATTGGCTACTCTGGAAGCTACCTTATTCTCTTTCTTGCCCATTCAGTGAACTCAATGAGGGACAATTAACAGAAAACTCCATTGTCTATACAGAGTTACATATTACAAGTTCTATTACTGCCTATATGTAGTTACATACTATTAATTCCATTACTGTAAGATGGTTTGGGACATGCCTTTTGAAACCACTAGCTTGTCTTCCAGAGCCTTGCTTTTGAGGAATTTGGGGTAGGTTGTTGTTGGTATGTTTTGTTTTTTTTTTTCTTTCGCCCCCCAGTCAGAAGATATACAGAGATCTGCTGCCTTTTTATCAGCTTGACATTACTCTGAAATTTTTCCATGAGCTCAAGATCATGCTGTTTTGAAGTCATTGCACAGAAATCACCAGGGGCATCTACAGCACGTTCAGACGAAGGCTATCCATTGGAAAATAAACCCAGTTCTGCCTGTGGCACTCAAATTCTATCAAACTGGTCCACTTTCTCTATCTGCAACTGATGTGTCCAAGTTGTGTATCAGAGAACAATGTTTTTCTCCTAACTGGTCACAGGCATAAATTATAAAACAAAATAAATTTCTAAAGTGAAGTAAAGCCTTGCCAGACCACGGAGCCTCTGACTAAGACATCAGATCATATAGCCACCCAGAACATTAGAAAAGAAGAAAACACATGAGACATCTAGCACTCTTGATCATTCATTAGCCCTCCCTTTGCAGTAAGGGCTGTATATCTCTAAGCGCTGCTTTTTCCTTTTGTTCAAAATATTGAAAGTCCCTCGACATTTTTCTGTTTTCCTGAGCATTCTCCTTTGTCAGTTCCTACAACTAAATAAAGCAACCCCAAACCCCAAACTGCTCCTCCATGATCAAGCTCTGGGTGATCTTTTTTTTTTTTTTTCCTTTCGAATTAAAGAGATATTGCTTAAAAGGACAGTTTGGGGGTCAAATGCCGCTGCAAAGAAACTCAATGGGATGAATTTGGGTCAGTAACAATGCGTTCCTTAGTTCTCAATACAAGTCAGGGAGGTTATGGTTCTGTGAATGTGGACGTGGCACAGTTGGGTAGGAGGTCAACAGCACAGAGTTAAGTACTATTTTCAGCATTGTCTTCTCCTTCAGCTTTTGAGGATACAAAGCAGAAGCTGTCAGTATTCATCCACTTTAGCTCTGGAAATACCTATTAGGAAGGCTGGGAACTGATCTCATAGAAAACCAGCAAGCATCATTATATAAGCCTGGATCCTCAGAGTATTCCTGACATGAGGTGGAATTCCTTGTATCTCTCAGAACAGCAATGGTAAAAGCCTTTCTCCCTGGAGCGGGGGATGCAAATCATGCCTTTCCACTTCACAGAGTCAGCTGAGAGGAAAGCCTGAGCTGCCCCTTGTGCTGCAGACATTGGAGCAGTGTTTTGGTCATTTGTTGTGTTAGTTCAGGTAATTCATGCACCAGAAAAGCCCGTACTGTAGCAGGACAAGACTTCAGAGAGGCTAATTTATCTTGCAGAAGCTCCAGGCCCTGGCCTCTCTCTGGGCCTTAGAAAATGTTCCTCTCTGCCAAGCATGCTACACCATACCCCTTCTCTGTTTGCAATAGTAAATAGTAATTGTAAATTTGAAAAGAAAAAACTTAATTCTTACAAGTCTTTTTGCATTCTGCCTAAACCTTCTCTTGACTCTGAAGGAATTATGATTGAGTCATATCATCTGTATGGAGGGAAAACCCCCTAAATTATTGCATTAACTATAATAAATGGACTGAACAAACACTAATCTCTTTAGCAACCTACTGAAATCTTTGTGTGCTCCTTATTTCAACCCAGCAGAATTGGTGTCATTTTAGTCATGCAGAGCAAGACCGTCAAACAGAAGTTCATATACAAAGTTCCTACGCTGCTAAATTATGTATGCGAGTATCTACTGTGTGCACAGAAAGCATCATGCACATTAGGCTCGAGCAAAGGGGCATGAAAACGTGATCAATTTTGTTGTCTTTTCAAAATAAAATCACATTTCTCAGTCTCTGTAGACAATTCAAAATTCTAGGCAGTAAGGTACCATCTACTTATCTGTTCTTTGGAAGTCACCAAGCAATGCAAAGCAGCATATACAATTGCAAAAAACGTATGATTCAGTCTGTTCTTGGATGTTTCCATTTCAACTTTTACTTGCTTAACATACAATCACTGGAAAACCAACAGCCAGAGAAAGAGCTGCCAAAATATTGCTATCAATCAAGTGTTTTCTCAAATAGTGCAGCATCCAAACAATGATACGATGAAAACTAAGCTGTTCTTATAAGCCCTCTCCATGACCTTGGTGGGAGCTGTACTAGGATTTTATTCTGTAAATTCTGTAAGGAGCTATTAGTACTGTCAGGGAGCTCTCTCTGGACATGGAGGCTTTTCAAGATTGTACATCGTTGTTCTTTATGCTTTTATCCTTTTAGTCCACAATACAACTCCCATTGATCTCAGTGGGGATGGCTAACACAGAACAGTATTGAAAAGCATATTGTAGTGTAAGCACTGGAATAAATTTACCTGATTCCCTACAGATAATGTCCTTTGTTCCCTAAACTACACCTGCCTAAACAGCCCTCCCTGCCTATTTCCCGTATGACAGCCTACCCAACAAGAGCAGATGAAATAGCGAGCTGCCTGCTGACTTGTCAGAGGATGCACCCGCTGACTGACTGGCTTGCTGCTGCCACACAAAATGAACAGTGCTTGAGTTCAGACTGCCTTTCCTTCAAGAAGGGTCTAGTTTGAGCCTGTCTATTTTTATCCAGCCAGCATTTTAAGAAAATATTTAAGAAAACACTTCAGAAAACAAGGAACTCATTAGTAGAAACAGGACTTTTACTCCTCTCAAGTTTGACTGAAGCTGGCCAAAACATTCAACATTGCTTGCGTTGATTGAGAGAGGATGACAGGCACAAAACATGGTCTTGTATACCTCACTTCCTCAGGAAACCAGGATAAAACACTGCAAATTTTGTTAATACCACCAAAACCCAGTTAGACACTAGTACTTCCTAGACAATATTCTCTACCCCCAAAATCATCTAAAAACCTGAGTGAGTACATCAGTCTTATCGCTAAACGGAAGCAATTCTATTCAATGACTACGATCTTGCTCTGAATGGTGCAATTTTCAAATCTGTTTTGTCTTCTAGTCCTACTTTGTCCTAACTGCTTTAAACTCCTTGTTTAATAACAGCAGATTAATAATGCATCTTACAAAGAGGAATTAGGATGGATTTCATTAATGCTAACAACTTGGCTATGTTCTCACCATATGAATATACTGTAAAACATTTCTGATGCCAAATCTTGGGCTTATGACACACTGAATTATTTTCCTCAAAGTCCCTGTCAGCTTTTCATTAGTTACTGATAATTCAAACATGCTAAAATGATGCAGCAAATAATCTCCTCCCATTTGGAACATGTGTGCTCTCTTTGGGACTGGCCTATTTACAACAGCTATGATGTTCCACAGGATTGGAAAGAACATGGGATTTCTTTCCTTCATGTTCTGAAAGCATTCAGAGATTTTTTTTTTAAGGTATGATTTTTATTTTTTTTTACTTAGTTTTCCTACATTTCCCATCACAGGCTTGCATCTATTTTTTCCTTTGATCTGAGTATAGACCGAGCCTTTCAAGACTTATCTGGTGACAAAAGAACAGCTTCTATAGGAATTGCTTTTCTTGTGTTGATGGCAACTTGGCTAATATAAAGCTAACCTTCTGGATATAGAGTTTGTGTCTCCCCACCCCCTGTATTTTCTCTACATGTTACCTTTTAGGGCAAGCTCTGTAAACTCAACGGCTTGGCAAATACAGACCCCAGCCTTGTCCTGTTCCTTGGCTACAGCTCTCTTGAAGGCAAATTACCACTGGACAGCTCTCAGCCCCAACACTGCCTTCATCCTACCCAACTCTTAGTACCAAAAATTTTTATATCTAGAAATAGGGACTCATGTGACTGGTGTCCAAAGCAGACTGTCTGGGGGATCTGGACTTCCTGGTTAGTTCTGTTTATTGATCTGCTGCCTCCCTCAATGACACAAAGAGGGAGACCTGCAAAGGAAACAGGCTTTTTTTAGGAGACAACAAAGAGAACCTGGAGCTGGAGAGGAAAGAAGGCAGGGTTACTACACCTAGTCATCAGAAGTCTGACTACTCCAGAGACAGTACAGCAGTCTACAACAGCAGCAAGAGGAGGGACAGAGTTATAAGAATTGTGTCAGTATCACACTGTGTTTGTGCTTGATCACTTCTAAATGTACCTTAAAAAAAAGGACTTACATATGTCACCAGCAGAGACTGCGATACAGCCACCACATTTTATTGCTGCAATAGTCAGCAAGTTATTTGCTATTGTTAGGATTACTTAAGAACAAAGATTCTAAGGCAAAAGCAGAGTGCAGTGTTGGATTTGTAGATATTTTTTCTATAATCTTAGTATATATAAAAAAATCCATGAAAGAATTAAATCCCCTAGAAACAAGCATGCACAAATCCATGGAACAACTTGGAGGAGTAATTCTGTCTCATATTGGCACATCCCCTATCCTGTATTTAAGCCTTCATAGGCAAAGAATCCTCTCTCATCCAGGTGTGGAATCCAGGAGACATTTCCTGCTTTTAAGGAACAACAAACATTAATTCGTGGTTATCAAGACCACTCACATTGGGCAATACCAAGAATTGTTCAGTACCTGTAGAGAATTGGCCAAGAAATCAGATGTCAAATGACAGGTTATGCCATGTGTTGTGCCCAGAGAAAATGTGGTCTGTTAAGTGTTTCTAGTTAAAGGCCCACCTCTTTCATTCCCTTCTGTTCTACCAGGAAATCCCAGAGTCAGTCCTAAGTGACAGCCAAACTGGTGGCCATCATATATGCATCTCTGTTATGCAACACTAACTGCTGATTTTGCCTGGGTATACATATTTAGCCATGTAAAATGCATTGAACAACATCTTAATTCAACTAGTTTGAAAAGAGGCTTCAAAAGATTAAGTCAGGCTTTAGAACTTGATAGATTTTTCACAGGAAAAGAGGGGAAAATTCCTTCTACCAGTTCAGTGTGAAAAAATAAATAAGAGTAAACCAAAACAAAAATGTTTGGAATTGATTCTAAAGTATCTAAAGACATGAAAGTCATTAATATTTATGACATCAAATATTAGTTATATTTGATGTCTAAAAAAGTCTTGTCTGTTTCATTGGAAATGGCTTTCTTATTTTGTCATGAATATAGAGGCAGCCTTATTAATAAAACAAAATACCATAAAGGAAAACAAGCAGAGACTGAAGGTTCTGCTAGTTTTTTAGGGGTTTGTATTTTGCTATGTTATGTACTTATTTTTGATGGTTTTCCCCTTAAATTACAAGCTTGGGGAAAGAAAAGAAAATAACTTGAGTGTAAAGTTTAAACTGCTTATAAATAAGACAGACATGTTTGAAGCTGAATTGCCTTGTCTGGGGGAAAAAAAGAGCTACTACACAACACACTTGAGAATCATAAATCAGTCCACATACACAATCCCCGAAGTCACCAACTGGAGCATTGCCCCAGTTGTGGACACAGTCCTGCACATTGTACCACGTGCGATCACAGAGCCTAAACAGGACTGGCTGCTGGGGAGCCCAAGGCCCAGCTGTGTTGGCCAGAATGTAAGGCTGCCCTTCGCTACCATATCTCTGGCCTTTGTGGTTAAGAGACAGGACAGTCCAAACATGAATGAGCTTGCGTTCAATTTAGGAGAGCTAGATTAATATTCCAACTCATTCAGAGACTCCCAAAGTACCCTTAAGGTCTTGTACTAAAAAAAATGCAGGTGTGATCTCAGGAGAGCATACAAGCATCTTCCTGTATCCAGACAGCATTAAATAGGCCTCTACTGCCTTGAAAGTGCTTGCATACCCTACTCTCCAAACTTGCAAAGGGGTTTCACAACAACCTATGTTACTTGCTCCAGCATCTAAGTATCTTCATAGCTAGTATTTCTGAGACCTGACCTACATATTCTTTGCTGCAAACATATGTTGGGCCTCTTTGTGCCTGCTCCCTATAAAGAAATCAACACCACTGCCAAACTCACAGTGATACTGTGCAACTGCATGCACAAATGCTTGTGGAGAATTCAAAACTTATGGTAGGAGGAATCACAGGAATATCTAAAACTGTGGAAGTAACTAACCTCTGGGAACCTCAGCTGCAGGAAGCCTGCAGGCTCAACGCTAATAAGCTTTGGATGGAATTCTCTTATCACAGAGGGCCTGTACAAAGACCAGCACCTGGAAGAAGTGCAATAAAAGGGGAGACTTGCTCTGAGTACCTGACTGTACTCTAGAAAGCTGAGCTAAAGAAGCTGGGAATAAAGAGACTATAAAAGCCCTGCACAAGACAGCTTCAATCCCTCAGACCCATACTTTCCTAAGGAGAAGACAAGAAAACTCACTGGCAGTACTAAGTTTGGTTCAGCCCCGACTACCACTGCTTACCAGGGACCACCTAGGGCCAGATTCCAAACTACAGCAACAGTGCCCTCACCAGCCAGAACTGTTCTTACTGTGCTGTGGCTGACGTTTAGATCTTTCTATGTATTTTATGTCTTCTGTCTGGGTGAGCAGCGGGGTTTTTTGGGTTACTACCCTATGTAAATTAGAATACTTGAATAAATTGGAAAGCTTATTTAATGACTGATGGACAAAGGAAGCATGACAGTTGTTTTGAATAGAAAAATCATTTTGTGAATGAATCAAATTCCAGTAAGAAAAGATGTTGCACCTGCAGTACACTTAGCCTCATGACTTCACCAAGTTTGCTACCCATTATCCATATTATAATATTTAAAATATAATTAATTGGTCAGTTACATAATTCCAGCAGCACAGTAGGAGCAAAATGCATCTTGTTTCTGAGGCCAAATGCAGTAAACTGGAATTTTGCCAGGGCAGGGAATGTCATGTTGCTAGATGAAAAAGTCTGTGCTTTAAGGCTTGAATTTGACACTCTGTTCCGTAAATACAGGCTGGACCTGCATGACTGAGGAAAAAGAACCCACAAAATGCCTGTTTCTTGGTTATGGCATGAGGGATTATGAGGAATGAACTAGGACACAGTCCAGATGTCACTCCTCAGTGTGAGACATTTCACCAGCAGGTGAGTAACTAGTCCAAAATCTGGACCCATTTCTTTTTTGTGGTTAAAGGGTTTGTTTCATTCACACTGATGGCTGTGCATTTGCTCTTCTTATGTTGTCTGTCATGACAGAAATGCTGATAGGTACTTTAAATTCATGGAAAATCCTGCATAATTTCTCAATGCTGTGAGTACGCCCAGGTGAAGAAACAGGCTCAGAAATCTACCACTGTATAAATCTCATATGGAGGAACCATTAGGAAATACATGTCCTTCTGAAAATTAAATCATGTATGTACACTAAGCAGAGCTGCAATACAGTAGGTGTAAGTTTTTTTTAATCTAGCAACAGTTTTCATATCTCTGTTGCTGAGGTTAGCTGATGGCTGTAAATGATTTTAGGACACACATTAGTCATATTTGCCAGGCTTGCTTACTTCTTTACCATTTTTTTTAAGTGTGTGGATTTCTTCTCTGGTGCACACACAGAGAAAAAAAGAAAGGTGGAGACAAGCCAGCTCCACTATTTATCCAGCAGACACTGTACTCAGTTGTTTGCAGTTGAGCTTCTAGTGCTTCGTAGGTCTGAACCCGGGCCCTGTGTCAGTAAGGTTTTTCAGTTGTTTGCGCAGCAAGAAACCCCACTGCGGTCACCAGGAGTGTGAGGCGCAAGGAACACTCGACCCTGCCCTCTCAAAATGTGGGGGAAGCGACCATCTGTGGGAAGACTTGAGGAGGACTGAGAGATATAAGAAGAATACAGCAGAAAGCAAGAACGAGATAACGTAACTGCAGGATTTAGAGGGCTCAGAATTAAACTAGACCAACAACGGGAGTTGGAGACCTACATACCAGAAGAAACTAATCTTGAAGCCTGGGCTTACAGATCTTCCTGTCCAGATGACATGGTCAAATGCAGAACACAGTTAACTACTTTAAACAAAATAAAATAAAATAAAGCTTTTTTCTGTAGAAAGAAAACAAAACTCTGATCCCATCTTTATCAATAGAACTCTAAACCAAAAAGGTCTGGAACGAATTAAAAAAAGGCATTAGTTTAATTATGACAACTAGCTTTCTAACTGAGAACAAGTTTTGACCTGCACATTGATATTGGCAATGTTGCTAGTCATCTCCTAGCCATGATGGCAATGACGGAGATGTTGCTTCGGAGCTGCCAGCAGCACCCTTACATGCAACTATAAGAAATTTGTCAGTGACTTCAATAGGTGCAGTATTTCCTCCCCTTCAAAATTGCACCAAAATGGTACTAGATTTCAGATTCTTTTGAAACATGTAGACTAACATTTTTTCCACGGAGCTCAGCATGGCTAGACTTTAGGTTTCTTTCCACTGTGAACACGGTGAGGAATTCACCTATCCACCCCAACCATTTGTGACTGACCCTAAAGCCTCCTTTGCTTTGGCCTTTTCTGGTATGGAACAAGGTCCTGCTGTGAGGTGGAAGGCCCCCTTCCATGTGTTTTTGTGAGCCTTCTGCAAAGCAAGAAAGAAGATGCTCACTGAAAATGACCCTAGTTCTACCCTAACTGGCATGCAAAAGAGCTCACAGTTTGCACACAATGTTTCTGCTGTGCATAAGTAATTGTGAGACCAGGTGTCAGCTATATATTTTGTGTGTGTGTACATGTGCAAGTGAATGCCTGTGTATGAGTGTAGGGATATTCCTGCATTTTGTTTTGTTTTTAAAATGTCCTGGAAATTTAACTGAACTCTCACATGGAGTCAATTTAAAATAAAAGACTTGGCATGGCTTTACTTGTATATCTTTCTTATGCATTTGTCCAATCAAAATGATAATGTAGACAAACTGTGGACTGCAAAGTGTATTACCCAGCAATATCTCATTATTATGCAAAAAATCAGATATTCACAGCAACTGTCTCATCTATTTATTGTTTGGTTACTCATCTGGAAATTTTAATACTTTCTTCAGGGGCAGCGGCTGGCAATAAAAAAATAGATCTATATATCAAACCTTTAACTTCCAGCCATCATTGTGTGCCATAATACAGATGGAGTAGCTATCAGCTCTCTTTACCGTGTTGGTTTATTTACTTCAACTAAGAATAAAGATTTAAAGAGAATACAGTAACAAAGTCCAGTGAGAGCTAAATTTTCATGTTCCGAAGTGGGGAAAACCTTGACACACATTAAAAAAAAAGAACATAATCAATATGCTGCTGCATGACTAATTAATTTATTAAAACTATACACCCAGCCTTAATAACCTTAAAACTTCTCTGTTTTTTCCAAGTACATCAGTGGGTCTACTGAAACACATCAACAGGCCTGCACCTCTGTATGTGTAGGTCACATCATGGTTACAACAACAGTATTATCCAGAGATTTTGCTCCTTAGTTTAGTGAAACACTAAAGTACATGACTCACTTCAAGCATCTGAGTAGTTCTATTGAAATCTCCAGCAGGGCTATACGTTATCTTTAAAAGGGTCACAGCCCCAAACCAGACAGTTTAATACTCAAGAATACAAAACTCTTGGGAAGCATCTATGTAGCTTTCAGTCTTGTCACCAAATTCGACATCTGCAATTGCAGCAATAAGAAAGTGGCTTTTGTAGACTGAGCTTGTGAAAGCATTTTAACTGCTGTCATGCTACTACAGCTTCATATACCATGTTGTAATAATATCAGGAGAGGATTCTATCTTCTGAAAATTAATAGAGCTTGATTTTTGGGGTACAATAGGTCTTTCTCCAGCCATACATACTTACATCTTGCCATGTCTAAACTCCCTTCTTTGGCCTCCTATTACAATATTCATTCCTTGTTGCAGTGATTGAGACTTTTCAAAGTACACAGTGGAACACAGAAGCTCCAAGTTCTTTCTCTATACATGTTCTAAATACATTAACTGTCTCAATGTATTAGCAAATAATTTTTGTCATGCTGTTACACATGTTCCTTAACTGCATACTTCTTTCCCAAGTGTAGTGCCTTAGTGCTGCATTCAGCTCTGCAGGGACTAAATCCCCTCATTCCAGCTGAGCTGATTCCAGCAGAAGCTCTGTGCACTTGGAGCTCTTCGTAAGACTGGTTTTTTTGGAAAGAAAAAAATAAAAATAAAAAAAATCACACAACAGCTAGTGTGCTTGGACAATAAACAGTTTCCCATAGTTATGTGCAGTTTCTACTCTCAGCCACTTTGCCACCACCCTGAGGAGATAAGCCAGTCCTGCACAGACCTCACTTGCCTCTTGGGCTGCTGCTGGTGGTTCTCACACGGTCCCAGATGAACAGGCTTTGATGCCAACTTCCACCCACGCACTCAGCTCTACCAATTGCCTCTGGTTTGCTCAGTTTGACAGGAAGTCAACTAAATCAAGATGCATATTTATCAAATCACACACACATTTTTTCCTCACAAAAGGCTACTTCTAGGAAATGCATCAGCTTTCAATATCCCAGTCAAACTGATGGAATAGTTGTTAAAATAGAAAAGAAGCCATTAAGTGAGCCATGTTTCTTACAAGAAAGGAGAATGTACCTCCTGGTTGGCATATGCTCATCCAAAATTTTCGTATTTTGGTTCAAATTTTCATTATATGAATTATAATTTGATTATAAAAATGTTATTTTGAGAAAAAGCAAAGAAAACTTAATACAAGAAATGTATGATTTCGGAAGAACAGCCAGATGAAAGCAAAGTTAGATGGGAAACCGCTGCCACACACATGGCTTTTTAGCCACCTTGCCAAAAAGAATCTCTTTCACCTGCAGTGGGACAGGCCTGAATGAAAGCAATAAAACTTCACAAGTAATTCCCCTAGCTACATGCATATGGTTAAGATGATTGTCGTTTCACATCCACATACCAGGCTTTATCGTGATAGCTGACTTGGAACGGCCATACACCTACAGAAGAATGGAAATTCTAGAAGGTGGTGTGGAAAGGTTTCTGGAAGAGAATCTGTATGAATACTAACCTGTTCTAACATAATTCAGATTTTTCTTGTTTACACATTTGGAGCAAAAGAAAATTTAGTTTCTACTTATTGTTTCATTTTGCAAATTAATTACTGTAGAATAACATCATAATGCACATGAAGTACTTGCTCCCTGCACCTTCAAATAATATGAAGTGACCCCTACATCTCTGCAGATCCCCACTGAAATCAAACTCCTTGTTGCTACAGGCATTTGAACACATTGAATAATTCATAGGTTCCTAACTTTACGTTTTAAAATGAGACACGCTCCATACGTTCCTTTCTGTTTGCAAAGCTGCTAACAGATCTGGCATGCTGGTACAACCTAAACAAAACACACAACGTGACAGAGTATTACAGTCTCTGTTAACATCACCGATTGCACATGCACTTCTGGCTGCCAAGTACTGCATTTTTTAAAAATCTTAATTTTTGTAAAATATCTAAGGTTTTTTCATTTCCATAAACTATTTTTGGTTTGAGCAAGAAAACAATAATCACTGAAACGTAACAATTAAAAGCCAGTCCTTCCAAGCTAATTCACAGCTACCATATTTGTTTGTTCTTGATACTCTTCAATAGACATCATCAAGAAAGGATGCGCTTGCCTTGGGGGGTTACTTAGCTTGGCAGCAGAGGTCTCTGGAAAACTTGTTGTATGTCTTAAAAAAGAATCTAATGGCATTGCTTGAAACTGGTTGTGAAACACCAAGTGATTGATAGGGTTATTATCATCTACTGCTTCTGTTTACCCCAAATTAATCTCGACTTGAGATACTTGTAAATTATTTAGCTATTGATATTCACTACCTTTTGTCTCTACAGACTTGTCTGAGGTTGAGAATAAGTAGACCTCCTTTAACCTAGCTCCAAATAGGAAAAAATAACTGTCCCGATAATAACTTTCAAATTTCTGCTTATTTCTGCATTATATCTGAATAACCAAATTTAGCCTATCCTATGAGTATTACATTTCATGAAAGAAGGGGTGCAGTCTGTTCAAAAGTATTAAATTATCTCATTTGTGATGTCCTTCAAAAGTGATTTTTGACCTCTCAATAAAGACGAATTTGAGAATAATTTAGGTCTCATTCAAACAAGTACATAAGTGTTCTGTTAAATCAACCTTGTAATTAGGAAACCATTTGTATGGGGTTTGCATGGCAAGGTTTTGGCAGTGGGGGGGCTGTAGGGGTGGCTTCCATGAGAAGACGCCAGAAGCTTCCCCCATGTCCAACAGAGCCAATGCCAGCTGGCTCCAAGACAGATCTGACACTGGCCAAGGCTGAGCTGATCAGCGACAGTGGTAGCGCCTCAGTGATAACATAGTTAAGAAGGGGAAAAAACTGCTGCGCAACAGCAGCCGAAAGAGAGGAGTGAGAATATGTGAGAAACAGCCCTGCAGAGACCAAGGTCAGTGAAGAAGGAGGGGCAGGAGGTGCTCCAGGTGCTGGAGCAGAGATTTCCCTGCAGCCCCTGGTGCAGCCCATGGTGGGGCAGGCTCTCCCCCTGCAGTTCATGGAGGCCCACGGTGGAGCAGATCTCCACCTGCAGCCCGTGGAGGACCCCACACCAGAGCAGGGGGATCCCCGAAGGAGCCTGTGACCCTGTGGGGAGCCCATGCTGGAGCAGGGTCCTGGCAGGACCTGTGGCCCTGTGGAGAGAGGAGTCCATGCGGGAGCAGATTTGCTGTCAGGACTTGTGACCCTGCGCGGGACCCATGTTGGAGCAGTTAGAGAAGAACTGCAGCCCATGAGAAGGACCCACATTGGAGAATTTTGTAGAGAACTGTCTCCCGCGGATGGGACCCCATGCTGGAGCAGGGGGAGAGTGTGAGGAGTCCTCCCCCTGAGAAGGAAGGAATGGCAGAGATGATGTGTGATGAACTGACCTCAACCCCCATTCCCCATCCCCCTGCACTACTGGGGGGGAGGAGATAGAGCAAACAGGGAGTGAAGTTGAGCCCACGAAGAAGGGAGGAGTGCAGGGAGGGTGTTTTAAGATTTAGTTTTATTTCTCATTACCCTACTCTGATTTGTTTGGCAATAAATTAAATTAATTTCTCCAAGTCAAGTCTGTTTTGCCTGTGATGGTAATAGCTGAGTGATCTCTCCCTGCCCTTATCTCGATCCACAAGCCTTTCATTATATTTGCTCTCCTCTGTCCAGCTCAGGAGGGGACCAATAAGAGCAGCTTGGTGGGCACCTCGCAGCCAGCCAAGGTCAACCCACCACACCACTTCACTACCACACGTTATTTCCAGCATTGATATAAGACACACAAGGAAAAATGTAGTTATTTGGGGGACTGCAGATACCTATCAAATGTATGTATTTCTGCCAATTGCAGAAAGCTTGTGATAACTCTTTCTGACATTCCAGACTTGTCAGAAGGCAGTCTATACACTTATGTTTGTGTTTGGTACTCATGACATGGACAAGAGAAGCAGTTTACAAGCATATAGAGTTTACAGTCTCGTTACTTTCATACATATGAGATAATTTCTAGAGAATTCTTAGAATAGCTCTTTTATCCTTTGAGGCTAAAGAATGCACAAGAGGAACTCTTTAAATTACAATCTGAATCCAAAGTGGAAAGAACATAGCAAATTGCCTAGTTTGAAGTGATGGTAGCCAAACTGAACTTGAAATTTGCCACTGATGAATGAATTACTGTTGAAAAAGCAACCAAGAAATTAACTGTTTCTACAGGAATTTGGGGATGAGCTTTCCACAGAAGACAATACATCACCTTGGGACTCTGACACCTGGAGAAGCTATGTTATAAAGCTTCTGATGTGCCCATTCTTTCAGAGAGCTCATTGTTTCACATGAGACATGAAACTGTCACCAATAAATGCTGGTAGATAAAAGCTGTATATTGAAAATATTAATTTAAACCTTAATTGAAATAATTAAATCAATTATACAGAAACCAAATTTTATACAGAAACCAAACTATTATGCAAGGCTTGAACCATAATTTCAAAGACAATTCTAAAGCTTTAGTCTTATATTTCAATTCCTAGGTAGGTAACCCCTACCTCCAGTTCTCAGGTTCTCTACAAAAATGTATCCTGTCTATCTCCCAGCTACTGCTGTAACTAGAATACAATTTTATGGCCAAGGTTTATAATCAAATGGATAGACAGCTCCTTTGATCCCCAATTAGATTTTTGAGGCTAATTTTAGAATTACTGGTGTGACTGTTTCCAGAGCTGGAAAGTCCACCAAGACACTGTGAAGGGCTGCTCTCAGAACTAGAAGACAGTCAGTCTAGAAGCCAAAGCATCAGGTTTGGCTAAGTTATTCTCAATCTTCCCTGTACAAAACTGAAATAACTACTAGGCCTAGCAGAGGTACCATCTGTCCTGGAACTGGCAAAGCAGAAATCTTTGTTTGATATGACAATGGTCTCATTTTTACATGCATCTTCTTAACATATCATTGCAAGTCAATCAATAGGCCAACTAATTTCTGGTCAGCTGAGGTTTAGAAATTTGGAAATTTAAAGAAGGCGGCACATGCCTCTCTCTCATCCAGATGATATGCCCAAGTGCATATTCAGTGTGTAGGATGACCCAAACTACAATACTGTTTTAGAATATGTTACTGGGGGAGGCTAGCTTTCAACTAGCTCACATGAGTACTAGGAATAGTGTAATTTCACTATGTTGCAATAGAGAAAGCAGAGAGGAAAATTCTTCCAGTACTATGCTCCCATCCAAATTACTGAAGATATGCAATAACTAACGAAATTAATCTTTTATTAACTCTAAATAACTTGGTATGTAACCATGCTTTTTTGTTTATTTCTGCGTATAGATTCTGATCTTTGGATTTGCTTAGTACCCATTTTGTCACCTAGAAGTACAACTTTTTAGCTGATTCTCCATGACAGTTTGAGGAAAGGGAAACATTTTGGTTGCAATTTTCTTCATTCTGCTAACTCTATTCTTTTGTGGGGGTTAAAAAAGCTTCAGGAGTCATGACCAACTTCTCTGACAATTAGATGTGCAAGTGTAAGATACGCAGCTGTTGAATTAGCCCCTTGGAGCAACGCTATCTTCAAATACCTTTGATGCACATGCTGTACACTGGTTCTTGGTTGCCGGTGCTGAGAACCTTATGTTAGTATGGCATTGTGCCCAGACAGAAGGCATGCTAAACCTGTTTCACTCACCCGTATATGTCAGACAGGGGCACTCATGGGAACTGTGGCGAGTCCTGTGGGTTCAATCCCTTTCCCTATACCAATAATGTCCCATTGGTTCCATAAGCTGCTTCATTCTTTATCACATGTGTTAACACTTCCATGCTAAACTAAGAACCTCTGAGCCATGAAGAAAGCCAGACAGAGGGTTTGTAGGCACTGGTGGCTGCCAAAAAGACAGGTTGGAAGAAGGCAGACACTTGGGAAACCTATTGAAACCAGATGGCTTGTCAAAACATATGCTATATAAGAGCACAGCCTGCAGGCACCATGAGGAAGACAAGCCTATGGCAAATAATGGCATCAAGGAATGATGAAATCACAGAGGAATCACTGCAATGAAGAGCAAAGCCTTAAACTGTAGATTCACCCAGGGAAGTATAGATTTGCTCCAAAGTGCATATTAAAATTCAGTCCCCAAACAGGAGATAGAGAGAGATACAACATTTGCATGCCAGCAAATAAATATTTTTCAACTTTTTAAAATCCTGTCTCTGTCTACATGGAGCAAAACTGGTCAGATACTATGAGCACAAGCATTTGAATTCATTTTCATAGAGACTGACGACCAGACTTTGCTTTCTATTACAAAATCTTAAATTCAGCTGTTGTCACAGAAGACCTCAGAGAAAACTAAGAACAGAGTACGGCACCAAATATTTAAACAAATCTTACAAGTTAGATTGATGTCACATAAACAGTATATTGGCCATTTCTCTTCATATCATACCTCAGATTAAATAGTCTGTAAACATGTGAAAATAGTTTAGATGCACTGAATGCATAGGGGCATGACTATTCCTGTCCTCATAGAATGGTTTGTTTTGGAAGGGCTTTCACCAAGTTGCTTCCTGTACATACCACTAGAAGTAGTTTTTGTGGTAGGAGATAACGGTATGGGGCAGATACTCCTTTCAGAAGGAGCAACAATGAAGAAACAACACCAAAGAAACAGTCATGGTGGGACCAAAGGACAAGCATAAGATGGATGAAATTATCTGCAAACATTGAATTTAAAACAGAAAATTTCCATTTACTCCTGGGGACGTACACCTTGGCTGGTGCACAAGTAGCGAACAACCAAATAGCGAGCTGTGAAGGAAAGGACACAGCATCATTTTAGATCTATGGGGAAAGAGAAGGACACAAATGTGCCAGCATGACTGGCCAGGAACACACTTTGCAGTTATGTTTTATATGGATCCTGGAGGAAGGTGACCTGGATAGATGGAATAGAATAGATATCAAGACAGGCAATCTTTGCTAGTTGCACGCATAAATATGCTATCAACAGGCACCATGCTTCTTTTTAACCAGAGAGCTTGTCTGTCAGTTGATGCACATCCAATGACCATTTTTATTCCTTGGACTCTGGGACGCCACAGAAGCCTCAAAACTCCCAAGGTAAATAACAAGAACAAAATAATAAACTCCAGCAAAAGGCAAAAGAGAAAGGGCATGTACATTTCCAGATTTCATATGTGGGGCCAAGGACAAAGTAATTGAGAGGGGGCAATTACCATGCTTTGCTTTTAAGAATCAGAATAAAATTAATCATTTAGCCTCTGCTGCTGTTCCTGCTAGTAAGCTACTGGTGCTGCCACTGCGGAAAAATTCTTTCCAGGTAATAGTGTAACTGTTACACTGAGTTGTTACGACCTGATCGTTTTTAAGAAGCCAAAGCCACTTCAAAAGAATATACTAGGAACCCAGAAAATTCTGCTGGTTTACCACTAACATAAAATGCCAGGTAAGTGAGATGTCCTGGGAAATTATCTACTTGTGTTTGTTTTGGAAATTATCACTACTACACCATTCTCTAACTTCATTCCTTCAAGACTGCCTCTCTTTTTCCCACCTGTTGGCCCCTGCCTTCCCACCAGAATCATAACTTTTCCTTGCAGAATCTCATTTCTTAGCAGTGCAGAGAAGACAAACATTTTTCAAATCGCCCAGTGATAGCGAGGGTAGGTTGCTCTTTGTATATACTACTTAAATGAATTAAACCAACTCAAATGTGTGATCTCTCCAGACAAAGATGAAGGTTACATAGTTTAAAGATGAAATATAGACCATCCTCTACAAAACCACTGTGTTGCAGTTTAATTAAAAAAATTCATTAAAGTCGTGCCCCATCCAAGATAATTAGTAAGCATAATTTATGCTTTGCCTAATACACAAGGGCAGTAGCCTGAATAATAAACTCAAGTTAACCTTAAGTGGAAGAGATTGAATGGTCAGATGTTTATTTAGCTCGGGTTTGCTCAAGAGCTAAGGTTAAAGAGGTGAAATTCTGCTATAGTTAATTAATTTATTAAATTTTCTTCATAAAATGCTGCCTACACAGTAGAATGAAAGATTTTTTTATTATTTTCTTAAGGAAGGATACAAGTAAATGTCTTTTGTCCTCATCAGGTACCAGAACACAGAGTCTGTGATGATGTATGTGCAATTTGCAGCAAGGATTTGACTTGAAGGAAGGTTCCCCCCAAAATTTTCACCAAGTAGCAAATGCAGCAAAAGGCTCCAAAACAACAGCCCTCAAAGGTATAGCTTCACAATCCAAAGTCAGCAGCTTGTATGGCACCCTGACCTATTGCCTTTCCACTACCTACTTCCAGTTCCTGCCTCTTTCTCTGGATTGGTATCTCTTCAGTTGCGTGGCCTCACTGCAAACCAAATCAGGAAACTGATGTGACCAGTAAAAAATAAAACACCACAATAAATCTTATTCTGATGCACTATTTTCAGTACAACTCGCTTCACAGTGTGCCTACATATGCTGTCATGCCAGCATTACTGAGGGTGTCCACAAAAGGATCAATAGTGCCTTTAGCTGCAATTACTACTGAACACTTTGCTAACCTTGTTACAATCCATTGAGCATTAAGCAGCTGTAAGCATCTGTTCCACAGAGCAAAGTGAATCAGCTCCTTTATATATAAATTGTTAAATAGGAGCTATGCTACTATGCTTCTTCATGAGTGACACCCCTGCTAAGCCCCAGGGGACCTGCAGTTCAAATCCTGAACAGTACAGTGTCCTTGTGACAAACAGTTCCTCTCTCATATAAATATGTCAAAGCCAGGCCTATAGCTTGTGGATCCTGTGAAAAGACACAGGTATGTCAGGCAGATTTGTGATAACAGGATCTCAGTGGCTGGGGATAGAGATAGAAGGTAGGCAAGACAGTCAGACGTCTTAGAAAGAATTTGTCACTCTGGCAGAGGAATTATAAAGTTTCGTGCTGGAAGAGAAGGCCCCAAAGTCTTCTGGTAAGAGCAAGATGACAGGTTTGACCAAAAATTATTTTAGCTCCAGATAGTCTTTCAGACAGCAGCCAGTTAAGCATACTTAGGAAAAGCTGTAGAACACAGACAGGCAGTTACTGATATGTGGAGTAAGGTGCGGTAGCTACTTCACAGGAATCACGTTACAGCACAAGTTCAGCTTTAAGGCATGGGGGGGAGGCCAAGTGGGTTGGTGAGAGTGGAAAGATCTCGTGGAGCACAAGGAGGCAGAAGTAACTCTGTAGGGCTCTGCAAGATTTGAAGTCCAAAGCTCTGAAAAAAAGGTCTATGCGCTACTTTTCCTTTCCTGAACATTTTCTTCCAGCAGCAGGGCAGAGGGGTTGGCTGTGGCCTATTCATCACTGAAAAACATCAGAAGTGTTCACCCTTGTCAAAGGCCAGCTGAACCAATGTGCCTGAAATATAAATTTCATTTTGATGGGAGAGAGTTCCCTTACCCAGTAACTCATTAGCTGCTACACAGGTAGATGATTTCCCCCAACTGTCTTTGCCTTGTCAACATGTTTGCCCGTACTAAAAGGCCTTTGTATTTCCAGCCTTTGAAAAAAATCTGTGGTTGCTTTGGTCATTTCTACTGTTGCCTGAGTGGGAAAACTCCCTGAAGTGTGTGGGGTTTGGATTAGGCCTAATGCAGAATGCTGAATGGGTGTTATCTTTCCTTTGAACTTACATTTGATTTTTGCTGCTTGTTATTATCTTCTTGTTCCAGCAACAGTGCAAAAACTAAAGACATTTGTCTGAGGTAACACAGAAATCCTCAGCTGGAAGTGAATCCAGCTCTTTGTGCACTGTTCTATCCATACGCCAACTTCTTTCCTAAACAGACAACCCTGAGACTTTTAGCTCTCAGATATAAAAGATCATGTAATCATCTCCATATGCTTTTTTTTTATTTAGTTGCAGAACTAAGCCATTCTGAAGTATTATCTGCTGCAGGATTTTTGCTCAAAAATGCATGCATGATACGAAATCAAATGTTTGTTTTGCTTATTTGCTTTCTCTTGTATTTATTTGTATTAATAGCCAATAAGCAAACTTCCTCTACAGGGTTAACTATTATTTAGGGAACCTACTCCATGGCTTTAAATGACAATCCATCCAAGAGCTGGCTTAAACATCTCCCACTACTGCGCTCACAGTAGGAAGAAGATGAATTAGTAAGAGTTGTCCTGTAGAACTAATTGACGTAGTATGTAAGGCCAGGACTCAATCTTACTGAAAATGCTGGCAAAAGGCAGGCTGTATTTTGCTCTTAAGGAAATTTAATCTATGTTGATTGAAATGAACACACTAGAGCCAACAAAAATCTGCTTTCCTTTGGATCAGAATACTCCATTCACATGGGAGTCCTCTAGCTTCTGCCAGTATCACTGAGCTAAGGCTCAATCCTATAAACACTAAAAAAAAAAAAAAAAAAAAAAAAAAATCAGGCTGCAGAAATCTGTGGATATAAAGATTTAGTCAAGCCTCCTGGAATATATGGTGATACAGAAATGCCAGCCAGAAAAGTACAGCAAATTTTAAAATAAATGTAAACATTCAGATAACTCAGACTAACTAAATTTTAATGAAGTCAAAATGGTGGAGGAAAAGAATTTTCAGTCACACATGCACAGGCTTGCATAAATTCACCTGTATGAATTTCTGCCATCCAAACAAGAAACAGAAACACCAGAAGCATCCAACTTCTCAGACCAATCACAATCACCTAACAAAACTCGCATTTCTAATACTGAGTAGTGAACAAAGGACACAAATGTCTCTTAGAATAATTATACTACATTTATTTTTCCAAAATATAAAAATTCTAAAATGAGTTTGAAAAGGCACATTTGTGAAAATTTTTATTGACAGAAAAAAAATGGTCAGAGGGCAAGCAAATTTTATAGAGAAGAATTTAGTTTGCTGCTGTTAAACTGGAGTCCTGCCCAACATATCAAAATATACAAAAAGATCACTGCATTACAGAGAGAAATTAATTTCACTAGAGCTAAGGTTCAAAGCACAAATGTTCCAGTTTCACAAAATACTATTAAAACTAATGGAAAATTTAAATAAATTGTCTCTTATTTCCTTATGATAATAGAACAACATTTGACTCATATGTTACTCAGGAATACCCAAATTCAGGGTATGATCCAAAGCCAACTGTTCAGACGTTCAGACTTTGAGGTAGCAACTAAATTGTTTTAGTCAACAAAATTATCCAACTGTAGAACAAAAGCAGGGCAATAGGTTTTCTATATTTAATTAATATGGATGTCATAATCATACTGTTGAACCTTATTATGAATGGTAAGACATCAAATCATGACAGATTGTATTAATTTTTTTTTTTTTTTTTTTTAAATTGTCTCTAGCTTTTCAGCCAGATTTACTCCTGAAAAATCAGAATAATTCAATTTAGCTGTTTTCAAGCTATCTCTTGTTGGAACATTTTTCCTGGGGTGCTTATATCCGTAAAGAGCATAAGGCTTTCCTTCAGAACCTGCCACCCCCTCCTCCTCACCACATCACTGCCATCTAGTTCACTCCCATTACTTTTAATAATGTGGCACATGGCCAAAGCTTTGTCAGTGTCAATTCACTGGGCACCTCAGTATGTCAAAGGGTGCTTGATGTATTAAGCCATGTACTTCTCTTTCTTGGACTCTATTTTTAAGTTAAATTAAAAAAAGATGCACAAATAGAAGCAACTATGAATATAGTACTTATCCAACATGTTCCTTCAAGCCAGAGATGTAATCGCAGACACAGCTTCTTTAAACTTACAAAATTACACTTCATCCTCTGATTTTCAGAATTCAAGTATGCTTATTTGAGTGCCTGACATCAAGTAAGTAAACAGAGTGAGTACAATGCTCAGAGTGAAACTCCTGTATGTTCGTTTAGTATCTGGAGCAATGCTGTTTACAAATCCTGTCTAGAGTGACTATGCAAGACACTTACATCAATCTTTATCCATTCCAATTACAAACAAAGGTAATGTCACAGTCAAGCATACATTTAGCATTAGATGGCATGCATCCGGGCAGACCTGAGAAGATGCAGAATAAATATTGGTATATTAAAACAGAGTCTATTACTCACCTTCTGAATAAACCACTGATTTTAATTTACCTATGATTTTTGCAGTAGCATCTTTCCAAAGAGGAAATTAGATTTTTACATATCATAGCAAATCACAAAGCCAAAATGTCAACTTCATATATCAAGCAATTACTTGTACTGTTTATTTTTGGGGAAAATTTTAACATATATTTACTTAGAAAGCCACATGGGTCCCTCCAAAATAAATAGGGGCTATAATTCTTGCCAAAAAAATCCACAGTTCCAGAGATCTACTCATCAATTTCCTGCAGCATTAATGAGGAAAGGCGCTGAGACAGTCATTCATACTGTCTTTATGATAAGACTAACCTACAGGGCAAATCAAGATTAAGGACAAAGGGAAGACAAATTGATAGAACACAGAACTAAGGGTTTTTTTAATCCATCGCTTGAAATTTTTGTTTACCATCTTGGAATTTAAGTACTACATTCAAAGTGCACATAAAAATTAAAGATATTCTTCAGACAGGAAACTACATAGAAGGAGGGGTGGAATTATTTTTACCTCAAGATTTTTCATCTTGAAACATAGAGATTTATTTGGCCAGAGCTGGGAGAGGGGGAAAGAAACTACATTAGTCACAAGTTACTAAGAGCTTTTGAAATTGCTACAAGTTATCCTTATAAGAAGAATAAAGTTCAAGTTAAGAAAAACAAGGTCAGAAGGTCACAGTAACCTGGCTCTCTATAGACATACTTTGGCACTACCAAAAGCATGTAAACCTGTGCAAATCTCAGGAAACTCCTTCTAGAAATGTTTGCACTCATACTGCAACTACACCAGAATCTTATTTCCATCAGAATATCTGGTTTTTCGGCTTCCATGCTACTTGGAAAGGAACCAGTGACTTAGCCTACTTTAATGCAGATGGAGGTCTTGAGGAGTCTTACACACTTAAGAATAAAGGATTAGAAAGGACCTAGCAAATTTACCCCCAGATATCCAAGAACACAACTCCTTGCATAAACCATTAGATGCTCAAGGCGGGCATGCTTAATAAAGTGTGCAACCCTGCGGGCATAAAAGACAGTGCCAGCCATAGCCCTCTGTCACACACTCACTTTTTCTCTACTATAACCAACACACCCATCATCCTGAGATCCAGACATAGCTCTTTTAAACCTTGTGACATTTAAATTCTCATAACACTTCCTCTGTCTCTGTGCATATTTCCAGGCTGGGAGTGTCTCTATTTCTGAAAGAGATGTATCAGCATTAGAAAATGACCAGCTTGCTGGACTTAGGCTATAGACACTGGAGATGGTTCTGCCAGTGCTAACCTTGGCACCAGGAGTTTTGGGGGATCAGTCCAGATGCACTCAGGCTGACTGTTCATGACTCAGCTAAAGTCCAAAACCAGTACAGCAGTGTTGATGCTGGCCAAGCCAACGAGCCTGCCAAGGGCATTTATCACTTCCCATCCCTGTAAACCTGCCCTTAGCAGCTGACAACTTAGCAAACACACGTAATACTCCTGCAAATAAGGTCTGGCGTCTGTTAACTAACAGGAGAAGCATGGAGTTACATGGAATTTTCTGTAGCAATAGCAATGATTTTTCATTTCTGTCACGGTACAACCCTCCTTGGAAAACAGAACAGTCATACCCAGCATTGCATGAAAGGAGGCAATTATATTCTTTCCCAAATACTAAAGAAATTGAGGCAAATAGATACCATTCAGATACCCCCCAGTGACATAAGCTTTTGTGAATGAGATGGGCAAATAGCACCACCTTGTCCTTTTATTTTCGGGTATGTATTTTAACTATTTTCTCTACCTTCTTTTTTACTGCTTTCTACTGCTTTTTCCTCCTCTGTTTCACAGACACCATCTCTGCCTCTCTCACATTAGCTACTGCCACTTCAATGGAAATAACAAGACAGAATTTACCACTAAGCCCCTCTAAATGTGCTACTAAGCCCTTCAAGTCCTAATTGATTTAGGAGGTTGGCCCAGCTGATAATGTTCTCTAATCCAGACGCTATATGTTCAACCTGATGGAATTTAAAAAAAAAAAAAAATCTTCGAAGAGATTTGAAATGAATGCTTCAATCAACTCCCAGGTTTCATTTGCTCTAACCCTATTCTTGGTGTATGTGCCTGCACCTCTCTCTGCTGTACATCTCTCTCTGCACTTTCCCACGCA